>NC_141698.1:587148594-587748594 GCF_964263255.1 Lissotriton vulgaris
TATACTTGGAAGTGAGGAGGGATAGGTTTAAACACTGTTCGGTTGTCCCTATACCTTTCCTAAACCCATATTGCAAGTGTGACACGACGTTATGGTCTTCCTCCCATTCTTGAAGTCTTTTTAAGATGATCCTTCCTGCTACTTTCATTAGACCATCCAATAAGGATATTGGCCTGTAGCAGGTCGGGTCGTCACGCTGCCCTTTTTGAATATAGGGACCACTATAGCGTCCGACCAGGTTTCAATAAACCCCTTTCGATTTCCCTTGTTCAGAACATTTGTAAGCAGGGGTGCCCAGAAATCCGGTTCAGCTTTATAGACGTCTACCGGGGTGCAATCGGGCCCCGCTGCTTTACCTGGCGCGCTCTCCCTAATTGCGTCCTGGACTTCTCCTAATGTAAAAGTTAGATCTATCGGAAATGGGTAAAATAAGGGGTGTATGTCTCTACTATTGGCTATGCTTTTATCTACAGTAGGGCTCGACCCTGAAGGTAAGATAGTGACCAGCATGTTCCTGTCAACCATGTCCCTGCAGAGCAATGGGTCAAGCATTACGCGGCACAGTTTAGTAACACGGAACGGATCTCCCTTATTACTAGGGAAGATACCAGTGTACTGACTGTGGTGGCCCCACTTGACCAGATTGTTTTTACCGAAATGGAAGCCACTATAGCCTTAAAACAAGTGAATAATGGCAAAGCCCCTGGTATGGACTGTGTTCCTGCGGACGTTTTTAAGTTTGCCCAAGCACACTGGGTCCCTTATATAACCACCTTAGCGAATGCTATAGCCAGAGGGGCCACAATACCAAACTCGTGGAAAGGGGCTGAGATTCTACCCGTGTACAAAAAAGGGGATAGAACTGATGCGGGAAACTATCGACCCATCAGCCTCATCGATGCCCTTCAAAAGGTAATTGCCAGAATGCTGCTAGGAAAAATTCAGTCATGGGTGACAGAAGTCGACATCCTGTCTCCATTGCAGGCTGGTTTCAGGGCAAATATTAGCACAGTTGACCAGATATTAAGATTTGTTATGATCTACTGGAAAACTGTGTTTTTGAGAGGCGGCACTATATTCGCAGCATTTGTGGATCTCAAATCTGCGTTTGATTTGGTCCCCAGAGGAAAGATGTGGGCAGCTTTGAGAAGGATGGGTGTTCCAACTGCACTCCTAGAACTGACCATCAGGATGCATGAGGGAAACTTCGCTAGAGTCAGATGGGGTCGCCAGGGTCAGGTTACAGACTCCTTCCCCGTGACCCGTGGAGTGAAACAGGGCTGTGTCCTGGCCCCCACCCTATTCATACTTTTTATCAACCAGGTGGTTAAATTCCTCTCAGCTACCCCCACTGATGCACCATCACTGGGTGGGACCAAATTTCCCCTTTTAATCTTCGCTGACGACACCCTAATACTGGCTAAAACTCAGAAGGGCCTCCAGGTGGCCATTAACAAATTTGTGGACTTCTGTAATGAAAATGACCTTGAAATTAATATTTCTAAAACTAAGTTCATGGTTCTGACAAAAAATAAACCACTGAGGGGCCATGTAACGATGAATGGGTCTAGCTTAGAACAGGTGGAAGTCATGACATACCTTGGTGTTACAATGGACTATAGGTTACGCTGGAAAGAGCAAATAGCGCCGCTCAGTTTGAAATTTGCTCGTTTGTCCGGGTGTTTAGTGAAGGAGCAACGGTGTTCTTTGACCAAAAGAGTTTTACCTGCGCTTAAAATTTATAGCGCCAAAATTAGCTCAGCCATACTGTACGGGGCCGACATATGGGGGTGTGTGGATCTGGCTGTCCTGGACAGGATCCAGAATAAATTCTTTCGGAATTTAGTCAGTCTTCCTCCCTCAACGCCAGCATTACCACTTATGATGGACATGGGCTTCTATTCTATTAAACATCAAGCCCATTATAGGATGGTGGCGTTATGGAGACGCATATGGTCTACCCCGGAACTTGCCATGTTTGCCCAGGAGATACAGGATGTAAGAGCGCAACAGGGGGCAATTGAAATACCATGGTTTAAGTTAATCAGGAATACTCTTAGTGGAATGGGCCTTCCTTTGCTTTGGTCCGAGCCGGGCACTCATATCTTTCCCTCAAAGAAAGATTTTAAACTTCTCTTCTGGTCCATGGTAAAAGAAGAACACGTTGCTCTTTCGGAGAAACCTAACCTGACAGGCCTGTTTTTGCTCTACAAAGTAGTCCCACACACAGAGATCTATTGGGATGTAATCCTTAAAAGTTTAGACAGGAAACTATACCATCAGTTTCGTATAGGTACACTGCCATTAAGGGCTTTTACTAGTGGTTGGCAGAAGTCGGAGTCCACTTCTTGTCCCTGTTGTACCGAAAGTAAAGAAACAATAGGTCATTTTCTATTTGTATGTACTGCTTATCACGAACCACGCCATAAGTGGCTGAAGCCAATATGTAATAGACTAAACACCCGGGTGAGCAGAGAAGCATTGTCCATCCTGAGATTTAACACATCTGAATGGTTAACCATAGGACTGGCTAAATTCCTTGGGTGGGCCTGGTTAATTAGAACCAGGTATGTTCGTAGCACTTCGACCTGAAAAATCTAAACAGTCTGTTACTTACTATATTTCGGGCAGTATTGATGAATTGTCTTTTTATACTCCAATGTTTTAAAAACTTTTTATAGACGTCTTTCTATGCACATTTAATTGAGTTTTTTAAACAAATCTTCTCCTTGTCTGTTTAAATTTTTTTCATGATTTTGTCATATGGTTTGTATTACTATGTATGTATGTATGTATGTCTTTTATGAAGAAAATTCGAAATAAAGACGTTAAAAACTGGTAAGATAGTGTCTGCTATCTTTGTATGCTTATACAATTGCCTGAAGTGGGTTAGCCATCTTTCACCAGTTATGGCGAGGTCTATTTTGTTACCACTATAATTCGGTTGGTATAGGGTTTTAACCAGCCTCTAGAACTTAGAGGTATTTTTCTGTGAGGAGGCTTCTCTCAGTGTATCCCAAGCTTGCTTTTTTAAAGCCAGTCTTCTTTCTTTGATTGCGAGTTTGTATAATTTCCTGGCCTCGCATATTATATGAGGGGATCTTGGTTTCAGGGCCAGAGCTTCTTTTAAGGCTTTTAGTGCTTTCGTGCACTTCCCACTGAACCACCCTTTGCTACTTGATGGGTTATTTTTAGTTACACGGGTCAGCATATTTTTAATGCGGTGTTGAATGTTAGCAAAAGCTGACATAACAATAGTGGGCTCCCCGTGTTCCTCCAAACAGACATTACCATCAGCGGCACAATCACAGATCAACTTTTTAAAAAACTCACTAGGTACAATTTTCTCCCATTTTACCACGTAGCAGTTGGTTTTAGATAAATCGATCTTGTATGGGTACGTGGGAGGGATACCCTTGTTGTCATAACACCCTTTTACATTTACACCAATTATCAAGGGTTGTGGTCACTAAGTGCATCTTTTCCGACTTCCCACGAGGTTATAAACCCTGGGTTGGCATGAGTTAGCAATATGAAGTCAATAGTCGAGTTACAACCTCTGCCGAAGAAGGTTGGCTCGAAAGGCACGGGCAATGGACAATTCTGATTTGCAAAAGAGAAATCGAAATTAAAAACGATACCATTTAACAACGACCCCATCTTTGTGTGAGAGAAATGGGTTGGGTCATCCGCCCCATAGTCTGCCAGACCACACAGGGCTGGATCATTGTGTAAACAAATAGTGCAATTAAAATCCCCAACCCAGATTATTTTTGCCCCCTTAAAGAGGTCAGCAGTGCGGGTCAAGTGACACAACATATTAGACATGGTGGACTCCATTTCACTGTTAGACATGTTGTTGTAAAAATTCACCAGTACAATTTTCTCACACTGACCCCAATTAAGAGATAGGATTTGGAAATAAGCACTGGAGAAAAATTTATGAATCTTGACCTCTGGAAACATAGACACAAAGCCCGCCCTTATTATGACCCTGTACTGACTGCTTAGCCGAGGAATGAAAGGTTTGGTACCCAAACAAGTGTAATTCTTCAGAACACCATGTTTCTTGAAGGCACAGAATATCATGCTTGTGTATGACATCTAACCAAGCTTTGTTGGTAACTTTGCTGGCTAACCCCGCCACATTCCATGATAGGAGAGAATTGGAATAGGGTACCCTGCTAGTAACCACATGTAAGCTACCTATACTCGCTAAAGAATTTTGCATTCGCGGAGATGGTGTGTTTGAGGTGGCAAGGGGAGTCATAGGGGTAAAAAAGGGACAATTATGGGGAATTGATTGGGGATGATGAGAGACGGAACTAGGCATCGAGACATCGCCTAAGGAATTGTTCCCCTCCCACGTGTTGACATGATGCACCTTTGGTGGACTTACTGGAGGATTGTGGGTAGAGATACACTGGCGGTTCTGGTATCCCTCGGGCATCTTTTCTATGTTAATAGTCTCATGATGTCATTCATTCTCATCCAATCCGGAGAGAGGATGGAATAAATTGGTCAGCGGTATGTTCCAGGAGTCCTTAGGCTTGTAGGATTGAGGATTGTCCCAATAAGAGATAGGATTTTGATAATTTGGCGGTGGGTAAGGTGACTGGCAAGGAGGAAAACAAAGATCGCTGGTAGTGTCATAAGAATTCTGGCCCCTTGTCATCAGTATGGGATCTAATCTATGGGGAGCGTGGGGTCTATGCTTAGGTTGAAAATGAGTGGGCGTTGGTTGAAGAAAAGGAGGGTTGTATCCCATGTGACGTCTTTGATCTGGGAACAAGGGTGTTGTCGATCCATGGGGGGCTTTTGAGTGCCATTTGTTTATAGAATGGTAGGATCTGTTCCATGCTGGAAATTTGTTAGGTGGTGGTGGCCTCAATATAGCTTCAGGGTAGAAGTAACTTAGGTTATGGGTTGTGATCCCCCCTTCGCCCTTCCCAGGATACCAATCGCTGATGTATGTGACCAGTCTGTGATCTTTAAAGTTGACTATGATCACATCACCTTCGATGTCCTTAAGTGTGGTGCCTACCCAATTACATCGCCTGGCCGAAACATTATCACCGTTTAGGTGTGGGGGGAGTGGTCTGTTTTTCCGCAGCCAGTAGTTAACCTTATTTTTTAAATTAGCCTGATGTTCTGGGTTACCATCTGGTGGAGGCGGGACACCTGTAAGTACGATGACATAGTTTAGGCACTCTGGCGGTAAGTCAGCAATATTCCTTGGTCTTCTTTTAGAATTATGAGGTATATTAACTGGAGGGTTTGTATTGTTAGGGCAACTATTCTGAGACCCTATATTAAGGTGAGGCATATCTTTGCTTGTGGTGTTGTTGGCTGAAACAGTTTTGTTGTTAGTTTTGTCGTTGGATTTACTATTCTGCACAGGTTTAGGGATCCCAGCTATAGATGTTGAATTTGCTTTGGGGGTACCAGTCAAATACTTGGGGTGTTTGGGTTCTTTAGTAGGCTGGGTTGTGTTACTAGGAGCATTTGGTTTGAGGCAAGATGTACCCTTCTGCTCTTGAAGGATGTTATCAACATTCTCCCCTAATCTCCTTATCCTTTCAGTGAGAGGGAGGATCAGGGCCTTTACCAGACAATCAATATCATTCAATAATCCTGCATAACTAGGAACAGAAATGGATTTGGAAATCGTGTCTTTCGTAGTATCTGCTATCCCTTCCTTTTGGGGAGTGGGCTGCTGGGTGTGTGTAGAGTTTGTGGAAGGAACAATTCTCTTTTTAGAAACATTCTTCCTTCTTCTCTTCCTCGGCGGGGAGCCAGAGGAACCCTTAGGATACATGATGGAGACCTTAGTAGGTGATCTTAAAGGCTTTCCATCAGGGATATTAAAAGGGTATTGATCAGACCCAATTGGGGTAAATACAGGAGAAGGTATATTTTTATCATAAAGAAGGGCTGGTTCAATTAGAGGAGTGCTTAAGTCTATAGTCTGAGTGACTGGTGACTGAGAAGGAATAGAGTCGGAAATAATTATACTATCCTTCTGGTCAGGGGACTTAGTCTGAAAAATGAGGGGGATGTCTTCTGTAGAAGAGGAGGTATTAGCGTGTTCTTTAGGTGTGGTTAAATCTATTAGAGGGCCTGTAACTGCGTCCTGGAGCTGGAGGGGTCTTTGCTTTAACTTCTCGATAGAGAGACATCGCCCAGCTCGTTTCTCTGCGAGTGTAAGCTCCCTGTCGACTACGTTCTTAATTTTAGCGAAGAATTTATCCAGCGGGCCTGAAATGGAAGACCCTAACGTTCCTGGAGCAGGGTTTGCCTCAAAGATGGACATCTCGATGAACGAGACGAACAGGAAACGGGGGTGACAGTGACCTTTTATAGAGTGAAACAAGAGGCAAACACTACAGTGAATAAGGCGAATCTATGTTAAAAATAAGTATAGTGCAATAAGAGCTGCTATATCTCAACAGTCTAATGGGTAAAAACAGAGACAAAGGGAGTAAGCCCGGCCCGGCCTCCTTCCGCCCCGGACGGCCACAGACGGTCCCACCCTTGTCCCGGGCTTCTCCCGGCGCCCTCCCGCGCAGCGGGATCTACGTCACCTTTAAGTAGTTCTCTGCTGTGGAGGCTAGCGGGTGGGCGGGGCGGCAGGGAGAGCAGCCCAGCTAATCTCAAGGGCGCGCAGGGACTCCTGGTCCTTGGAGTCCCTGCTGGTGCTCGTAGCCCTGCCGGTTGCCGAGAGAGTGCCCCTGGTGGTCAGTAGCAGTGAGTAGCAATCGCCGGAGTCAGTGGGCGATGCGGGACCCGCGCAGCGGGTCTAGCGAGGCCCAGAAGTCCAGGTAACACAGAGCGCTGTGTCCACAAACAACGCGGTGAGGAAAGGAATGCGCTCGCTCACCCGGTGCCGCCGACTTTTGATTCCAGGAGCGGGCGGGCGGGGATGGCAGGGAGAGCAGCCCAGCTGATCTCAAGGGCGTGCAGGGACTCCTGGTCCTTGGAGTCCCTGCTGGTGCTCGCAGCCCTGCCGGTTGCCGAGAGAGTGCCCCTGGTGGTCAGTAGCAGTGGGTAGCAATCGCCGGAGTCAGTGGGCGATGCGGGACCCGTGCAGCGGGTCCGGCGAGGTCCAGAAGTCCAGGTAACACAGAGCGCTGTGTCCACAAACAACGCGGTGAGGAAAGGAATGCGCTCGCTCACCCGGTGCCGCCGACTTTTGATTCCAGGAGCGGGCGGGCGGGGCCGGCAGGGAGAGCAGCCCAGCTGTTCTCAAGGGCGCGCAGGGACTCCTTGTCCTTGGAGTCCCTGCTGGTGCTCGCAGCCCTACCGGTTGCCGAGAGAGTGCCCCTGGTGGTCAGTAGCAGTGGGTAGCAATCGCCGGAGTCAGTGGGCGATACGGGACCCGCGCAGCGGGTCCGGCGAGGTCCAGAAGTCCAGGTAACACAGAGCGCTGTGTCCACAAACAACGCGGTGAGGAAAGGAATGCGCTCGCTCACACGGTTACGCCGACTTTTGATTCCAGGAGCGGGCGGGCAGGGCCGGCAGGGAGAGCAGCCCAGCTGATCTCAAGGGCGCGCAGGGACTCCTGGTCCTTGGAGTCCCTGCTGGTGCTCGCAGCCCTGCCGGTTGCCGAGAGAGTGCCCCTGGTGGTCAGTAGCAGTGGGTAGCAATCGCCGGAGTCAGTGGGCGATGCGGGACCCACGCAGCGGGTCCGGCGAGGTCCAGAAGTCCAGGTAACACAGAGCGCTGTGTCAACAAACAACGCGGTGAGGAAAGGTCACTTTTTTTAATTGATCACTTTTTCATTTATTGTTATTGATAAGTAATTTATTGTACATTTATTATTAATTGGTATTTACCTTTTATTCATTGATTAATTGATAATTAAATTAATTGTGTTGTTTTTAATGTGCAGCGGTTTGCGTGTTCATGTTGGAATAGGGTGGGAAGTAATTTAATGTTATTTAAGTGAATATTAATTTAATGTTATTGTTTTTTATTAATATTTTTTGTTAATTAATTAGGAATATATTATTTATTTTACAAAAATATTTAATTAATAAGTATATTAATGTAATCCCTACTCTATCCTATATTTTCCACACTGCTACACTCACTGGAGGTGGAATAATAATTTTAATCTCTATGCTAACCAACACTTTCCCTACTGTTGCACTCACTGGAGTGGAAATAGTATTTGTTACCCCTACTCTATCCAAAACTTTCCCTACTGTTGCACTCATTGGAGTAGGAATAGTAATTTCTACCCCTACACTATCCAACACTTCCCTTACTGTTCCACTGTTTGGAGTAGGAATATTCATTTGTATCCTTACGCTATTCAACACTTTTCCAACTGTTGCACTATTTGGAGTCGGAATATTTAATTTTATTCCCTCCGCTATGTAATATTTTTTTTAATATTTTAGCTAATGTAGTATATAATTAATTTTAAAAATATAAAAAATAATGTAGATTTTTTTTAATTTGTTAAATATATTTATTTACATTTGTATTTATATTATTGTTTTATGTGTATAGATGTATTTAAAATTTATAAGATATTTTTTACCAATTTATAATTTATTAAAATAAAAAATAAAAAATATTAATAAGTAAGTATATTTGATATATTATATATATATATATGTGTGTAATTTATTTTTACATTATATAAATTACTTATCATTTTTAAACATTTTGAAATATTAGTTTTTTTGTTTATATGTAATATTTACTTTATTAGACATTATGTTTTTGAACTTAAATAAGAAACGATATTTTTAACAACAATATTTTTGACAATCGATATTTTTTGGGGGTTATTTGTGTACTTACCATAATGTAGAAAGAATGTCAATATTCTTGACTTCGATATTCTTGCTTTGATATTTCTGTAGGTCGATATTCTGACCTTGGATATTCTGCCAGTGATTCATGGAGGCTCTCTTGGGTTCTCTGAAGTCTCTTCTCACAAGTGATGAATCTTTTGTAATAAGCAGAACACAAGGCTACTGTTAATCTCAATTTCAATAGCATGCAGTTTTTTCTTTTAAAAGGATTTCACATGAATGGCAGCATGCTACATAAATTGATATGGTCCTGAGAATACCCAAGAATCACTTTAGCAACAGATGCAATTTATGAAACACTCAAAATATCAATGAGACAGCACCTTTGTCTACAGCCAAAGGAGTTTTGTGAGACTGGTCCTGTTCCGATGTCCTACACACATTTGATAATGCTCCATTCACCAGCCAGGGAGAGCTGGCAAGCAAATAGGTTTACTGTGGATAGAGACCCTTGATGCTGATTTAACTTCAGGGCCTACATCCACCGCCCCCTGATAAGTACAATTAATTAAGAGCTGGGGTACTTCCTATCACAGCAAGTACATTTGTCTTTTTTGCATGCTGAAGCTTATTTGTAACTCACTACATATTCACCTACAATATTTGTATGGGTGCAACACTGGGGGATCTCTTTCTCTTTAGTATCGGCCTGAAGAATTCCTAGTATCTATTTAGGCCAAACAAGTAGGGCAGAAACATGTCAGCACTATTAGGTTAGGGTCATAGGACCATAACATCCTGTTTGCACCTTCTCATAGATTTTAAGACATTCCCACTCACCACGCAAATAAAGGGATGCCTTGGGGTAAATGAGGAATTTTTATTTACATCTACACCTCTCCAAAAAAAGAGCAAATCAAGACTTTTCCAAAGAGCTCCCTGAAATATGGTCGAGTACCATCCTCTTCTTTAGGAGTCAGGGTGAACCCGATGATGAAGCATGCCACTTCTAGAGTGGGTGAGGGTTATGTATAAAAAAATGTTTTTTCCTTTTCTTGCCTCCAAGGGTGATGGAGAATAGGTGTAACTTTTTCTAATCATCACATTGATTTAAAAAGTAGCACACTATTTTGGTTAAGGTCAATGCTCCAGAACATGCAGCAGAGAACAGAAACAAAGGCTCACCCAAGATTTGTGAAGGCCCAATAGACAGTTGTTTCAGTATAACTTAGGAGAGACAGAGTTCCAGTGTGTAGGTCCGTTTAGAATCCAGCAATAGTTTCAGAATTCAAACAAATATATTTAACTCTACCTAACTAATGACTAATCTGAGGATTGTGATGACAGCACTGGAAGAGTTTGAAGAGTTCCTAGGATGTCAGGACATTTTTTGAAGTACTCCAAAGATGTGAGGAAATTCATTGAAGAGACATTGCTTAAGAAGATTCAAGATGTGCCACAAGCAGAAAACATTGAGAATAAAAAATCAGCGTCCTACTTTAAGATTTTTTCACCTAAAGAGCCAGGAACAAAGGTGGACTTTAGAGTCCAAGCCGAGGCTTCCTGTCATTAGCATGGAGGAAAACCATGCAATGACCACACTATGGATGCGATTTTTATAGGCTGTGGGATCTTTGAATCCTGCAGTAGATTGTCTAAATCTGAGCTCCGCAAATCTCAGGATTAATAAATCCTGCAATGGATTCTCAAATCTCTCTGTAACCTCAGATATGGCATACAATCATGACTTTAGGGGAGGAAATGGTCAAACAAAGCAGGCTCAGCCACGTGTGTCCAATCAACACAAGCGCAATCACGCTTGCCTTAACCATCCATATGCCTTAACCAGGCATATGCATGGTTAAGGCAGTGTGCGGCGTTGCTGCTGAAACTGGCAGGCCCAGGAAGCAGAAGGTTCCGGAGAGGAAGCTGTGAGGTAATTAGAGCTGAGACTCGGTTTTGGGCGAGTGGGGGTAGTGTTCAAGGCTGGGGGGATCAGGTTGTTTTTAGGGCTCAAGGGTTTGGGGAAGTTTTTAAGGGTTAGGGGGTTTGAAGAATTTTTTCGGGCTCGGGGGGTCAGGGTAGTTTTTTAGGCTTGCGGGGGTGGGGGGGGGGGAATGTTGGGTAGTTTTTGGGGCTTGGGGGACCAGGGAAGATTTTAGGGCTCAGGGGGAGGGGGTTGATTTTTAGGAGGGAGGGGGTAGTTTTAGATCTCAGGGCGTGGACTTGGGGGGCCGTTTTAGAGCTCAGGGCAGGGGGCATGGATTGGGGTACTTTTTAGGACTTAGGATAGGGATGTTTTTAGTGCTCGTGGAGGGAGGAGTTGGTTTTCAGGAGGGAGGGGGTTGCTTTAGGTCCCAGGGTCGGGGTTGGGGAGCCGTTTTAGGACTCAGGTATGGGGCAGGGATCAGGGCACCTTTTTGGGCTTTGAAGGCTGTTCTAAAGCTCAAGGCGGGCCTAGGGTTGGGCAGATTTCTGCCTGAAGGTGCATTAGGGTTCAGGGTGGGGGGCAGAGGTCAGGGGGTTACACTTACCTGATAAATCCTAACCACGCACATGTCTTTGCCATACATGCCTTGACATACATATTGCATTGTAAAGGCATATGTAGTAAAGGCATATCCGTGGTTAAGATCACTTGCATGGTGAAGACCACATGGAACTTTCATGTGTGTTAATTACATGGGTGGTTCTGTCACACAACCCTTTTGGGATGCCTACTTGGGGACAAAATTGGCTGTGAAGTGATGAGAGGGTAACAACTGGGCAGCCCACATGTGGCAGCCACAATCCTGGGAAGCATGACTCCAATCACAGCAGCGCAGTTGCAATCTTTTGTGGCAATGCCCTCAGCAAATGCTTAAAGGGGTGACCAACAATGCCCACCATCAGAGTTGGATGGGAGTGAGGGCGAGCACCTCTGCCAAGTGATGGCATGAGAGGAAAGAGCTGTGTGTCGGTTGGGATTGATTTTAGGCTAAGAAAAAAGTCCAAGGCCCTCCCCTTCCAATCTCGACTTCGTGGTTCAGTTAGTCTCTTGCTGGAGTGGGAGGAATGATGTGAGGGAGGGTTTGGAGTGGTTGGCATGCTTTTATCCCAGCTCCCTCTTCGCCTCCTGGGAGGGAATCCCTCAAGGTCCATCGCTTGAGATGTCCCACATGTTAATGAGGTGGTCTGCAAGTGAGCACATGGATGCCTCATTGTGTAGTGCCCAGGAGGCAATCCGGTGCTAGCTCACTCCTCCCCGTAACCACTCCATCACTAGAAGATTGTTTCCATTAGGGGACAAAAATAATTTTTAAGATAAATGAGTGCCAAGTTAAGAGGCATGCATACTTTACAACTGACTTACATATGCATAGAGAGTATCCTGACAGTTTGTTATATGTATATATAGGTCAAGAGGAAACTCTAATGGTTTGGACCTGTGGCCCCTATGGAACTAACCAATGAAATGTCTATCAAGTGAAAATCTGATTTTAAATGTATGTGAATAAATATTTTTATATTTGTTTTATTATGAAAAAAGCACACATTCATCCAGGTGGCTTCTAGTGACCCACAATAAAAATATTACCAGAACCCAGTTCCATGCTGGGATTACTAGAAAAAATTATTTTAGGTTAAGTTCCTAGCAGCATTCAATTGCACAGTTTTGGGGCTTGAATATTAAAGGAACATCCCCATTGCATTACATTTTGAGTCTATGTGATGTCACTTGGCCTTATTAGATATGATGAGCCATTGGGACATTTACATTGTAATATTCATTTAGGTCAGCTATTCTAATTGTGCAGGTAGTGGATGCACAGTTGAACTTACTCAATCATTTGATTACCTTGACCAAGATTTAGACGTATTGTAGGGGTTCAACCGAACGAGCCCTAAATAAAAGCAATTACAGCAGTCCAGTTTGCATGATTGCACATGACAACTAATGATGAGTGATATTCTTTGGGGAGCAAGGGAAACACTTTCTCTGCAATAAGCAGGAGATGAAAGCACATAAATGGGACTAATTTGCTTCTTTAAGGAAGCTTCCCCTTAAATCAAAACCCTAAAGATCTGACAGTCTGGACTGAAGTGGGTGGTGATTAGGCTTAGATGAACATTTAACTACACTGGAGAAATTCAGTAATTAGATATTACTCTTGTGATGTGAAATTACAGAAATGGTGCAATTACTCCAGCTTGAGTAATTAAGAGTAATTTGGGGCAGAAGCAAAGGAACAACGAACTAAGATTGTATGAACAGCTGTCGGCTACTGCTGTTCATCTCCTGTAGCATTTAGTGCTATTTTCTTAACACAAAATGCTTCATCTGGCCCATTTTGGATGCAAGGGTGTATTTTCCACTAGGAAAATAGTGCTAAATACTTTATTACGCTTCTCATACAATAATGCATAATTGAGAGTAATTTTGCAGTAGTTACGAGTCATTTACATTAGCAAGAACTACCTTATGCTCACCCCTGGTGGTGATGCCTTGCAGGTAGGCCAGGGGGTACTGTCCCTGAGCTTCAATGACATAATATTGAGGTAACAAATACTGTCATACAAAAATATTGTGACAAAAATATCTGAGGCAAATAAACGAGTTTACAAATGTGAAATATCAACTAAAAAAATATAATAGACCAAATTATTGACATTGCACTGGTAAGTATATATATAACAAATAGGAAAGCAAACTATACAGGAAGGAGACAGCGGGGGACTCTATTTTGCATTTTTCAAGTTTTCATCCGAGGCATTTGGTACATAGCATCCCCTATGGGGAAATGTTATGTATCAAAAGAATCTGCAGTAATCTGGCAGATCTAACAGCGGCCCAACTCCAATGTAAGGAGAGATTCCTTGCCAGAGGATATCCCCTGAAAACCATACAAGCCGCACTTAATAAAACATTGGAGTCAGACAGGGACACGCTCCTTGTTCCCAAAAAAAACAGGGAGCTAGCAGACAGGAAAGTGATCAGTCCTGAGCCAGTGAGACTTATCATCCCCTACAGTGCCCAGGAAAAAACTATTACTAAGATAATCAACAAAAACTGGGCTTTAAGTAGGAGTGACCCTGTGATAGGTGCAGAATTGCCAATAAAACCTAGTATTGCTTTAAAAAGGGCACCCTCAATGCATAGTGACTTGGTTTCCATTTGCCCGGAATTATCTTCTTCGAGCTAATGGCTGAAGGCATCCAATGGATTCACCAAATGCAGAACATGCAAAGCCTGCGAATATGGTATTTACAAAAAAAGCTATTGCACGGCCTTTATTGAAAAAGAAATTAAAATCTCAAAGCCCCTTCATTGCAAAACGGAATATGCCATCTACATTTTAGAATGTATATGTCCGTTAAAATATGTGGGCAGTACAAAATTACCTGCCAACAAAAAGGTTTTGCAACATATTCGGGCCATTGTTAATCATGACCCAACTTACCCTGTCGCCAGACACTTTCGAGCGGTTCATAATAACAACCTTCAGGACCTCTCGTATTATGTCATAGACACCATCCCAAAAACCAAGAAAGGTGGCGACAGGGAACAAAGGATGAGAAAACTTGAGACCCGTTACATCCTTAATTTCAATAGCAATAGCAAAAACCCTGGGGGCTTAAACAATAAGGAAGATTTACATACATGCCTGTAGTATAGCGGATCTGGTGACATTGGGCTCCCTTCCTTTTGGCTTCACCCCACTAATTCTTCACCAAGTTAACCCTCATAGCGTAAAACAATGGCTTAAATCTCAAATTGAATATTTAATGCCATGCAAACAAGCACTATCAGTTAACATATTGTGTCAGACTTTTTGAGTTTTATTAATTGGGTTCCATAAGCTTCTAAAGTCCTCTCTTAACCAAGAACCAAGAATCATATTGGTTTTTTAACAACATTCATATCCTTTTCACCTTATGCAAATATGTCCTTGGTAAAACAGACCTGGCACTCTAAGAGTATGCACATGATTTATAATGTGCTGTAGCATTATGGATTGATCTTGCATTTAAACAGTGATTTTAGCACAGGATGACAAATCTAATGTGCTTCTTGAGATACATTGGATTTGTACATAATTATGACATTTTAGGCAATTGAAAATGAATTGTACGAATGTATTTAATAACTCTGTGAGCCATTGGAGGTTTTAAAGGTTTTTAAAGATAATTTAAATTTATATTTTTGCATTATTGTATATGATAATTTTATATTTAATACAATTTAATTAAATTACAAACCGATCGTAATATATTTGAATGTAATTACATTTAATTCGTGTGAATCCTGTAAATATCTCATTCATAACATGTTTTTTTTATTCAGTTGCCGGTCAAAGAAAGTGTTTTCTTTATGTTCACTACTTGTCACACAGTCACGTGCAAAGGTGCAGCTTCATAATTGGTCTAAGATCTATTTGGCGTTGTCATGTGATCAAGCCACTGCGGTGGTGAAACGCGTAATGGCAGACTGAAATAAACGTCGAAGTTTATGCACTCAATCTGGGTCTGTTTCTGCTTGCTGTGAGCATTCTTTGGAGGCGGCTTTGGAGCAGCGATTTTGGATATATATATATATATATATGTATATATATATATATATATATATATATATATATATATATATATATATATATATATATATATATATATATATATATATATATATATATATATTAAGCAAACACATCCAACTGCCACAGAAACTCCATGGAAAGCAGGCACGGACACAAAGTAGCTTTTGGATTCGGCATTTATTTCAATGCAGGACGCCCTCAATCACGAGCACAGAGAGAAACGCGTTTCAGCCTTCAGGAGGCCTATATATATCCAGTACACCGCGTCACCACCCAGTGATGAATTCCTCCACCGCAACAGAAACAGGACGGACACGGGCCAAGTAAGTGCTGAATATCTTTCTTTATTCGTGCAAATTCAGCCGCATGACGTTTCGGCTCCGAGGAGCCTTGCTCACATGACAACATTCCAATGTTGAGAACGCCCATTTAAAGCGCTAGCCATAGGTTTGAACAACGTCACATGGTCGGGCTGATAATAAACATGGATAAAATACTCGAGGTAAACTGGTAATGCAGAGACATTGCTTAAAACAATATTGATTATTTACAGAGATTAATGCAATGTAAAATCACTAATAATTATTTCTTGTAATCATCCTATCTGCATTAAAAACGACATATGTTGTGGCTTTAAATACAATGATATGGGTAATTTTTTAAATTCCAAAAAGAATCACGGTTAAATACCATAAATCAAGTCAATCAGATAAATGCTGTTTGATGTATATGGTTCCCTTCATCCTTATCCGTAAGATAATAACTCAGTACGATTGTATTGCTACATATTAAGGTACTTGTGCAAATCACGCAGTAGTGCAAACATTCTAACTTCAATTCATAATCTAGTTAGATTCCTGTGCAAAATACGTAGTTGTGCAAGATAGCTTGTTTTCTCTATTGGGAGCCTTTTAAAGTGCAAATAATCATAAATATGTGCAAATAGTATCAATACTAGGTATGGGCGGAAAATCCGTTTCGCTCGCGGATTTTGCGGATTTTCGGGAAATCCGCAATCCGCGAGATTCGCGAATCTCCCGCAAAATCCGCAAATCCGCGAGCAGCGGATTTTGCTCGCACTGCTCGCACTGTTCGCGTGAGTTCGCGGCTTCCCAGTACAACTTCGCGCCCCGCGAATAAGTGCTAAATTGCAGAAATACGATCTTAGCAAAACTGAAACTACTTGCCAGGTTCAAAAGTTCAGGCTCATCATTAGTAGCCATTTCCTGTAGTGCTTCCTGAGGGGCCCCTCCAGAGTTCAGTTGCCAGTTGCAACTATTATGTGACCCTGCTCTGAACCTCAGAATAGTTACACATATGCCACAAAGGTCCTGAATTACAGCTAAGGGAGACAAGCAGGAGCCAGGCTGGAAGTTAAAATCCATTAATGAGCCCCTAATTCATTATTGTCAGTTGGGGCAGGGCAGGTGTTGTAACTAATTTTGCAACAATGAAAGCACTTAGCAAGTGCAAAAGATCACTAATCAGGGCGCACTAAGGAAGCAGGTGCCAGCTAAAAAAATATTCTGTGACACATTAATCAGCCCCAAATTAATTCAGGTCACTTGAGGCAGGGAAGGTGTGCTTTGCTCTGCCGAAAATAATGTACACTGGACAACCAGAGGGTGTGGTGATGAAACAGAGGGTGGCATGGGTGGGCCAGAGGGTGGCATGAGTAGTCAGAGAGTGGCAGTGGTGACAGAGAGTGGCAGTGATGAAGAAGAGTGTCCCAAACAGGCTGGACACGTAGAAACAACAAGTTCGCAAAACTTGCGACCCGACAGGTAAGTTCGCAAATTGCGAAATTGTAAAAACCCTCGCTAACTGGCAGAAACACGGGCGAACACAAAAAAAAATCTGCGAATTCGCGGGAATTCGCGGATTTTGCGGATTGCGAATCCGCAAATCCGCAAAATTCGCAAACGCGAGATCCGCAAAATTCGCCCATGCTTAATCAATACTCACTGAATCCATATTCTCAAATTTTAAAAAGGAATACACAATATTATAAAAAACTGTCATAATTCATAATCTGTAAAAATGATAATACCTTATAATCATGTTTTGATCATACAATTTGGATAAAAAAGCCCATATTTAAAAATTCACAAATCTATCATACTACATTGCCTTGTTAAGTGTCCTGTAAGTGCAATTTTCTCCTAGTGTGGTTAAAATACTTAGTTAAAATCATCATATGAAGACCAACCGGGTTTAAGGGCCCATCTGGTCTCCTTGATGACTTTAGCCCTTCTTAAAGAAAACCTGACTCTTTTAGACAGCAGCAATCACAATACTCAATAGATCAGATGTAATTCATTTTAACTTACTAAAAGTGCATATTTGCTCGATGATTGGTAGGTCTTCCAACTCAGATCCAATGTTATTGTGTCCCAGCCGGGACACAACTGTGTGCTCTAGGCTCACATTAATCATAATGTATCAGGGGCCAGTACAGGACATGGGTTCAAGCTAAGGGAGACATGTGTACAGATCTTCAGTCACATTTAATCCCCCAGGGGCCTTTGTATCGAGTAGGAGGATATAACGGGTCTCCAATTTGCGTAACACAGCTTCCCTGTCTCCACCCCTTCTAGTGGCCTTAACCACGTCAATGACAAAATATTTCAAAGAGGTATTGACACTTTGATGGTGCTCACGGAAGTGCCGAGCTACCGGGTACGTATTGTCTCCATTCATGATGGCCCTCAAATGTTGGAAGATGCGTTTATGCACCGGTAGCTTGGTACTTCCTACGTACTTGAGTGAGCAGGACATTGCAATACATATTTTGCAAATTCAGTTTTGCACGTTAAGACTTGTGATATAGGATGTAATTGACCACGGAACCCATCAGCATATGTCTTGACATTTATGCCGTGGGTACAAGCCTTGCAGGTCTTACATCTATAGAATCCCTTGTTGTTCTGCCACCAAGTAGCTTTTTCAATAGGCTCAGGGTTAGTATCAACTAATTGGTCTTTGAGAGAGGGTGTCTTGCTGAATGTTAATGACACCCTCTTTGGTAAACTCGCTCCAATAATTGGATCACTTTTTACAATAGACCAATTTTTATTTATAATCTTGTAAATATCTCTGTGTTGCTTGTTGTAGCCTGTGATGATTCTAAAAGTTTTTTCTTTCTCAGATTGCCTATTCCCTTCAACCTGCATGATAGCTGTCTTAGCTCTGTTGTCCTTTCTAGTTAGGAGTTCCTCTCTAGTTTTGGTCATAGATTTAATCCTGGCTCTCTCAATACACTGTTCTGTATAGCCCCTGTCTAAAAAGCGGTCTCTGCTCTCCTGCTGAGCCCTCTCTAGGTCAATGGGGCTACTGCAAACCCTTGTCATGCGCAACATCTCCCCATAGGGGATGCTGGAAACAAGGTGTGCAGGGTGTGCACTGGCCGCATGTAAAATGCTGTTTCCCGCAGTACTTTTGCGGTGTACTTTTGTTTCCAGTTGTCCATTCCTTATATACAGTTCATATATATATATACCTTTGGTGTTGAATCTGAAATCTTACATTAGCGACACCAAAGATTTTCTGATGAAAATACAAGGTCTAGAATGGAATTCAGGGTATTTGCTTCTGGTGCTGGACATTACCAGCTTATACACATGTATCGAACATCATCATGGCCTGAAAGCAATTAGACATGCACTCGACCAGCGTCAAATGCGATTCGCGAGACACAACATTATGATCCTAGAAATTGTTGAGTTCTGTCTAACCCACAATATATTTTTGTTTGAAGAACAACTGTACTTACAGAAGTCAGGGACGGCGATGGGCACTTGCTTTGCCCCCAGCTATGCGAACTTGTTTGTTGGCTGGTGGGAGGAGCAGGTGCCCAGGAGCTGCATGGTTGGACAGGAAACGGGTAGCACCGTGTGTTGGCATGGTTACATCGGTGACTTATTCATCGTTTGGAACAGTAGCATTGAAACAGCATCAGAGTACATCAAGGTGCTGAATAGCAATAACCTTGACTTGCATTTCTCAGGTTCGGTTAGTCCGGTGGCAGCAGAGTATCTAGATCTGAGAGTGTTTGTTGAGGGGGAACATCTACACACGAGGCTATTTAGGAAGGAGACTGCTGGCAATTCTACACTCTTTGCCAGCAGCAGTCACCCCCCACAACTCATCAACAGCATTCCCTATGGAGAGCTATTGAGACTCCGGAGGAACTGCTCTAGAGATTCTGATTTCGAGGTGGCTGCCTCGGAATGTCTATCCCGTTTTAAGATCAGGGGATATGGCGATGATTTATTGCAAAGGAAGCTCAAAAAAGTTAGAAAGATCTCAAGAGGTACCTTATTCGCTGCCAAGCCCATTATGGCTGGCCGTGAGAAGGATATAACCGCCAACAAAGGCAAATTCAGGCTGATCACTCCTTATTCAGCAGGGGCCAATGATTTGAGAATGATGCTTAAAAAAAACTGGCACATTCTACAAACTGATACTGTACTTAAAGAGGATTTGCCATCAAACCCACTTTTAACATTTAGCAAAGCCAGGTCGGTGGGAGACATGCTCGTCACCAGTCATCTAGAAAAGCCTGTGCCCAGAACTAACACTTTAAGGGACCAAAAAGGGTTTTACCCTTGTGGCAGGTGTAAAGCCTGTGTGGGCAGCAAGAGGGTTCTTTCGTACGTAATACCTGATACAGGGAAGAAAATATCCATCAAAAAATTCATCACCTGTAGTACGCAATATGCGGTTACTGCTTGCACTGCCCATGTGGCCTTCGCTACATTGGCAGTACAATAAAAGAGTTGAAACTAAGAATATTGGAACACCTCAGGGCCATTAATAAAGCTGATCCTAGTTACCCAGTGGCCCGCCACTTCGCTGAAGTGCATGGACGGGACCGCCAACAACTGCAATATTTTGGCCTCGATATTGTGCCTCCAAATGTAAGAGGTGGAGACCGCTTCGTAGATTGGAATCGAGATACATCATAGACCTCTCTACGAAGCACCCAAAGGGCCTCAACAGTGGGGAGGAGATGGCGTTCCATCTAGGTAGATGAAGATTGCAATATACTGGGTAGTACAGTATCAATTCAGGCCACATTAACTGAATACATGCATATGTGAATGTGATTATGCAATTTGCTACTGGTTCTTTTGATGTTTAATGTGACTCAAACCTTATCTTTTTTCACAATTTGATGAAATAGATTCATGAAATAAGATAGGTGCCTTGTTTCGCTGTATATGTTTTAGGAGCAATGCATCTGATTGTATGGTGCACGAGTTATGATGGTTTCTACAATGTTGTCTAGCTGTTGCACTTTGTCACTTTTAATATACAAACAGGAATATTTTGACAATATTTGAACATTGAATTAAGAATGTAAGGAAATACATAAATTAATTATAGAAGTGATTGTGTATTATTATATAGACATGCACTTCTGATGGATCAATCTTGAGATGTGCTTTTTTATCTCGGTATGAAATAAGAAATGTATGGCTGTATTTATTCGTACACATATTTATTGTTACAATGATGATTACTGATAGAGGATACTAGCCGATCCACGGCTTAATGTTTTGTTTATGTTTTAAACAAATTAGATGTCAATTATACCCACTGCCCTTACATACCAGCCCATTGATGGGCTTAATTATACACCTTGCTTATATTGTAATGGTACATTTATACTATTCTAAGATGGTGCCCAGAGTGACCACAGTGGGGTTGTCCTCTGTCTTTTTCCATGACTAGGAAAATGCTTTATCAATAAACTGGGTTGTGTGTACAGATGTTATTCACACTGACGAAGGCAGCACGCCGAAACGTGTCTGTGTAGAGCGCCCGCATAATAAAAACTTGCGTGGTTGAAAAGGACTCCTCGAGTGCTGTTTTGTTTTCTTCGCATATGAAGAGAAATATTGGAGCGTTATATATATATATATATATATATATATATATATATATATATATATATATATAGATATATATATATATATATATATATATATATATATATATATATATATATATATATATATATATTTATCATGTGAACAAGGTAAAAATGTATTATTTGTTTCCTGCCATAGTAAAACGTTGAAACTACACTGGATCTGGAGTGGCTTTTCACCACTGTTGGGTGAGAACTCACTTTGCAAACACTCCTACTTCTTGTCTGCTCCCAAGGAAAATGTGCAATCCGGCAATGTCCAATGGAAAAGAGCTTCAATTAATATGTCCATCCACCAAGTACAGCATGTGGAAGGGAAACATAACAAGCAGGTGACTTGAAAAATATCCTTAAAATACACTGGCCCATATTGTATATTGAGAACGGCTTAAATGCTGTATAGATGAGAACCATAGGGTAACATTCAGAAAAGGAACTACACTCAAAGATAAATTCAGCCAGAATTATGTCACCATTAATTTGGGCAATAAAACACAAGATGTTAAGGGTTTCTTCTCCTGTCTCAACTATAAAGCTTGCAAACATTTCACATGTACCACAGATTTTACTAGATATTTATTGACCTGTCCCCATGATCTTAGCTAAGTAGGCAGCACCATACACTCACCAAGTAAAGGATACTGGAGAATTCAAGATCAATCAAACACGTGGATCAACAGTATCCTGTCACTCGTCATTTCAACACCCTCCACAAAAGGGACACTTCGAAAATGAGGTTCTTTATTATTGACCAAGTAGCAGTGCAGAAAAGAGGAGGCGGCAGGGTACATACACTGAGACAACTAGAATCCAAATACATATTTGAACTCAACATCAAAACCCCCAATGTAGACAAACAGATTCACCTTCATTTAGGATAACTTGTTACACATATGTTAAAATGCAAAATTTTGCAAACATGATTAATGGCTTTCTTTTCCGGAGTTTATTAGTACTGTATAAGTAGTTGTATACCGTTTTTATCGTTGTTTTTTTCCAAAATTTCATTTTTCTTTACAGGTACATTAGTCCAAACGCTTCTATACATATCAGTACGGTAACAACATCACTTGTTACATAACACTAGGCACGCAAATCATAACATTTCCTGCATATTGCTTCAGTGTCAGTCATTTTTGGGGTGTGGGGTCGTATATATGTATACAGTACTCTTTAGGCTCCTATGACCCACACTTTCTGTTATCTCCTTTGGAGGGCCAGGGTGAAGGAGCCAAGTACGCCCCATCATGGCCGCTATGGGTGTGCATAAGAACATCGATTCATACAGGTAAATACATTTCACAATGAGGTCCAACTCAGGAATTGCATTACTTACCATGTCATTAGTAAGTAGATCAATGTATATTCCAACGTCCAGTCCGTGCATTAGATATTATTTTATATAACAGTTGAACCGCATTGTAACAATTTTAAATATAATTCAAAACAAAAAGTAAGATATCTAATTACCGAGGGTGCATGCGTCAAGTGTCTAGGTTATCTTCCGGGCGAGGTCGTGGCCGGGCTGGTGTGTGAGTGTGGTGTGGGGCTGCTACTGTACTTTTCTGTGCGATTAAGTGGTTGTGGAGGTGACGTGCTGTATGAGCTGCTTTTCGTGTGGTATTATTTCTTTTTTTTGTTTTTCCCCTGATTGGGGGGAATCTGAGGTACCTACTCTGCCTAGCGATTGCAGTTGGGGTGGCATGCAGAAACAATACAGTGTCGGCAACTAGGTGGCTCCTTAGGCATCAGGTTCTGCCTGTTGCATAGGGGGTGCCTGCAGTGTGGCGTCCGAGCGTGTGAGATTTCTCAACATTTTGTCCCACGCCTGCGCAATGGGATGCTTTCGCCACCCAGCCGTTTCTTCCCTGTGTAGTGTGGTACCCTCCGCCCGCGCCCATACCTCAAAGGATTTTTCCCAGTGCAATACCTCTTGCGTATCCTTGTGTTTCCACCTCTTATTTATGAGGCGCTTCGCTGTAATGAGGCTCAGGTCGCGAAACCTGGAGCCTGCTTTATTGGCCTTGGTTCTCTTATAGAGCCCCAGAATGCACACCTCCCACGTTGAGGATATCTCATCATTCATGCAGTTGGCAAGTGTTTCCAATAGCGTGCGCCAGTTGGGAGACAGCAAGGGACAAGACCACAGCATGTGTAATAAATCAGCGCCCAGGATACGACACCTAGGGCATTCGGAAGTGTTGACGTTAAAATATTTATTGATTTTGTCTGGTGAAAGCTATGCCATATGTAATATGTAAGTTTGGATAAGTTTGAATCGCAGGTTTCGTGGTACATATGTGGCACTAGCTACTACGTGCTCCCATTCCTTATCCGTCCAGGGACGGCCTCTGTCTTCTGTCCAATATGTGCAGAGTCTCTGTAATGGTTACAGGAAATGTGTGAGCAGAGGGCGTGCAGCAACTGTATCACGTGCGATCCCTCTCCCATTACGTGCAAGTACTGCAATAACTGATGCGTCGGTGGCTCGTTGGTCATGTCGCCCCACTTTTGTGTGAATGTTCGCATAATGGCTGTGTGTAGAAGAAACTGGCCCGCTGATAGCCCCTCTTCTACCGTCAGTGTCGCGAAAGGTAGTAAGGCACCATCCACGTACAAGTCCCCAAGTGTCTCCACACCTGCTGTAACCCATGGCGACAATGTCGTGTCTGTTATAGGAACTCTGACTCTGGGCATCCCAAGAACCGGTAGTACCGGGGAATATGGGAGTATGCCTTTTGTGAGGTGAAGGCTTCTTCTGAAACATCTGTGGGCCAACTCGACGTGTATTTGTGACGGGCGAGGAACTTTACCTAGCGGATGAAACAATCTGCAGATCTGGGCCAGCGTCTAGACTATGTCCCCGGTTGACATGTCCGCCAGATTCTTGCCGCTCAACCACTTCGCCACCCACTGCAATTGCGCCACTAAATAATATAATTCCAGATGTGGGACTGCCAATCCACTACATTCCGCGGGTGCATATCATTTCTGTAGTGCTATCCTAGGTCACCCCGCATTCCAGATCAGGCCACGAAGCATCCCCTCCAGGTCTTTGAAGAGTTTCACTGGGACATACACCAGAATATTTGCAAAGTAATATAATAATCTGGGTAGTACTATCATTTTGGTTAAGGTGACACGACCCATCACGTTAAGTGGCAAGGACTTCCAAAACTGCATCTGTGCTCTGATCGAGGAGACGGTTAATGATTATATCGGTTGCTGCCATGCCCTCACATAAAGAGTAAGCACCTGATTTGGCCCAGTTTACCCTGAGGCCGGATACTGCCTCAAATCTGCAGAACAGGGCTGATATCTCCGGTGGCACAGCATGAGGATCTCGTATATATAATAACAGGTCGTCCGCATATAGGGACACTGTATGTATTCCGTCGCTTAAGGGGATGCCCCATTCCACGCCACCCTCTCGGAGGAGAGCCGCCAGCGGTTCCATGGCCAGGGAGAAAAGTAACGGAGACAGGAGACACCACTGTCTGGGCCCACGCCTTACACTGATTTAGTCTGATAGGCGCCTGCCCGTGCGAGCCTGCACTGTGGGTTGCTGATATAACAATTGCACTAGCTGCAGATAATCATCCCCTAGCTCATATTTACGTAAGACTGCCGCAAGATGAGGCCACTCCAGTGAATCTTATCCAGGTCCAGTACTAGAAAGCCAGATCTGGGCCAGCTCTCCGTGGCATATTTCTGGAATAATCGCCGAATATTTAGGGAGGTGCTTCTGACGGGTACAAATCCATTTTGGTCGGCATGTATCAGGGTGGGCACAAACAGGGCAAGACGTTTAGCGAGGGCCGAGGCAAGAATTTTGTAGTCTGTGTTTAACAGGGCCAATGGGCGATAAGATCCCAAGAGATCAGGATTCCTGTCTTGCTTGAAAAGAGAATCCAGCATTGCCTCATTCTGTGAGGGGGTAAGCGTTGAATTTTCCAGCGCTGCCTCGTATACCTGCAACAACTCTGGTACCAATACATCCGAATATGCCTTGTAGAATTCAGCCGGTAGTCCATTCGGACCCGGCGCCTTGCCATTCGATACAGAGTATAGGCTATCCCTTATTTCCTCCTACGTCTTCCCGTTGACAGTCCGTAAGCCGCGGCAACGTTAGTGTGGCCAGAAAATTCTGTATCTCTGTATCCGTAACTGTCAAGTAAGATCTGTATACCGTGGAGTAGTGTTCCTCAAAGGCATAGTGTATTTCTTTTTGGGTATGTACTATGACCCCTTGCGTATTCTGTATCCTGCACGGGTGCAGTAACCATGTCTTGTCGTATCAGCCATGACAGCAACCTACCAGGTTTGTCTCCCATGTGGTGGGTGCGCGCTGAGTGTGCTGCATAGTTTAAATTACGGAGTCGGTCTAGTAATCTAGAACAGGGGTCTTTAAACTGTAGGGCGTGACCCCCAGGGGGGCCGTGGAGCGATGGAAAGGGGGTCGCGCCTTCACAGCCACTCTGCCCAGCCCAAGGGCTTCAGCCCCCCTCCTCCCCATCTGTGTCTCAGCCCGGCCTGCTTCAGTGCAGCTCCAGCTGCTGTGGGATCGGCTGGGCTGTGTCTGGAGTCTTATCTCCAGCACACCCGAGTTTTTGACATGTCGTTAAAGACCATTTGCATATTTACATGCCTTTGTAAACAGGTTACCAAGACTTCAGGTTTTTTCTGGTTCCAGTACCCCCTGGGTCCCCACTCTGCCTATTCCTTACATTTAAACAGTTCTATCAAGCGCAGCTGTGAATAGAACTCCAGGAAGGGAAGAATGTCACAGTTCAACAACAAATGAAATTAACTAAGAACAGAAAAAACATTCATACATGTTAAAAGGATTTTTTCTCTACACCAAAGGGCGGATTTACAAGCCACTTGCACCACTTTTTGCGTCACTTTTCCAATGTTAAAAGTGACATAAAATGGCGCAAGGGACTTGTAAATCTGCCCAAAAATGTTTTTCACTTTTGCCAATTTCTATTATAAGAATAATTTATCTTATAAAAACATTATATAGAAGTCCCATTGCATCTCAGCACTCCAACTCGTGAGAATTTGGTCCTGTGGATGTGCTGGAGATGTAAAAAAATTAAAGCACTGAGGGGCAGATTTACAAGCACCTTACGCCACTTTTGTGCCACCATTACATCACTTCTGTGACGCATCGGCGGCGTAACGCAAGCGCCATGCTGCGGGGGATTTGCAACGTTACACATCTAGGGAGCTACATCACGTTGTAAAGGCCTGCGCCACATGGAACCTGTGACAGGTTTCATGTGGGCTTACCCCCGGAGGGTGGGCGTTCCGACGCAGGAATGCCTCGGAAAAGTGCCTGAGTGAAATCTACAAGATTTCACTCAGTCACATTTTCGACCCGCTGCTTCAAAATCTTGCGCCTGCTTGAAGGAGGCGTAAGGTGTGACGCACCATGTGGAAGATAGGCCGGGTTGGCACAGTGCTGGAGTTGCGTCGCGCCCACGACACAACTCAGGCACTGCTCTAACCTGAAGCTGCCAGATGCGACACGCATCTGCCTATCCTTGCGCCATGGCATGCCGCATTGTAAATGCGACGCAACAATGGCATTGCGTGTCGCATGTTTCTTGGCGCATCCCTGTTGATTTCCAGGGATGCGCCAGGTAACGTAAATCTGCCCTTAAATATGTAGTCTTAGTAAACTGTTTGTTAACCTGCGGCACTGGCAGAGCCATGAATCCAGGCTTTTTTGCCACTCCTGCTCTGGGACCAAAACTTCTTGTCCTGCCTGGACCAGAGCTGGAGTTTGATAAATATGCAGATTCTGCCAACATGTTTGGAATTTTTTGTCATGAGGGGGTCCTTACACCTGAAAATGTTGACAGGGGGGTCTCGGCATTCAAAAGTTTGAAGACCTCTGATCTAGAATGTTCATCTCTAAAATGTTCCAAGGGGCCAGCATTGCCCTCCAACGCCTCTCCCTCCCTCCGAAGCAGGTCAGTTATGATGCATGTGAGATCTGCTTCCAACTGACGCCTCTTACCTGCCTGTACTCCAAGGCAGTCCCCCCTCACCACGACTTTGAATGCGTCCCACTCCACCAAAGGTGTCATGGCCATACCAGCGTTCTCCTCAAAATACCTGGGGATATTGGCGGCCAGCAGGTCTCTGAAAGGCGCGTCTAGTAAAAGGTCTGATTGCAGCCACCAGGTCGGGTTTGGCAGGCGAGGGCGTTCCCATGACACCTCCAGAACATGCGGGTTATGGTCAGAGTGCGTCCGGCCTCAATAGTATACCGCCGATACATGGGGGAGCAGCTCATCGGAGATCATACGTCAGTCAAGTCGCATGTGCAGGTCATGTGCCCCTAAATAGTAAGAGTATATCCTTTCTTGGGAATGACGGTGCCTCCAGGCATCCTTCAAATGCCACTGTGTGGCCCAATTAGTCAATGCCTTCATCGCGTGGTACGTGCTTGTACCCGGAAGGGGTCGGAAGGATCGATCTAGCGACACGTCAAGGACACTGTTATAGCTCTCCCCCCCAAAAAAACATGGGGACGTCGTGCCATGGCACAAGAATGTGTGACACCCTATCGAGGAATGCAGCCTGTTCTGTATTGTACCACACAGGCAGCTGCAGCTCGATTGGGCCAGACAGGGTCCACTCGCTTCACGCTCCCATGTCCGCTTCATGCCTCGGGAGCAACACCACGCAGAAGCAAGGCACGGGGTCCTGTAGGCAGCTCCGCCGGGGCTCCAGTCACCTTCGGCGCTCTACCGATAGCACTAGACCCAGCGGCAGGGGGGGCCAAATGCTCACAGTGTGACATCAGGGTGGGGGTTCACTAAAGCAGCTACGCCATTTACAGCTCCTTTCCCATAACAGGGCTTTTCACCAGCAAAATCAGCCTGCACCCACAAAGGTAGGCAGGCAGCTCGATAAAGTCCCTTGCCTCAGCACTTCACACAGCGGTGGGCATCAGGTTAGAAGCCGTGGTCAGAATCAGTCGCCAGCTTGTTTATGGCAGCAGTGCCCTTCCTTGTGGCCTTGTGGGCGGAGTCAGACCCCGGGCTTACGTAGCCCAATCTTCTTCACAGAGACCATGTAACGTGCGGCTACATCAAACAGATGGTGCTCAGCGGGGCGCAGGAGAGTCCAAGTCGATGTCGCCACACCGGGACGACGCCCCGCGCATGCTCCGCAGTGTCAATGCTGTCCTACACGACCAAGCCGATTCAGGGGAGCGCTCTACCCGAACACGTCCACCTCCATTGTACCCATAGCCAAACCCCCGTTATGATTGTTGTTTTCGGTAGCGTATATAGAGTTTGGTATTTGTTTCCTTTTTTCTGTTAGTACCACTGTTTTAGATTTTCATATTCTTTCTTCTTCTCTTCTTGCAGGGTTGCAGAATACAGGGAATGAGTACCAGTCATTCCATGGTGATCACTTAGCTAAGACGTTGACTACTTTACAATACTCTATTGAACAAGATTGTTCTTTGCAATTGGGCATAATTCTTTCTATGGTTTGTAGACACTCAATTTATATATGTAGAAAGTAAGTTTACACTGCAGGGATTATTATGGGAATCATATCCTTTATGACCATTAGAAGTGGCTCATGGGACATGTATGATACTGCGCGCTTGGGCGTTATTAGCATGTGACATCCCCTTTTGTGTTTCATTTTACCTTATTTTCTGGACAGACGTATTCCAGTAAGACTGTAATAACTGCAAAGTTCTTCGCAACACTATGCATAGTATTATATGGCACTTTACAGTAGCAGGGTTAATTCCCAACTATTATCATACTTACACCAGCCAATGCCGAATCATTGCCCACTTGGGCACCTTTGTTGGATGGCAGAGTTTATGGAATTTCACTTTCTGTCATTTTATACCACGCTAAGAGGAGATGTGTTAGATTTTAGTTTTGTCTGTCAGAACTAGGATACAGAGTTGATATGTTTTATTTCTGTTTTTGCTTGTAGAGTAATCCCCTGAGGAAGGGCGTGGCCCGAAATACATCGGGATGTGTGATTATGTGTTACAACGTATTAGTGATCTAGACATTTTGTGAATACCATCTATCCAGTGATTCAACTTAAACCATGAATTTACAATGAGTTTAATAAACTGTGAATGTTGGAAGAACACTTTCGTACATTTGGAATGAACTTTTGGTTAACCCTCAGATTTATAGAATAAGACCTGCCGGTCCACTCCAGTTGTGCTCAGAGGTGCTCTCTCCCAAGAGGGGCAGCAATGTATTAGTTCCTGCGGATTTCTCACTGTTTGGCCAAACAGCGATCTCCTTTTCGAGCACACTACAGACCATTATAACTTACAACCTTTTGAATAACAAGCTGTGCGAGTTCCACTCTTCTTTAGAGTTTATGGAATGTCACTCACAAGGCAATCACTTCAGTCAGAGAATATGTATGTTGGTTATCACAATCGTACCGCTTTTTATATTTAATGGGAACTTTGTGACTGAGATGTAATATACATCACTCTAAAATGACCCTGCAATCCTTTACTTGTGTTTACACTTGGTGTCAAATGATATGTTTTAAATGCATTAAGGAAACTTGAGCTTATCACCAGTGAACAAGGCATCACATACGCAGAAATACGTAGGGTGTTTTGTTTCCCTACCACATGCTGTACTTGGTGGATGAATGTATGAATTAAATCTCTTTGCTATTGCACATTGCCGGAGTGCACGTTATCTTTTGGAACAGACGAGGAGAAGGAGGAGGAGGACTTTTTGCAAAATACATGTGGTCTGGCTTCTCACCCATACTTGCACCACTGCCTCCTGGACTCTGGGGCAGGAGGCTCTTGTTACTATATAAATATATATCTATATCAGTCCAATAATGCAAGCCGCTTTAGTTTGCCGCTCTCAACACAACAGGTGCCGCAGTACATGGAGGCAGTTCCGTGGAATATCTTTACCAAATGTTTTCACAGGGCACAAGACTGCACAATCCGGCTCATGATTCATTAAATCAATTCATTCCAGCTCCTTCAGAAAGTAAAAAACACTGACAAACGCGTTTCAGCCACCTGGCCTTCATCAATGTTAGTAATCACGTATTTTTTCGCCTTTTAACAAGAAAGCAAATCCTTGGATGCAAAATCATTATAAAAACAAAGAAAGGACTAAAGTAGGGATGGTCTTTCAAGGTGTTACTGTGTCGGCCATTTTAGCATGAAACATTTCAACACAACTAATGGGACATTTCTCTTTGAAACATTCGGGGGACACTCTAAATAATCATATTGAGGTATTTAGAATCCCTACAAAATATTAACAATCGCTAAATTCGTTCGTTGTGTGTCGTGGTTCAATATTACAAGGTCGAACAAATATTGGACCCCATAGTACCATTACAATTTACGTAGCATTGGTTCTCAATTCCCAAAATCACACCTTGAATGGGCCCTTCTTGACCAACAGTAAATGCTTACGTCAATCATAAAACTCTTGGTTTGACATCCCTAGTGATTTGAGGGAAAAATTCCCCAAAACATTAAAAAGGAGAAAGAGATCGATGATTGGTACCTTTTGCAAAAAGTCCCACACAAGTAAGTGTAAGATCCATGGATAGATTACGCCCTTGATGGGCAAAGGGTATCTTCTAATAACATGATTTTCACATTTATATACATACATCATCAAGTACATTGAGACCTTACTGTCTCCATTAATACATAAATAAATAAATCAGTATTTGTAAAGCGCGAACCACTCAACTTTATGGGTGTCAAGGCGATGAGGGCCATCGTGGAAATTGAGTGAGCTATTGCCCAGAGACACATGGTGCTGAGTTGAGCTGCCGTCGGAACTGAGGATCGAACCGTGAGCCCTGTACTCCGAAGTCAGCTGCCCTGGCCGCTGCACCACACTTCTCCCTTATCATAAATAAGAATCTTCATTTGGTCAAATCGAAGTATCACCTTTCACCAAAAATACATTTGGGCACAGAAAAAGAAGAAGAACCTATGGACAGATCGAACCCTAAATGGGCCACAAGTTGGTTGCACCTCTTAGGCCACAAATGACCAGAGTTCCTCCTCACTGTTGAGTCCCCAGGGGGTCCGGGTTCTAAGCTCGACTATATATCTCGCCTCCAGCTGACGCAGCAGTTTGACTCTGTCTCCTCCCCTCTCTTTTTCTGGGACCTGTCACTTCTTAATTGAGGATCTTCCGCAAAATGCCTTGCCACTGGGTATGAATTGTCATGGTTGGCAATTGCCCGTGTGTGCTCCAATATGCGTTTCTTTGCTGGGGGAATTGTGCTCCCAACATATTGGACACAACATGGGCAAACCAGACAATACACAACAAAATTAGTATTGTAATTGAGAAACTTGCTGATTTTTTGTTTGACTTTCCTTCCTGGGATGAATATCAATACATGAAAGTGGATTTTCCTGTGCTTCCCACATTGTACCATCTACCCAAAATTCATAAAGACATGTTCAAACCACAAGGATGACCCACAGTGTCCAGTAAAGGAAGTCTTTTGAAAAAAGCATCTACATATGTAGATCATTTTCTCTTTCCGTTGGTAAGAGACTTGAGTTCCTTTATTCAGGACCCAACAGATTTTATACGGCGGATACAGAACATACGCTGGAAACCTGACTTTCTATTAATCACCTTGGACATCACAAGTCTTTATACTTGTATTGCACAAAGCCACGGCCTGTCATCTCTGGAATACTCTCTCAAAACGAGACCATCAAAATTTCAGGCTCACAGCAGAATGTTACTGGAGATTGTTGATTTTAGCCTGAACAACAACATTTTTCTTTTGGGGGGACAATTAATTCTACTGATCTGGGGAACTGCGACGGGCATGTACTTCGCCCCCAGCTATGCAAATCTTTTCATAGCCTGGTGGGAGAAGCACGTGGCCTGGACAGAGAACAATGAGGAGTGGGTCGATAAGATAGCGCTTTGGACAAGATAGATTGACGACCTCTTCATTGTCTGGAGAGGCACTGCTGCAGAAGCAGAGGAATATATTCAGATCTTAAACAACAATGATCTGAATTTAAAATGTACAAACAATATCAGCAGCAAAGAGGTGGCCTTTCTAGATCTCCTGGTTTTTGTGGCAGAAGACAGAATATGTACTAAACTGTAAAGAAAGCCGACAGCGGGTAATACCGTGTTGCATTCAGAAATCCAGCATCCCTGTAGTTTAATTCGCAGCATCCCCTATGGGGAATTAAAGCGACTTAAAAGAAATTGCTCACTTACAGCTGACTATGCCATAGCAGCAAGTGAATCCTTGAGCAGATTCAGGAAAAGAGTATGTAGAAACCATATACCACACAATGCCGTGGTAAAGGTCCAATCAAAAGAGAACTCAAAAATAATAGAGGGGTCCAACAACCCAAAGGGACAGGACACCAGTAAGACACTTCAGTCTAAGAAAAATTCCCTTTGGGATATTCTCTTGTCATACAATATATCCAAACATACCTCAATAATCAACGGCACTCCAAAACATTCATTGGGTCAATACCTTCAACACCAGAAAGTCAACATTTAGACAGGAATTATTTTCTGTGAGGAAAGTTTTATTATCATTTTTAAACTTATTCATATAAAATCATGAAAAATGTCTTGCTACAAATAGCACAAACAATATACACATTAAAAACAAGTATGAAAACCAAGTCACAGAAATACAAAAAATATAATTAATGACAATTCTCAAATAGATTTAACATTATTCACTTATATCAAAAAGATCATATACAAATGCATTTAGTGGTTTGTGAGCAAAAAGACAGCGACGCGTTTCGGAGGGTTCTGTTGATCCACCTCCTTCTTCAGGCTTGCTACACATCTATTTCAACACTGCGTATCAAAAATTCGCACAGGTTACCCAGAAATTGTCCTCAAGGGGTATCGTCCTAATATTCAAATGTGGTGAGCTTCTTAGCTTCAAAGGATGTTTAGAAAACCCTTCTTTGAATTTTCAGGGCTAATAAGCCTTAAGCATACAGAAAATGAGGGATTGTTCAGATAATTTCCGCCAATAGCATGAGAACAGTCTCCGTAGTTCTCCACCAAACGCAGTTTGGTGGAGTACTACGGAGATTTTTCAATCCCGATTGGATCGCCAAACGTGTGGTGGATATAAATAGAAGGAGGAAAATATTTTTTTTTAAAGAATAAACTATATATATGAGAAAAATTAAAAGAAGACGTGGAAGCTTAATCTTACAGGATTGTTCTCCTGCTATTGGGAGAGAACTGCGCCGTGCTGACCTGCAGACAGCTTGAGGGGGCAGACTTTGAAAGAAAACCCTGCAGTCCGTGCGGACCCCAACGCCACATCTCGCGTTTCCCGCTTCGCGGGAAACGTTCGCAGCTGGGGGTCAAAGGAGCCACAGGGTGAGGCAAACTACAGCGCCCACAAACCTCCTGGCCTGCTGAGAGGCGTTCTACCGCCAGGACATCGCCAGGACACACCCCACAGGTGATCAAAATCGGATCCAGCCTCCCGCACCGCGGGAGAGAACTGCGCCGTGCTGACCTGCAGACAGCTTGAGGGGGCAGACTTTGAAAAGAAACCTCGCTCCCCTGCAGTCCGTGCGGACCCCTACGCCACATCTCGCGTTTCCCGCTTCCCGAGAAACGCTCGCAGCTGGGGGTCAAAGGAGCCACAAGGTGAGGCAAACTACAGCGCCCACAAACCTCCTGGCCTGCTGATAGGCATGCTACCACCAGGACATCGCCAGGACACACCCCACAGGTGATCAAAATCGGATCCAGCCTCCTGCACCGCGGGACGCGCGCGGGCGGCGCCGGGCTAAGCCCGGGCAAAGGGCGGGCAGTCTGGGGCAGTCTGGGGCTGTCTAATGCTGGGCTGGGCCACCCCTCTGACATCGTTATTCGATACTCCAGACCCGGTGTACAAATTAACGCTAGGAAGGGTATCTGCTCTTTTCTTAACAGCCTGTGCCAATGTCTACCCGCTCGGGGAAGAGCTTGAGGGGAGGGGGCGATGCGGGACCTAGTTGTGTTATAGGTACTATGGACAAATTTATCACACGGGTTGCAGCCGTCATAGAGAAGGAGATTGTAATGACGGAGCGGCGTCTTTCGCAGGAACATCACCCGTCTAAAAGATCATCCTTGGGCCCCTTAGCTCAGGCAGTGTCACCTGTATGTAACCCTGCTCCTCCTTTAGCCACTCCTCATGTGTCTGACGAACCGCGGGTTGCATCTTTGAGGGCTAGTATCGATAGATTGGAGAGCCTGGCTGCATCATCCATACCTCCTTCTGAGGATGGTGGCAATCCGGCCTTGTCTTCCACTGTATCCCCTGTATCCATAGCAGGTCCTGTCTGCCCCACCCCCCACAGTGGAAAATCCTAAGACACTGGGCACCCCGCTGTCGGCTCCTAAGATCCCTGTAATTACTAAAAGGAAAAGGATTGCTAGCCCACTTAAAGGAAGTTCCCTGAAACGGTTTAAGAAACCAAGGAAACAAGGGACCAAGGGCATAGGTACCAAATCGGGTGAGGGCTTGGGCACGATACATTCCTCTTCTTCTACCAAGGGGAGTGGTTCTGTCCTAGAAATAGCAGGTGCAGCTCCCTTTCCCAGCCATCAGCCACCAGCTCTCTGTGTCCCTGTTGCTATTGCACAAATCGAGGAGTTGATGAAAACACTGTTGTCCCCGATTGTTGACAGAGTAACAGGGCTGGGTGATAGGCTAGATAGGTTTGAACAATCAACCCTAATTAGCTTTTTCTCGTTGAAAGCACTTATTAAACTGCACTCTAGGTTAAGGGAGGAGGGTCAAGGAGGGCCCACTGAAAACAGGAAAACTACAGAGCACCAGCAGGCTTTGCCTGTTGTACCCACTGCGGCTATTTTGGTAACTCCTCAGTTGACTGACAATGTTCCCTTAGTGCCGCTTGTGGCTACTTCTGGGAGCATTGGCCAAAAAGCGCAAGTCCTTTCAAGTATCCCCAAGCCCCCCAAAGCCCCGGGAACGAAGCCGGGCCGGGTTGAGTTGCCGGGGGGGAGTGGTCCTGCTAAACTAAAGGGAACACCAAAGGGGACGGGTAAAGGTAAAGTTACTAGTCAGGCTTGTTCAGCCAAAACCTCGAATAATAATCCTGCTCTTATCCATCCACAAACACTACTAACAAAAGCTGTCCCAAATGTTTCATCATCCAAAGTTGCTCCAATATCCCCTACTGTGAACTTGCCTCCAGACTGTCAACCGTATCTTGCTGTCCTTATAAATGTACCCACCCTGAAGGCTGATCAAAATGAATCCCCTCAAGCCTTAAAAAATAAAAAGTTGCACTGGCTAGAGTCCAACAGACCCCTCCCTAGGGGCCTTGATGGATCAATTATAGGAGTCAGAAGGGTGGGATGGGTGGGTTATGGTCACAAGCATTTGGAAGGAGACTGCGTGGTGGTCAATTTCAGGGATAGTAGAGTAGCACAAACCATCTGCAATTATAAACCTAATCCCGGGGGCCGGGAATTGGTATAGTGGACCTAACCTTTTTTTATCCAAGATCAGTCACTACCCCGATTGGCCGGGAATTTGGAATGGTTTGGAGCAATAGCTCTGCCTATTCTGAATTTCCTGCTAATCCAAAATTCCACCCTCAGGCAGTCTGGCCATCGCCTGGGTGGAGACCACCGGGATATTGAACCGACAGTATCGTTGGGGAGGTCCTCGGAGTCGGTAACTCAGGTGATGTCACTGAGCTGAGTGGGCTGACCATTGATTATGGCACACTCCCCCTTAGTATAGTAGTCCCCACCCCTATACCAGAGAGTAATCCGCTTCCCGGGAGGCAAGGTGGGGTTGGCAGCCTAACGACCCAGGACCTGCTGGAGGGTGGAGGAGGCCTCGACTCTGGCGGTGACCCAGCTGTAGCGGATCCTGTCCTCAGGATTTTCAGCTGGAACATCGCAGGAATCGATAGGAATTTGGGATTGCCTGACTGGAACTCTCTAGTTGAGGGATATTCCATCTGTATATTCCAGGAGACGTGGGGTAGGGAGCCCTGTCATAAGGTGGGATATTCATCCCACTTTGTTCCAGCTGTCCCCCCTTTGTCAGGGAGTGGTCGCCCTTCGGGTGGTCTCCTCATTTGGGTTGCAGTCTCTTTAGATTGCAGGGTGGAGGAGCACCCCACAAACTCACCTGATATCCTCAACATCACGTTAAAGGATTCTCGGGGATGTCTGCTCTTAGACATCTTCAATATCTATGCTAGAGGTACTAGGGGAGGCGTACAATCGCCTACCATTGCTCTTTTGGAAGATCTCCTTAGGCAGCGGCCCAAAAAATGGTGCATTTTGGTGGCGGGTGATCTAAATTGTACGTTTGAGCCCCTAGGCCTTGATGACATGCTAGGCATAGAAGAGGAGGATTCGAGAAAGGGGATTCTGGCCCTGACTCTGGCCCCTATTAAAAGTTGGTCACAAGTGGCGTTGCAGATGAACGCACTCAATATGGAATTTGATCTGAGGGAGGTCAATGGGAGGTCCAAATCTGATTTGATTGGTGCACACACTTACAACAGGCCCAATCATACGTCTAGAATAGATTATATTCTTCTCGACGTATGTTTATGGAGCACCCTGAGTGACATGGAGATTATTCAGACCATTGAGAGTGACCACAATCTTCTCTCTCTTGTCTTATCTCCTGAGTGGCTCAAGGGCAAGGCTGGGTTACAACCACCGTCGGCATCCAACTCTCAGATTGCCAGTGTATCTAACTGTGGGAGGCGACTGAAGTGGGCCAAGCTTGTCTTATCTGTTGAGAAAGTCACAGCCATAGGGGCACTGCTGGCCGCAGCCCAGAGCAATCTAGGTTCATTGTCTCATGCGCCTGAGGAGGCCACGCAGATTTTTTGTCACCTAACTAGGGCCCTAAGTAAGCTTTTCATCTCACCTAGTAGTCCCTTTGGTGCGACTAACAGGACTAAACCCATGAATAGACAGGGATGGTTTACGACAAAATGCAGGACCATGAAAAAAGTCTTGATAGGGGCAGTCAAATCCAAGTCCCAACTAGCAATTAGGACAGCAAGGAAGGATTACTCCCACACCTTAAGGGCAGCGAAAAAGGAGTGGGTGGAGAAGTTTTGGGAAGACCTTTTGGTAGCAAGCAAGGGAAAGGATGCAAGGGGCTTTTGGAGCTTGGTTAGAACAAGGAATAGGCCAGATGTATCGCTGGTTACGTGTAACATCCCCGCCCAGATCTGGTACAACCACTTCGAGGCCCTGTATTCTCAACCTGAAGGGGACCTTAGTGAGCCTTTTTCCTTGGAGGATGATGTTATTGTTAGTGGCATTGATGGCTTTACCGCGAGGGAGGTGGAGGCCGTAATTAAGTCCCTGGTCCCATTAAAAGCAGATGGGCCGGATGGGATACCAGTGACTTGCTACGAGCCGATCCCAAGGAATGGGGACAACTGGTCACTACACTACTAAATGCAATTGTGAGGGGCGCATTAGTACCTGATTCCTGGAAGGGGGTGGAGGTTGTCCCCATATTCAAAAAGGGGTGTCGGGACAACCCAGATAATTACAGGCCCATTAGTCTCATCGACTCTTCCCAAAAGGTGGTCGGGAAGGTGATTTTGGGGAGGGTCCTCCAATGGGCTGATGACCACACGATACTGTCTGACTTTCAGGCGGGATTCCGTTCAGGTACTGGGACGATCGAACAGGCCTTCAGGCTGATGCTCCTGTATTGGAAGGTGCTGGTGCTGGGCAAGGGCAGTCTTTATTTGGCCTTCATTGACCTAAAGACTGCCTTTGACCTAGTACCTAGGGAGGAGCTATGGAGGGTTCTGCAGGGGCTGGGGCTGCCCCCCTACATCCTGTCGCTTTTGATTAAACTTCATACAGACAATTATGCACAGGTGCGGTGGGGCACGAATGGGGAGAAAACCAATAGGATCCCGGTGTGTAGGGGAGTCAGCCAGGGATGTGTGTTAGCTCCCACACTATTCTCATTGTATGTGAATGGTGTGGTAGAGCACCTGCTCAAAGAACATGCAGATGCTCCGTCCCTGGCGGGCACTCGGATCCCCACCCTGCTCTTTGCCGACGATACCCTTCTCATTGCAAAGACACCCCAGGGTCTCCAAAAGCTCCTCAACCGCTTCCAGGAGTTCTGCTCTCTCAGGGGCTTGAGTGTAAGCATGGGCGAATTTTGCGAATCTCGCGTTCGCGAATTTTGCGGATTTGCGAACTCGCAATCCGCAAAATCCGCGAATTCTCGCGAATTTGCGGATTTTTTTTTTTGTGTTTGCGCGGGTTTCTGCCAGTTCGCGAGGGTTTTGTACAATGTCACAAATTGCGAACTTACCTGTCGGGTCGCAAGTTTCGCGAACTTGTTGTTTCTACGTGTCCAGCCTGTTTGGGACACTCTTCTTCATCACTGCAACTCTCTGTCACCACTGCCACTCTCTGACTACTCATGCCACCCTCTGGCCCACCCATGCCACCCTCTGTTTCATCACAGCACCCTCTGGTTGTCCAGTCAGTGTACATTATTGTGGCAACGCAAGCACACCTTCCCTGCCTCAAGTGACCTGAATTAATTTGGGGCTGATTAATGTGTCACAGAATATTTTTTTAGCTGGCACCTGCTTCCTTAGTGCTTCCTGATTAGTGATCTTTTGCACTTGCTAAGTGCTTTCATTGTTGCAAAATTAGTTACAACACCTGCCCTGCCCCAACTGACAATAATGAATTAGGGGCTGATTAATGGATTTGAACCTCCAGCCTGGCTCCTGCTTGTCTCCCTTAGCTGTAATTCAGGACCTTTGTGGCATATGTGTAACTATTCTGAGGTTCAGAGCAGGGTCACATAATAGTTGCAACTGGCAACTGAACTCTGGAGGGGCCCCTCAGGAAGCACTACAGGAAATGGCTACTAATGATGAGCCTGAACTTTTGAACCTGGTAAGTAGTTTCAGTTTTGCTAAGATCGTATTTCTGCAATTTTGCACTTATTCGCGGGGCGCGAAGTTGTACTGGGAAGCCGCGAACTCACGCGAACAGTGCGAGCAGTGCGAGCAAAATCCGCTGCTCGCGGATTTGCGGATTTTGCGAAGATTCGCGAATCTCGCGGATTGCGAATTTACCGAAAATCCGCAAAATCCGCGAGCGAAACGGATTTTCCGCCCATGCTTACTTGACGGTCAATGTAGACAAGGCCAAATTCCTGACCATGAACCCTCCTAAAAAGCTAGGGCCACCCCCGGTTCTAAATACTGTTCCCCTGGAGAGGGTCTGCGAGTTTGATTATTTGGGGATCCGCCTCAGCAATTCCATGGGCTGGACCCCACATATTCAAAAGATGCTGCTCAGCCACAAAAGGGTGACTGGCGTCCTACTCACGGAACATCGCTCATCCTCTAAACATTGCATTTCCCTGGTTATAGACATCTACAAAGCTAGAGGGGTTACTGCCGCCCTGTATGGGGCAGAGTTGTGGGGCACCTCAAACCTTGAGGTATTACCTAAAGCGGAAAGTAAGTTTCTGAAAGATCTTATGGCTCTTCCATTGAGCACACCTACAGTCCCAGTGCTTCTCGACTTGGGCTGCAGGCCAATTGCGGACCAGGCGCGACTCCGGCCCTTGCTCTTGTGGGCTCGCTTGTGGAGGGTCCCCGAGCTAGCCTCATATGCAGCAGGCCTGTCTGAGGTGATCGCAATGGAGGGATGGCACTGAATAAAATGGCTAAGGGATGTTAAGAGTCTATTGGGGGAGCTGGGTCTGGAAGACTGTTGGGCTACTCGTTCTGCTCCTCCCAAAGCCACCTTGAAGAAACTGTACTGGGATTGGGTATCTTCCAAACTCATTGGCAATCCTCAACACTGCAATTTGACCGCAGCATTCCTAAGAATCAAAGATGTGGTTGCATATGAGCCTTATCTGGACCTTATCTCTATCCCACTGGATAGGGCTCTCTACTCTAAGCTCAGAGTGGGTACATTACCTCTAGGTAACCTGGTGTCCAGGTGGAAATCTTCTTCCCAGTCCTCGCCATTCTGTGCTTTGTGTTCGACACGGGTGGAGCTGGTGGCACACATTCTTTTTGAATGCCCGGACTATTGTGCTCCAAGGAGGCGCTGGCTCATACCATTGTGTAGACTTTTAGGTACACACCAGCATTTGGTGGCTCTCCGTATCTTACTGACTGATACATCCTCCCCCATTGTCTGTGGTGTTACAACATTTTTAAAATGGGCATGGGTGATCCGTTCAAAAAGGCTTTCCATTTCAATTTAATTCTTTTTTAACTATTTATTGTAATAGTTTCCGATTGTTTTATTCTTTTTAAATTACAATGTATTTTATTCTTGGCCTTGAGAATGTATTTTTTAATGTATGTACTGCTTTTAAGATATTTATGTATCAAAATAAAGCATATATCACTCACTGAATTCGCATTTCGTGCTTCCTACATATTTCAGGGAGCACGGACATTCAATGATGTATATGACGAATTGGCTTTTACAATTGATTAGTTGTTGGATTCTCCACGTACCCTTGTTTGCCATAGTTATTTCCTTGGTATTTTGTGCAATACAACACACTTTGCAACTAGTGCATTTGAAGAATCCTTTTGGTTTTAACCAAATTTCAGGTTTCTTCCGTGGTTGAAAATGGCTGTGTACCAACAGATCTCTTAAGTTCCTCGCCTTACAATATGTTATCTCGGGATGATTCCCCACAATTTCTGATGTTGTGGTGTCCATATGAAGTATATGCCAATTCTTTCTTAAGAGTTTCATCAGTTGTTGGTTCGCTGTGGAGTATGTGGTAAATAGTCGTATTTTCTTGTTGTTGTTTTCTTCCACTTGTTTTTCTTTTAGTAATTCTGTTCTGTTTACTGACAGTGTTCGATTTAGAGCAGCTTTGATGGTTCCGGGATTGAACTTTCTTTTTTCAAATCTAGTTGTGGCTTGTTTTTGATGTTTGATCCATTCTTCTTGAATGTATGAAGTTAAAACACATACTTTTACAACACATACCTTTACAACACATTTTTTACAACGCAACATCCATTACAACGCATTCCATTACAACGCATGCCATTACAACAAATTTTTAAAAACTACCTTCACAACGCATTCCATTACAACGCATACTACCTTTACAACGCATACCATTACAACGCATACCATTACATTGCATGTATGGAAAGTATTGGATAGTGTAGGGGTAACAATTACTATTCTAACTCCAGGGGGGTACAACAGTAGGGTAAGCTTTGGATAGTGTAGGGGTAAAAATTACTATTCTAACTTCGGGGGTGCAACAGTAGGGTAAGTGTTGGATAGTGTAGGGGTAAAAATTACTATTCTAACTCCAGGGGGTGCAACAGTAGGGTAAGTGTTGGATAGTGTAAGGGTACTATGCGTTGTGATGGTATGCGTTGTAATGATATGCGTTGTAATGACTGCATTGTAATGACATGCGTTGTAGTGGAAGGCGTTGTAGTGTCATGCATTGTAATGGTAGTGTTGTAATGGCATGCGAAATTCCAGGGGGTGCAACAGTAGGGTAAGTGTTGGATAGTGTAAGGGTACTATGCGTTGTGATGGTATGCGTTGTAATGGTATGCATTGTAATGACTGTGTTGTAATGACATACGTTGTAGTGGTATGCGTTGTAGTGTCATGCGTTGTAATGGTTGCGTTGTAATGGCATGCGAAGTAATGGATGTTGCGTTGTAAAAGTTTCGTTGCAATGGCAGTGCATTGTAAAATTTGCGTTGTAAAGGTTGTTTCCTATTCTTCTACTCTCGTACAGATTCTTTTTATTCTCAAAAATTCCCGATATGGGATATTTTTAATTAAGCTGGGTTGATGAAAGCTTTGAGCATGCAAGACTGCATTTGTAGCAGTACTCTTGCTGTGCAGAGTAGCGTGGACTTTATTGTTCTGGATGTAAATCTCAGTATCTAAAAACACCACCCTCTCTTCACTGATGTCATATGTGAATCTGAGTTTGAAGTTGGAATCCTTTAATATTTTGAAATTCTCAGCGAATTCACCTTTCGTTCCATTCCATATCAACAGCAGGTCGTCGATATATCTTAGCCAGGCAATGGTTTTACTAACAAAATGATCATTCTCATGGTTCCATGCCCAGGTCTTCTCCCATAATCCCATGGTAAGGCAAGCGTACGATGGACTGAAGGAAAAGCCCTTCGCGGTTCCTTTTTCAATTGGCAAAAGATTTCTTCCCCAAATACAAATGCATTTTGTTCTAAGCACATTTTGATCATTTCTAAAAGCATGTTATTATGGTCAGAAAAATTTAATATTTCTGTCCATCACAAAATGTTCACAAGCTTTCAAGCCAATGTCATTGTGTATATTGGAGTATCGTGATAACACATCCATCGTGATTAGCTTGTAATTCGATTGCCAAGGAGTTTCCTGCAAGCGTCTCAGCAGGTCGCCAGTATCTTGAATATATGAGGTGAGACCTTTCACATATGGTAACAGGAACACATCCAGATAGTTTGCCATAGGTTCAAGTAATGCTCCCTTCGCTGAGATTATTGGTCTCCCTGGTGGTTTCGTGGGGTGCTTATGCACTTTTGGGAGGAAATAAATTGTCGCCATCTTCGCATGTGATGCTTTAAAGTATTTGACTTCATCTTCGTCCAGTAAATTCAATTTGTTCCAGTTATCCAGCTTTACATCCAGTTCTGCCTTCCATTTTGAGGTGGGATTAGATTTCAATTTTTCGAAATACTCTTTGTTTCTAAGCTGCGACTATGCTTCCTTGTCTAGGATGATTACATTTTCTCTCTTATCTGCCATCTTTATTTCAATGGTGTCATCTTTTTTTATTTTGTTCAAGGCAGTCCGTTCTTTGCATGTGAGATTGTCTTTCTTATTTGGTGTTTTTAGATGATAGAGATCCTTTATTACACATTCATGGAAAATATCAATTTTGTTGCACGGAGGTAATTGCGGATAAAATTTAGATTTTGGTCTTTTTTTAAAGCTACCTGCGCCCAGTTGTTCAAAATAAGACCGTATATCTCCTCCAGTGTAATCTGGGTTTTGGTTAAGATCAATTAGATTGACAAAATGTTCCGCGTCCCTCACTGGCTGTCCCACCACTGGGTCCGATCTCATTTTCTTGTATTTATCCATGTTAGGATTGTCTGCAAATAGTTTAGCCAATTTTTTCCGCACGTATTTATATAAGTCTATTCTCGTTTCAGCCAGGTCTATATTGTTGGTCGCGCAGAAATTCAGGCCTCGTTTTAGAATTGTCAGTTCTGTTTCTGTAAAAGATTTCGATGATAGGTTGATCACTTGTAGTTCCTGAACTTGATTTATCGGAACTATATTTGAGTCTTGATTTTCTAATTCCATTTCTGCCGCATACTCCTTGTCACCGTTCCCATTCGGATTGCACCAAAACCTTGATCTACACCTCCGCTTGCCTCTTCTTGACGGTTTCTGCGCATGTTTCCCCGTCCTCTTCCTCTTCCCCTGTTGCTTATTGGCGGAGCATTCATTGTTTTCTCCCAGTTTTTTTGCTGTTATGCCAGTTTCATCTCGCCTAAAAAAGAGCATTTGGGTCTTCTGTATCCTTTTTACGCCTCCCTTTCGCTCACACTGGCATCCGTTGAGGTCAGCGAGAACATGCTTCCAGTATTGGATGTGAAAACCAGTTTCTCATTTTGCTTGAATTTATCATATTTTCTAGCAATGTAAATATGCGGCCTTCCTGATAGTCCTCCTTATCTCTTTGGAATTTGGTCTGCTTCCTCATACGTACAGTCTCCTCATGTTTTTCTATGTAATGTTCCAATTCTTCCTTGAATTTTTTCATTTCAGGATTCAAATCCATAGTAGACAATTCCTTCTCCATATCTTTTAGTTGTTTGGTAGTTTTCTCCAGGGCTATTTCTATGTGTTTTATAAGAATTTCTATAAAACCCAGCGAAGAGTGCAGGATAAATTCACCCATTCATTTAGCAAATCATTGCTTGTGTCCTGGTGGTTTGGCATCAAGTTAATACACGGACCACGTGGGATGCATTTGACTTCTAGGTTCTTCTTCAGTGAAGCAACTTCCCACCATTTATTGATCTCTTTTTTAGACAAATTTTCCCATTCACGTAATTTATTTTTAATGTTCGGTTTATGTGTGCCAGTTGATACTCCATTGCTCCCTGTTGGTACTTCTTCATCAAAAAATGTTTCAATTAGGGCATTTCCTGTTGCCTTCCACTTCTCCATCGTGTGCTGGCAATATAATTATGCTGTCTTTAATTTTTGAAATCTGTAAGGACTATTATCATTGTCGAAGAAGCTGCTGGCTTGCTGTTAATAAATAATCCAACTACAGATACTGTCTGGATATCATTTGTGTTAGCCTGGGTGTGCAAACTGCCTTAGGGGAAACCCCTAAATGATAAAAACGTGGCCCGGCTCGGCTGCCCTTCTAATGCACCGCCTAAGAGCGCCCGGGAGCAGGATTGCGTGACGGAATATATATATATATATATATTACCTACTGGCGGTCGCCAGTAGGTAGTTATAGTTAGGATTTTTTTCAATGTTAAATCTGAAAATTCTATTTGGAATAACTTTGGCGCCGGTTGACGAATCTGCCTGAAAATTTCCTCAAAATGGCCTCGCGGCGTTCCGGTCCTTCCCTGAAAGTTTGGGGGGGATTCGTCAAGCGGGGGCCGAGATAAAAGGGGGGTCCCAAAACGCGTTTTCCCCATGTTAATTTCCATAGGGCGGTCGATTTCACTTTTAGCCCGAACGGCTGAATGGATTTCCACCAAACTTGGCAAAATTGTAGGGACTGGTAGCCCGATGTGCCTTTGCTATGTCTCAAGATATGTGCTCCAGTGGATTTTGAGTAATTAAGGTTCAAAAAAATATATATATCTATAGCCGCGCTCCGGTACGCGCACCGGTACGCGCACCGGGCGCTTACCGCGACTTGCGCGCAGAAAGCTGATTGGCTCTGGGGTGTCTGTAAACATTCTAAACAGTCCGGAGCGGCCGCCATCTTGTGTCTCGGTAGGATCGAGACACGAGAGGTGGCCAAAACAAAGAGGGAAATGACCATAAGGGGGCAGAGTAGACCCCCCTTGACCCCCTAGGTTTGATGTGGGGGCCATAAAAGGGCCCCGCGGAGCAAAAAAAAAATAAAAAATTTTTTTGATTTTCGCGGGGTGAGCGCCCGGTACGCGCACCGGTACGCGCACCGGTAAGCGTACCGGGGAGCGTACCATGGGGAAAAAGAATGACAGTTTTAAAAGTAGCTGTTTAAAAAAAAAATGTTTTGTTGTTTTTTTTTATACATACACATACATATATATAAATGCATATGCATATATATATATGCATATATGTGTATATGTGTGCGTGTAGAGAGAGGTAGAGAGGTAGAGGTGTAGAGGTAGAGAGGTAGAGAGGTAGCGGTAGAGAGGTAGAGATTAGTAGAGAGAGAAGAAGAGAGAGGTAGAGAGGTAGAGAGTAGAGAGTGAGTAATAGAGAGTAGAGAGTGAGTAGTAGAGAGTAGTAGAGAGCAGTAGAGAGAGTAGCAGAGAGTGAGTAGTAGAGAGTAGTAGAGTGAATAGTAGAGTGAGTAGTAGAGAGTAGTAGAGAGTGAGTAGTAGAGAGTGAGTAGTAGACAGTAGTAGAGAGTAAGCAGTAGAGTGAGTAGTAGAGAGCAGTAGAAAGTGAGTAGTAGAGAGTAGTAAAGAGTGAGTAGTAGAGAGTGAGTAGTAGAGAGTGAGTAGTAGAGAGTAGTAGAGAATGAGTAGCAGAGAGAATAGTAGTGAGTAGTAGAGAGTGAGTAGTAGAGTGAGTAGTAGAGACTAGTAGAGAGAGAGTAGTAGAGAGTGAGTAGTAGACAGTAGTAGAGAGTGAGAAGTAGAGAGTGAGTAGTAGAGAGTAGTAGTGAGTAGTAAAGAGTGAGTAGTAGAGAGAGAGTAGTAGAGAGTGAGTAGTAGAGAGTAGTAGATAGTGAGTAGTAGGGAGTAGTGAGTAGCGAGTAGTAGGGAGTGAGTAGTAGAGAGAGAGTAGTAGAGAGTAGTAGAGTAGTAGAGAATGAGTAGTAGACAGTGAGTATTTGAGAGTAGTGGAGTAGGAGAGAGTAAGTAGTAGAGAGTAGTGGAGAATATTCCAAAGTTTGGCACAGCACCACTTTCACAATGAGTCCAATCAAATCATATCACTTAGAGTCCTTATTGAAGCGCTGAATCTTGGTGTATATTCAAATGCTTTTATTTTCCTTAAGTTTATGTACCACAGCCAGCCGAAAGGTTTCGTTCTGTACAACAGAACTTCTTCAGGGCGTTCTTATTTCCTTCAAGTTATGTCGGTATCCAGTTGTCATATAACTAGATATTTCTTCCAAATGTTAAACGAGACATAAGTATATTCTTATTCAAAGTGACTAGGTATCAATTTTACCCACACAATTCGGGCAGACTTGAGTAATTTATAGCATCCTCAAAGTCAGTCTTTCAAAAATTCCAAAGTATAGGACATGATAATCCAAATCCAAATGTTTCTCAAGAAAAGTAGTTTACAATCGTTCGGAATATCGGTGTTTGGGCAGATATGATCCAGGGACCCCCAGTATGCAAGGGGAATTAGTCCCCCCTCTACAAACGCGCCAGTGGCCTGCATTGCAGAGAGGTGTAACAAGGGTGTGGCCTCATTACACTTCTCTGCAATGCAGCTCCCTCGCGCATACTGGAGGCTCCTGGTGGACCAGTTGACCCCAGGGACCCCCAGTATGCGAGGGGAATTAGTTCCCCCTCTGCAAACGCGGCAGTGGGCTGCGTTGCAGAGAGGTGTAACAAGGGGCATAGTCTCATTACACCTCTGCAATGCAGCCCCTGGCGCATACTGGAGGTTCCAGGTGGGCTAATTGGCCCCCAGGGGCCCCCAGTATGCAAGGGGAATTAGTTCCCCCTCTTCAAACATGCACGGGGGCTGCATTGCAGAGAGGTGTAAAAAGGGTTGTGGCTTCATTACACCTCTCTGCAATGCAGTCCCCTGGCGCATACTGGAGATTCCTGGTGGGCTTTCAGGTCTTATATAGTTAGGAATTAGCATTAAAAAAAACTTTGAAATTCACTGAAAAAACCATAGGTTTCACACCAGTTATAGTTAGGAATTAGCATTTAAAAAACCTTTGAAATTCACTGAAAAAACCATAGGTTTTACACCAGTTATAGTTAGGAATTAGCATTTAAAAAACCTATTAAATTCACTGACAAAACCATAGATTTCACACCATTTATAGTTAGCTGGAAATTTTACTGACATAAAACCATTGAAATTCCCACGTTATAGTTAGTTGGACTCACTATAACTTGCGCGCCTGTAATGCACTGCTGATGACGTCACATATTACATCACTCATGACATGGTCAGTGACATCACTCATGACATCACTGATGACACCATCCTTGTGACAGAGTGACAGACCTAATTTCAGTGTAATGTAACGCTTGAAACACATATTCAAAAATAGAAACAAACATTTTCAAAAAAATGGAGATACCCAAACCAGTAACAACAACCAATTCAGTAATTCCACCATCTATATACACATCCACTCATTCACCAACAGTTCTATATAGTCACTCATATATATACTCACTCATCATATGTAGTGATACACCTATACATCCTGTTACACATCAGCAGTCATCCAAAAGTTACTCACACACATACTCACACATGCAAATAAACTATTGAACATCCATTTATTTGCATATACATTTATACACACACTACCACCTTACTTCTAAGGAAACTTACCCATACTTACTCTCTTAAACAATCACTTATAGAAACACATACTTATTTAAACAGGAACTCCTACAATCTCTCACTATATATACTATACTCACTTATATACATCAATACTCACATATACTAGATTAAAACATATGTCGTTACTAATGAAGACACTAGTGAGACAGTCATTCACTCACTAACACACACATATACACACTCATCCACCCATACAGTCCTGCACATATGCTGTCTTCAAAACACATACAAACAGTGAGTCAGTCACCAACCCCTGCAGCCACTTATACACAAAGAGAAACACTGATACAAACATTTAAATATTTAAACAATACTCGCTAATATATGTATTCACTAAGATACACGTAATAAGCCAGTTACCCAACCAATTTTTTTTTAAAAAAACATCCATTTACACACTTATTTAAACATTTATTCTTCCATCGACCTTTTACAAATACATATATAAAACAAATTTATTTTTCAGAAAGACACACATTCACTGGATGGTGTCATCAGTGATGTCATGAGTGATGTCACTGACCATGTCATGAGTGATGTAATATGTGACGTCATCAGCAGTGCATTACAGGCGCGCAAGTTATAGTGAGTCCAACTAACTATAACGTGGGAATTTCAATGGTTTTATGTCAGTAAAATTTCCAGCTAACTATAAATGGTGTGAAATCTATGGTTTTGTCAGTGAATTTAATAGGTTTTTTAAATGCTAATTCCTAACTATAACTGGTGTGAAACCTATGGTTTTTTCAGTGAATTTCAAAGGTTTTTTAAATGCTAATTCCTAACTATAACTGGTGTGAAACCTATGGTTTTTTCAGTGAATATATATATATATATATATATATATATATATATATATATATATATATATACCGGAGATCACCTCTGCCGCTCCAACTACTCCTGGTTGTTAATTCCTGCGGTGGTAAGCAGCATTACATGCAACAAAAGGGATGCGTCCTTCTTGTACCCAACGGAAAGCACTCACGGGAACAGTTTTTAGCAAAATGCTTTATTCGTTCAGACCCCCCTGACAGACGCGTTTCGCCTTTCAGCTTTTTCAATGTCAGTTACCTTGTGCAAAACCGGCAGTATTTCACGTCGCCTTGTGTCACATGATCATACAAGTAACATCAAAGATGGACTTACAAACATTGCTGTTAAAATTCATGGCGGCCATCTTTTACTGTGGTTTTCAAGCCACAATTATTGTACCACTATAGAATAAAGTGCTTAAAGTGAAATAAAGTAAAATAAAGGTTAAAATCACATGTACAAATAGGAAATAGAATTCATTTTTCTCGTATTAGCCCTTTCTGGAAAATCAATATGGCATTGTTAAACGTCGTTTTGCTAACACCTGTTCCTGTGAGAGCTTTCTGTAGGAGAAGGACGTACCCAATTGGGGCCTATATATATCATATATATACATATATATTGCATATTTGCACAGGCGAGATGATGATTTGCACCCATGAGGATGTGACCTCACATATATATGTTATGATCCAGGATGAAGCATGTTTCATTGCACTTTCCAAGCGTATTTGCACAATACTGAATGCATTAGCACTATAATATATCTCCTAGCATTTTTTGCACAGTTCCGATATTAATATGTTCACAGTTTGTGACCTTATGCCCCTTTTTGTACGTATGCCAAAGAAGTTTTAATTGTAGATATTTGAACTATTTATCGTATTTATAATAACATATTTGGAAAACTATGTATTTGAGTTTCTTTAGTTGTATTTTTTCTGAGCATTATGTGAATGTAAAACATGACAAAGTGGGCATTTTAACTTAACTCAATTTCTACTGAGGCATATAAGCATTTGAGCATTTTATTAATTCGTGATTATTCCTGTGCATAACAACAACATTACATTGGAGGTAAACAGTGCAAGTTTGATACATTGTGCACATCAATGAATTTATTTCATTTATTCGCTTGTTTTATGCATTTATACAGACTTACAGAATGTTTAAGTCTGATTTGATGTTTTGCAAAAATTTTAACCTGACCTGTATTAGTAGTCTGTCATTCATAGTATGTCCACCATGTCCATGACCACAATGGGCGTAGTTTGGCGACAAATCGGATGTTTAAATTCATGTATTCCTGCTTCCTCGTTTATCAAGTGAGCAAGGACACAGCCTCGTGTCCAAAACGCGCCTTTAGGCATGCACTGTTCCAGCACTTAGTAATCAATAAATTAATTCTGGCATCAGCATATTCCGAGTCTGTGATCCTGTTTGTGCACGGAGGCACTAGGGAGAATACGGAGTGGATATATATATATATATATATATATATATATATATATATATATATATATATATATATATATATATATATATATATATATATTCTTCAGCAAAGACGTTTCAATAAAGAAACACGCCGCACACTACTCCGTTTTTCAAGTATTTCGGTTTATTTTCTGTAGGTTCCCCACCTACGCGTTTCGGACATAAATCTGTCCCTGGTCACGTGTGCGGCGTGTTTCTTTATTGAAACGTCTTTGCTGAAGAGTGTTTTGCAAGGGTGTCCCGAACCTTGCCGCCGGCACCAGCTTGGGATCGCTCCTCTCATCTTGGGACAGTTGCTTTTGAATATATGTATATATATATATATATATATATATATATATATATATATATATATATATATATATATATGTTTGTGTTTACAAGTAGTTTTAACATTATAATAACTTTCAAAATCTAAACTAATTAAAAAATATTACATTTAAATATATCTTTAAATTTATATATGAACGGAAGTGTCTCGCATGTCTTTTTTGCCTTCCCAGCTAACGCCATCCCACAGCAGTTTTGGTTAGCCCCAATCTGCAAACAACTATCCCAGCAACCATCTTGCTGTCCTTTGTATGCTAAGATCAGAGTGTACCTCTCATTACGCCATACCTCTTGCCAAGTTCCTTGGGGTCATGTGAATTTTTCATAGGAAATCATTATTGCTCTCTTAACAATGGAATGCCTTATCATATAATGGTTCCATTTGTTGTATGTAAATTTTAAAAGCGGAACATTTCCTCCATTTAATTATTTATTACTATATATGAAATTTGGTTGTATTCTACTGTATGGGACATCTTTTTGTCTACATATTTTAAATTTGACTATCTTTATAAATAAATATATATTTTATGGCCCTGTAGGCCGTATAAAGTGAGTTGATGAACGGAAATGTAACAATAAATGTTATAGCTTGAAAATATTATAAATATATTACATTAAAATATATTTAAAAAGCAATATAAATTCTAACAAAATAATTTAGAAAGAAAAACAAATGTTAACTCAAAATATAATAATTCATAAAAAATGATATGTAATATATTTTTTTAATGCACTATATTGATAATTATAAAACATATGTACAATTCAATTATTACACCTTTTTTTATTATAAAAAGTATTTTTTATTTTTCAATTGCAGTGGTAAAATAATACAATACAATGCCGACATTTATACAGAGTGTAGCAGTCTCCCTCATCCTCCCCCGGAGGCTCGGAGTGTATGCCAAGTGCCAATTCTTTAAAATAGCTGTGATAGTATCTTATATAAAAATATCAATATCAAAATCTGTAGCATGAATAAACAAATGTATCACATTGCTGCAAATCGTTAAAGAGAAAAAAAGTTAGTTTGATTATTTTCCTGAAAGACAGTAGATAAAGTGACCAGTGCAACAGTACATCACTAAAATGATAAAGCATACCTGCGGGTTAGAAATTATAGAATATTGTTAAAAAGATATGTACAAGAGTGACTGGTGTATAAGAGAGGAAAGTAACTTGTGCATGTTTGTAGAGAAGGGTCATTTATTTGCTAATCTCGACTGTTTCCAGAGTTGGTAAATTAAGACAGTGAGAAAGATTACCCCAGATGATTAATCCTTTTTTTTGTCTGTATCCCTTTTTAGCATATATTGTCTTCTCTAGTGAACGAATTGAATAGAACCGGGCTAACCAATGCGTATACAGTGGGGGATTAGGCTCCAACCAGGCAGACGCGATGCACATCCTAAGGACAGCCATAGCAATGAATATTAGGGCTCCTCCATTCTTTCTCTCTATCAAGTCTAACGTGCCCAACATAATAGTGGAGGGTATTAAAAATAGGTTGCGTGACAGCACCTGTCCCAAGAAGAGTTGTATGTGATTTATTAATGGTCCTAGTTTGGCGCATGTAGCAAACATGTGAATTGAGTCAGCCTTATATTCAGCACAACAAGGACAGTATGTTCCTTTACTGGAACCCCATTTTTCAATCTTACAGGGAGTAAAATATAAAAATAAAAAAGTTTTATAAAACTGTGCCTGAAGGTTGGAGGATAACAAATCGCTTTGGGTGGACTTAAGTGCAAAACGGAAAACATTATTAGTGATGTTCAGTTTCTGTTGCCACTAGGAGGATATTATAGACAAATCATCGGGCATTTACCTGTTAAAAAAGTTATAAATAATTCTGATGCATGAAGGTGTATTTCTGCCAAGCTTGTCGATCAGATCACAATTTGTAAAGCCTCAAGGGCCCCTGTCTTTTGTGAAAAAAATGATTTGATAGCTAGATATTTAAAAGGTTTCCTGATATTTAATGTATAGAGAAATTGAAGATCTTTAAAGGTCAAGACCTCGACGGATGAGCAGAGATCTCCTAATTTCTTAACTCCTTTATCTATCCTAGTTCGGAAATAAGATGTACTAAACATTATTGGTAAATTAGGATTATTTAAGGTAGAAGTATAGAAGTTCAATTTACAGATACCAATAAATGTACGTATAGCTGTAAAAACTTTATAGACACCTAGAAGGGTCTTAAATTTGACTCTTTTGTAGTATCCCAGTTCCACCTGTCGCCACAAACAGCCCCAAGCATTGGGCCGAGCAAGAGTTCAAAGGGTGAGGGCAAACCGACAGCGGGCATGGGGAGGGGGAGTCTTGCAACAGTACAGGGCATGAATGTAAGACAGTAGCCCAGAAATATAGTTTGAGGTTTGGCAAAGCCCATCCCCCTCTATCCCGGGGTAAAGACAAAATTGTAAATGCCCTTCTTGGTTGGGAAAATGCCCATACCAATTGGGAGAATAACTTTTCAAACCTTGCGTCAGTTTATTAAACTCTAAGGGTATAGTCCTAAATCGGTATAGTATTCTTGGACAAAATATCTTTTTCAGCAGATTGCATCGTACAACAATAGAAAGGTGTAAATTGCTGAGACAGTTCAAGGCTTTCCTTGTCTCTAGAATAAGAGGGTCTGTGTTCTGACTGACTGTAAGGTCGGTATCTGCTAAGATATCAATACCCAGGTATTTGGCTTTGACCACTCTTCTTGCATCATTCCAGGCAATTTTGCTGTTGACTATAATTTTGGTTTTTCCTTCATTTAATTTATTCCCAGATAGGGAGCTGAATAGATGAGCCTCAGCTTCGATTTCTGGGATGGCTTTCTTTGTATCCGGCGTGACCAGGGCCAGATCATCGGCATAGGCCATGATTTTGGATTCTATGCTAAAAATACTCACTGCCGGTATAGCCTGGTTTCCTTCTAGCTTTTTAATGAGCGGGTCAATATAGATGGCAAAAAGTAATGGGGAACTGGGACAACCTTGATTTGTCCCCAGAGTGATTTTAATTTGTTCGGTCAATCCACCCTGGCCATGGGGGTGATATACAATACCTTAATGGCTTGAATGGCTTTGGACCCAAAGTTCATTCTTTGCATGACGCCTCAGAGAAAATTCCAGGAGACCCGATCAAATGCTTTTGCGGCATATAAGAATATTGCAGCAATCGGGTCTCCCGAAATCTGTGCGGCGTCAAGTAGAGTAATGAGCCTGCGAATGATAGACCCTGTCGTAACACCCCACCACCTTTGCCTTGCCAAGAAAAATATTTTCAGATTTAGGCATGTGTCTTGTGTGTATCATCACAGACACAAACCAACAAAAAAAGAGAAAAAAGGAAAAAAACAAATTCAGGGAAATCTTCTTGGTCACACAGTCCTAGCCTCTAAAGTAGACTAAGTGGTTTTTAAAGGTTTAGCTACAACCATCATGATGCCTATTTTATTTACTTTGGTGTTTTCTTAGTTTTAAGTTCAGTAAGTAACTCTTGTGCCTTAATTTCGGGCGTGAAAATTTGTGATGAACCATTCAAGATAACCTTCAGTTTGGCAGGGTTCATGAGGAAGACCTGGGTTCCCAGCTGTTGGAATGGGGTTATTAGTTGTTGAAGTTGCCATCTTCGCTCCACGGTGATGTGGCAAAAATCTGGTTTAGCAAAAAAGGATACCCCTTCAAAAGAATTCTGGGAGTACTGTCTGACTTGATCAAAGATTAGCTGTCTTAATAGGAAATTCCCCCCAAAAACAGAAATGCTCGTGGTGTTGTAGAATCATGGGTACTGCCTGACTGTCTTTTAAGCGTAAGGCGGAAACCATGAGCTTGTTGGATTTCGTGCTCCCAACACCACTCAGACTGATCGGGAAAGGCCCCCACCTTAGAAGCTTTATGATGTAGCGCCCGGGATCTTCCCCCTCAACTCCTTCGGGAATCCCAAGAAGGCGGAGATTGTTTCGGCATTGCCTGTTTTCTTGTTCTTCCAGCTTCCATACAACATCAGACATATGATCGCTTTGGGAAGCACCTTGGTTTTTAAGCAGCAAAACGTCTGATTCAAGATTTCGATACGACCTTCTACCATCATCACTCTTTCACAAATGTCAGAGCAAGTTTTGATAAGTTTTCCTATACTCCCTTGAAGTTTTTTGGCAGCACATTTGGCCTGTTGATTATCTGCCCAGGCCTCCTCTTGAAATTGTTTAATAGAGGCCAAGCTAGCAGCTAATGATGGCTCATCAGATTGATCTTGTGAAACTTGTGAGACGCAATTCGTTTTGATGGATTCATCATTATGAGAAAAAGAGAGTTGAGTCCCAGAATAGTCCCATTTAAGATGATCCTTTTTATCATGTTTCTTTCCTTTACTTTTTGCCCCCTGGCATCTCTGCTTGCGAACCGTGTTTTTCCCTTTGGAGGCGTTGCTATATTTAGATTCCGAAAGGTCGCTATCGCTGGAAGACAAAGAGCTTGCTTTAACCGAAGAGTTTGACCCATCTGACACCAAGAAAAAATGCTCCCCCATGGGGTCTGGGGAGCCTGGTTTTGATAACCATTGTGTGCTGGTATTTTTGATGTCATTGGAATCGATGGAAATAGGACCCCAGATATTTTGGTCCTGGGTGGCACTTGCAGTTGGGATCAAGTTGGTGTCAGTCTGTATAAAAGGGACGAAACGTCCATATTTAAATTAGGAGTAATTTTATCAATTATCATGGTCCCTTGAATTTGAACTGGTTGGTTGGCTTCAAGCTCACGGATATCAATTGGCGGTAAAAGAGGGATTGGTTGTAATTCTGGGAGTTCATTTTGAATAGCCGTGCCTAAATTTGTCAAGCCACTTTCTTTGCGGAGATTGTTTGTTGAACTTATCCCGTTACTGGGGCCCATCCCTGCAGTAGAAAACAGTTTAGCGACAGAAGGTTGTGAGGAGCTTGCTTCTTTTGAGGGACCCAGTGGGTAGATTTAATTTGGGAGTGGGTTCTACTTCGGGAGGAATAGGCACAGCATTAGAACCGGAGCTGGGATTAACTGATGGCTTGCCTTTAGCCCCTCTGACCCAGCAAGAAGCCATACCCCACTCACCGGCACAAAAGTCAGGGTCAGGGTCGCCAAGGTCAGTGGTAGGATAGGTAGGTAAACAATAAACATATATGCAAATAACATGCCACCCTAATTCCATTCAAACAAAACATGGAAACAAAAACATACATCAAAGAAAATTACATTTATAATTCACAGCTCAACTTGAAGAACAGTGAAAAAAAAGTGTTGTACTTTGGAGAGGCCAGATTTATTATTTCTAATAAAAACTGATCAAAAATGAATAACTGCTTACACTTACCTGCCGCCACCGCCGAGAGTCACAACACGCCACCAGTCCTTTGGAGGAAGCCGCCCACCGCCGAGAGTCACACCGGGTACAGCAAACCGCGTCGCCGCTCCGGGAGGACCACAACTCCCGGCAGGCCATGCGGCGGCGCGAAGGAGTGACGCGGAGCGCGCCAGCAGGGCGCAGGGCGCCCGATAAAGGGAGCAGCAGACCGGCAGAGCGGGGGGAACTGCTTACACTTACCTGCCGCCACCGCCGAGAGTCACAACACGCCACCAGTCCTTTGGAGGAAGCCGCCCGACGCCGAGAGTCACACCGGGTACAGCAAACCGCGTCGCCGCTCCGGGAGGACCACAACTCCCGGCAGGCACCGCGGCGGCGCTAAGGAGTGACGCGGAACGCGCCAGCAGGGCGCAGGGCGCCCGATAAAGGGCGGGCCCTCTGTGGCCCTCCGGGGACCGAGGAGCCGGGCCGGGGCCATACCCTTTACGTCCCTCTATCCATCATTCGAGCCGCTTCTTGCTATGTGAGTGAGACCCTGTTATTTTACATTCATACTTCTCGTATTAAGCTAGCATCTAATCAACAGCCACTATGACTACTAAAGTTGTTACTATGGACAATTTCCTTATAAAGAAGGTAGCGCAAATTAACAGTAACAGGAGGGCTTCACTGGGTCTGGAACACTCACCTGCTATTTTTATTGCACCAGAACCCCCAGTAACTGTTTTTGAGAATCCTGTGGCTAAGGAACATTCGGTCCCTGCAGGCAAAGTAACCATTGTAACAGCCATGGTCCATGCAGGCCAGCATGATGAAATTCCTTGTGCTCCTGTTCCCACAGTATTACCCATATCACCTACAGGATTACATGATCGTGCAACTAAAGAATCCCCTAGAAAATTTAAGAAAGCCCGAGTGAGACGGAGGGGGAAGCAAAGTAAGACAAGTTGTACAATTACACAAGGAGGGGGGAGGGTGCCTGAAACTGCACCTCTACTTCTTGAGCTGAGATCTTCAAACTTGGGAGGAATGGGGGATGCTATTTCACAGAGCCGACCCACAGATTCCGTGATGCTTATTGATTTTTCACAATCAGGGATTATAGAGAATACTGGTAGCTTTCCCCTTGATCCCACTATAATGAGTAAGCATCTTTTGTCTAGTACGCCAACTAGCCCATCTTTACTAGATTCATCTACAGGGAATGATAATGGAAGGCTATCAGAATCACCAAAAATGCCCATTGAGGCATCTTTTAGGTCATCTATCTCACCGCCCACTATAAGAACAAGTAAAAAAAGGGGGGGTGAGCCACTGTGTAATCGACCTCGGAAGATAAGGAAAGGGGTAGTTCAGACCCCACAGTCACATACTGGGCAAACTTTATTAGGCGAAGAGGCCATGTTGGCCAAAATTTTAGAATTAATTAGGGGTGTGATGCAACCGATTTTGGATAAGACGGATCTAATATCCACACACTTGAACATCATAGAGAAAAAGGTTGAACAGAACTCCCTTCTTTTACATGACCTAATAAAAGGCCCGGGGAAAGCTAAAACGAATCCCACAGTTAAGACTAACCCTCCTGCAAAATCTAATGCTGTAACGACTACTATAACACCAGCTCCTATAACTCCAGTAGTTAAGAAACCAGTACCCGCGTTAAAAAAGAAATCAGTGCAAGAAAAGGGAAGAGTGGGTAGCCCAACGATTTTGCCATTAACTCCCACGCTGCAACCGCCTGCGATTCAGCCGGCGGCCCCAGTAATTGAAGAACAAACCCAAAAATCTGGGGGAGCTCAAAATCAGGGAGGCAGAAAAGACCCTTCAACAACTAATCCGAGAAATAAGAATCCACCAACCACCGCCTTAGCAAAAACGAGCCATACTATAGACTTACCCCCAGATTCTGCCCCTTTTGTCATTGTAATGGCAGGGGTTCCAGAATTACCTGCAGGTAAATGGGAAGATCATGTTGCCTTACGGAACAAGGTCACATTCTGGCTCCGAGACAACAGACCGTTGCCTGCATCCATCAATGGAGAAATCCTAAGTGTAAGGCGTGCCCATTGGGTGGGAGTCAGACCTAAGGATAGAAGTGGTGACGTGATAGTCATCAATTTTAAGGATTATAGGGCCGTGAGGCACATTTGAGATTGGTTCGATGCTAGTAGCAGCGATGCCATCTCCACACATCTTTTATCCTATTTCTATCCCTATGCACCGTCAAAAGATTCTAACAAACAGGGTTGGAATAGGCAGCCATTTAAGAAAACATCATACCGACAGCGGGGTTTTAGACAAGTGGGACCATGGGATATGCCCGGTTTAATGGGGCCACCACCTTTGATGGGTTATCCTGTTTATGTAAATGCTCAGGACCCCCATATCCATATGCAAAGGCTTGAGGAGTCCTATCCCAGACACCGGGTATCAGATTATCAATACCCCCTATAAACAGCCTATACCCACCACACCCCGAGCCCAACCTGCTGCAAGGGAGGCCATGGAATAATAGAGAGTTCCACCCATCCATGTACAATCTACCTATGCAAAATCGCTTCCAGATTTTTAATGGTCTGGACGGGGTGGATTGACAACAAGCTCAGACATCCCAAGAAAATTTGGTTGGGAACAAGTGTCATTCTCCAGTTTTTCACCCCTTGATTAAGGACATAGTTCCCCTTAAAATTACTGAGATTGTGAGTGGGATTCCCCAAGATCTGCCAACTTTACAAAAGGCCCCTAATACTGACAGTTTGTTACCATGCAACAGTAATACCCTGGAACAGATGCAACACCCCATAGTTGATATCAATATTAGGGGAGGGGAACAGGCAGGTGAAGGCCTTGCCCAGAAAGAGAAAGATCTATGTGCACTGTTGTTTTGGAATATAGCAGGGTTTAGGCAAAAAATCACAAATCCAGCCTGGGAGTCAGTAATAAATGGTCAGGATATAGTGGCCTTGCAAGAAACTTGGATACAGGAATCAATCCATGTAAGTGGCTATAGAACCTTCTTTACACCAGCTGTTGGAGGTCATTTTGGAAGAGCTAAGGGTGGGTTGACAACGCTTGTCTCAAATCAACTTAAAATTAAACAAGCTCATTGCCATTTAAACTCCTGTTATTTCCAAATTATAACCTTACGGAATCATAAAGGAGCTGTAGTGTTAATTATTAATTTTTATAACAATGTCCCGAAAGATGATATTCTGGTTGTAATGAAGCAGCTTAAAGATGAAATTCAGTTAGAGGTAGACAGAAATGAAAGGGAGCTGATAATCATATGGGGGGGGGGATTTTAATTGTTCATTATGTACTAAAAGGAATCAGGGCCTATGTGGCCTAATGATTGAGAGAGACATGCACTTGACACACTTTGATCATACCCTGATGGGGGACTTACTAAATGAATTATTATTCATGTTTGACTTGGGGTTTGCCAATGAATCTGCCCCAGAACCCACACCCTTTGCTCCGACTTTCGTTGGTAGAGGCTTATCGACAACTATTGATTTTATTATTACCTCCAGTAACCTCAATCATAGACTCATGGGGGTTACGAACATCCAATCACCCATAAGTGACCACCTTCCACAATCTGTTAAGGTAGCAGATTTGTTCCCAGACCCATCGACGGCCGCGCCTCTTATAGAGACAGCGGTTGATGTTGTCCTTGGGAGACAAAACGGGTACACACTTAAATGGAGTAAAATAATCCCCACAACCTTTTTTGAGAAACTATGGGAGATGTGCTCAAATAGCTTTATGATTTGCCTAAGTGAGAACTCTACTAACGATCAAATTATTGAGCACTTTGGAACAATAGCTACAAATATAAAAAGTAGCCTAAGGGTGGAGGCAAAACGCAGAGGCAAGGGGCCCAAGAGCTGGTTTAATACTGCATGTACAAGGGCTTTGAAAAATTTAAAACAGGCAGTACACAGATGCCCTAGGGATAAAAATGAAATAAGAGAGTGTAGGAACACATATACTCAGGCCCTGAAAGCAAGGAGAACCGCATTGAATAAGGAGGCACTACATTCACTCTGTGAGGCCTCGCAATCTAAAGATTCTGTTGCATTTTGGAAAGCAATTAACACCCCTTTCCCCTATGAAACCCATAAGGCACGAATCGAGATTGCAATAGATGAGGACAAATGGGTAGACCATTTTTCAAATCTCTATAAGGCACAGGATGACATCCATGGTGGGGGTATTAACTCTAGCCTGGATGCACAACAGAGTTACAACTTGATTACAACAATTGATGAAGTGCTTTTAGCCTTGGGGTCAACTAAATGCGGTAAGGCTGCCGGACCTGATGGGATTCCGGCAGACCTATTCAAAGCGAATATTGAAATCTGGGGGCCAATGTTAGTACAACTTTTTAATGCAGCTCTCTCATTGGGTCTAAAAGAATCCTGGTTCACCTCAATCATTGTCCCGATTTACAAGAAGGGGGATAGGAACAGCTGTGCCTGTTACAGACCAATCTCCCTTCTTGATTCCTCAGTAAAAATTTTAGGACATGTTGTATTGGCAAGACTCCAAAGCTGGGCAGAGGAAAACGATATTATTAGTGATTTGCAATTTGGTTTCCAAAAAGGGATTGGCACAATTGAGCAAGGGTTAAACCTAATGCTTTTGCAGCATAAATATATAAGGGTCAAATCCGAACGCTTGTATTTTACTTTTGTCGATCTTTCCTCAGCGTTCGACTGTGTATCACACTCTAAACTGTGGGATATAATGAAAGGTTTGGGAGTGGACAATAACATTATCTGTTTTTTGAGGGAACTCTACAGTGGAGCTACAGCCTTTGTTCGTTATGGCAGGGGAGGAGAATGCTCCAGGCAATTTAGTATAGGTCGTGGAGTGCGGCAAGGTTGCGTACTGGCACCTTTTTTATTCCTTCTTTATATCAATGGTCTCGAGCGTCACCTGCTGCAGGAGTGTAGGGATATGCCCAGGGTGGGGAGGAGGGAAATCCCTGCGCTCATGTATGCGGATGACGCAGTACTCATGGCACGCACTCCCTGCGCTTTACAAAAACTAGTAGTTAGCTTTGAGAAATTTATGCTGAACCTGGATCTACTAGTAAACTGTAGTAAGACCTTCACAATGAATTGTGGCCTAAAACCAGGTAAATTAATGAAGCGTATTTTCTTAAACAATGTGCCGCTGGATAACACCCCAACCTTTTCTTATTTGGGCATTTTATTCCATGAATCAGGATCCTGGACAAGCGCTATTAAGGCTAGAACTCTTTTATTCATGAAAACGATCATGGCTTTACAGAACTTTGTTAGGAAACTGGGCAGGAAGCCGATAAAAGAAATGTTAACCATTTACAAAGCTACATGCCTGTCTGTGGCTATGTATGGCTCAGGTCTATGGGGATATGCAAATGTTGATCAAATCCAGCTGGTAGAGAACAAATTTCTGAGGGGAGTTCTAGCAGTTCCACAGTGTGCAGCCACATTTAATTGTCACGCTGAACTTGGCCAACCCTACATAACGGACATTATCAGAATCCAACCTATCCTACTGTGGCACAGGGTATGGACTACTAACGAATGCGTCATGAACCGGGCCCTGCTACGTGACACCCTCAGTTTGGACCATGCGGACAGAATGGAATGGTTGAGCTACGTAAAGCACTTTTTGACCGAGATTGGTCTACATTCATATTTCTCGGACCCAACCTCAATGGACACTATTCCTAGGAAGTTACTAAAAACTATCTGCCTGGACCACCTGCTGGATAAGAGGAAGAGAGTGGAAATTTTGAAATCCACAGTACACTCGCACCTTCCTACCCTCTGTGAGACTAATACTGTACAGCCATATTTATCCCTGCCCATGACTAACTATGATCGTTTTCTTTTAACTCGTTTTAGATTTTGTATATTTTTTAGATTAGTGTCTTTTCCATGTATGAACTCTTGGATTCATATTTTGCCCACCTGCTTATGTGATGGTACATCGCAACAATCTGATATTCATATCCTTTTCTTCTGCAAATTTTATACTGCTATACGTAGGAAAATTATAGTCCTTTTTTTAAAAAACATGAATTTAACCAGATGTCGCCCAGCTTTTTTAGAAGTACAGAAAATGGACACGATTTTAACTGTTACTTTGATTTTAAACTATTTAAAAAGTGTTTTTAAATTCAGGAAACAAATCCAAACTGAAACATCATAGACTCCCTATCGATCTACCTCACTGTACTACTAATCATGAGAAGTATCTATTGTAATTACTGTACTACTGTATTTTGTTTGTGTTTGTTACTTTTATGGTTATTTGCTTTTAACCGAATAAAGTTTATTGAACTGAACTGAACTGAATAATCTTTATTTACTTTGGAGAGGCAAAGTTTACTGTTCCCAGCCCAACCTGAGCAACAGTAGATAAAATGTGTCAAACTTTGGAGGGGGGCACAATTTAATTCCCTGTCTAACATGAGCAACAGTATGGAAAGTGTTTGACATTTGAGAGGTCAAATCTAGTATTGCCACTCCAAACTAAGCAGCAGTAGAGAATGTGTTGGACTTTTGAGGGGGGTTACAATTACTGTTCCTAAACCAACCTAAGCAATAGTACAAAAAACTTTGCATATTAGAGAGTCTGGATGTACTAGTCACACTCCAGTGCAAACAACAGAAGGGAAAATATTGGACTTCAGAAGAGTGAGATTTAATATTCCTACTCCAAGCTGAGCAACGTTTTAATATTTGAAGGGGTCAGATTTACTATTCCCACTTGAACCTGAGCCGCAGAAAGGAAAGTGTTGGACTTTTGAAGAAGTTAGATTTTGGGAAAGTGCTGTACCTTGGGAAGATCAAATCTACTATTCTCACTCGAAACTTAGTAACACTAGGGAATGTGTGGTATTTTGGAGGGATGATTGTTACTGTTCCCAATTGAACATGACTAGTAGAAGACAAAATGAGAACTTTAGAAAAAGAAACATTCACTATTTTCAATCCTAAGCAATAGAAAAAACATTAATTACAAGTACATAAATTGCAACTAACTAAATATAAAAGAAAGGCATTTATTACTTCTAAAATCATATCCAGCACAATTAACATGTAAATGTACAACATAAAAAATAATAAACATCACAAAAAGTAAAAAGGAAATAAATATATAATGAGAAAATACACAGCATGTAAAAAGACACTGAATTAAAACATGCTCTTAATTAAATTAAAAACTGCAACCAAAAATATATAAACTCAATAATATTTTTAAACACTTCATATAATTAATGGATATTTAACAAATTATTATTTTATTAAATATATTCTCAAATTCATACACATATATTTATATACTCTAGCAACCATACTTACATATAAAAACAACACACCAAAATAAAAGAAAAAAAATGTATTACAATATTTCAATCCTAATAAACAGAAACACAACATAATTACAATTATTCATTAACAACAATAAAATAAATACATATTACAATTGTTTAAAACAATCAAATATGCAGACAATGTATGTATTTAATAATCCAATTAATCAAATATTTCACACATTATTATCTATTAAATACATTCTCAAATTAATACAAATATATTTATATACTGTAGCAACCCTATTTCCGTAGAAACTTAACACACCAAAATAAAATAACAAAAAATGTATTATAATATTTCAATCCTAATAAACAGAAACACAACATAATTACAATTATTCATTAACAACAATAATATAAATACATATAACAATTGTTTAAAACAATCAAATATGGAGACAATGTATGTATTTAATAATCCAATTAATCAAATATTTCACGCATTGTTATATATTAAATACATTCTCAAATTAATACAAATATATTTATATACTGTAGCAACCCTATTTCCATAGAAAAGTAACACACTAACATAACATTAAATAATTACATTTATTATAATATTTCAAACCTAATAAACAGAAACACAACATAATTACAACTATTCATTAACAACAATAATTTAAATAAATATTACAGTTGTTTAAACAATCAAATATGCATACAAGTAAACATCATGTTTATAATGCAAGTCAGAAATTAACATCCTGGCAGCTATGGCACAGAGCAGACGGCTTAACTTAGAGGCTATGTGTAAAGAAATTATGCTGTACCAAAACAGCAATAAAGTGAAACTACATTCCCAAGCCTATTTAGAATATAGATAATATTTTAATAAATAACATGACCATAAACAACAACAATCCAATTCGGAAACCGAAGTAATGACTTTTTAAACTTTAAATATTAAAATAGTGGTAAAAAGCATTAAACTCTTGACTGAAGCCTACGTGTAAGTTAATTCCCACCACAATGGAGCATGGTTGGATATGGAAAAAAGATTCTACCCAGTGGAAAGTTTTACTATCGGTTTTAGTCACTGAAAGTCAAAAATTCTCAGCAAGACAATGCAGCAGGCTGTGGCTGAAGAGGGCTCCACGCCCTACCTAGAATAGCAGCTGGAAGAGGTCTTGGTGAAGCGACTGACTTTTGGCTGGAGGGCTCCAAGCAGGAGAAATTTGAATTTTGTGCCCAAAGAAGGTCCCTCGCCAACTGGATACTTTTTGCATCTACACCCAGCAAAGATTTCTACCTTCAGACTTAGCCACTTTTAGGGGCTCTGATTCTTCCAATGGAGTAAGGCTGCAGGTAGTAGCCAAAGAGGGCTCCACAAGGCTGGGCACCTTCTCCATGAGGTCCCACTATTAGGAAATATTTATTGATTCAGTTAATTAAAACTGATACATTTAAAAGCAATAAAAATAAAACACATAAAAACAATGCAGACATACAAGTAACATAAAAGCAACAAAATTACAGTCCATAAAAAGATCAGCGTGTTTTTAACAAAAAAGTTTAATTCTGTTATAAATGATGTTTAATATATTTGTAAGACTGTGTGAGTTCTGTTATGTCCCTGGTGTTAAAGTACAAAAGTGAGGCTTCCTTGAAAGTAATGCCTCTTGCAACAATAAAGTGCAACGTGTCTGTAAAAATGTGGGGCAACAGCAAAGAAGGTGCAGAAAAAACATTTGTCTATAGTCACAAAATCTGAAATGCAGAGTGAGGGTTGGCCTTTCCCTCCAAAAAGTTCTGTATTCCTCGATGGGAGAACTAAAAATCTTGTCTGTAGAATATTTTCTCTGTATGGCCTGCTTTGAGTAGTCTTCAGATATTACTGAATACAAGCAGTTACGTACAAATCCCAAATAAGGTCAAATGTAGCAGCAGCTATTCATTTTCTTAGCTACCTCGAAAGTACAAAGGTTTGCTTTTTCAGTATTGGTTTTAGCCCTCAGTAAGAGGGAATGTTATTAAATTTGCTCCTGAAGAAGTTGAGATCTTGAAAGGCTGCTGCTAAATATGTGAACCAAGGATCGTTGAACAAATAGGGGAACGTGGGTGGGGCTAATATTTAAAGGGGTCCAGTGTATAAGCCCCTGAGGTAGTCAGACATAAAAGGATACACTGTTTCCCAGAGGTTGGAGAGACAGAAGAACCAAGAGAGGTGAAAGAGGGGGGAGTCCCCCTTTTGAAACTAAAACCCTCACACACCCAGCAAGCTAGGTGTCATGCTTCATCATCTGGGTTTTGCTCCTCGTGAGACTGGCGCTGCAATGTCTGACGGGCACCCACGAAGGGGCTCTTTATTGGAGATCTTTTGTTCCAGCCAATGGGTGCATGTGGGTATGAGGCTTTTAGGTGAAGTGTAGGCGTGGAAGGTGGTGCAATGGTGCAAATTTAAATAAGGTTAGATAATCCACAGGGAATTTTTTAATAATGTGGTTAGCTACCTTGTTAAAAACAGAACAGGAAAGCACACACACCGATACAAAGATGCGGTAGGGTGTGCTTCACCTAGTGGTCCAGTAGAATAAAACAAAGGACAGATTAGGCAAGATCCAACAACAGTCCCAGGCTTGGGTATGGTTGACTTAGGATAGTTAGAGTTGGAGGTGGCTCATGGTTCTGCATTGGTGAATGTTAGGCGTAAATCTGCCAATTTTCTTAGCCTTTTAAAATTCAGCATTTTAATAATTGCACTGTGCTAATAAAGAGACTATCTGTTTATGCAGTACTAGAAGAGAACTATTTAACTGAGACTGGAGTCATGTGATGTATCAGTTGCACATAAATCCCTACAGTAGGCACTTTACTTACAGATCTGAGCAAAAAGAACAGATAAAGGCCGGAATGCTGACAAAAGCAAACTTTTACACAAGTCAGAGATCTGGGTTTAATCCATCATTTATTTGCTCACTATACCACCCCAGTTTGGGCGCAACCACTTGCAAATCAGTCTTGATCCTGCTCCTCATGGGAACAGTCTAGCCCGAACTGCCAAGTCAAGTCTTCCCTGGACTGGAGACAAGCATCCTGGGACTGGTTTTGGGATATCACCCCTCATCAACCAGACTAGCTTGAATCCAGTGGCACAGTGAGCACGAATCCCACATCTGGGCATACCCTTTCTACTTAGGGTGACACAAAAAAAAAGAATAGATGATGGGCAGAATGCTAAGCGATGCAAAGTTTCACCCCCAGTTAACACAATATGGCAACTCAATTTTCCCCAAGTAACTGGGTAGAGAATTATCTCATACAAACTATATTCTTTGAGGAATTATTTATATCCAAATTAGTTCCACACTTTGTCATGGTCAAAAGTGTGATCGGATTGATTAATCACAATATTGAGAATTACAGTTAGTACAGAGTGGCAAGTGTCTGCCATTCAACATATTGATTAAACCCTTTTTCCACAGTCTTTATCTTTTCTGCAACACTGAGTCCTAAGGATGGTCTCACGGACCAATTTGGCCATTTAAGATAGAAACGTAGACAATGATGCACCCTTATTTTCTTGAAATATCCCTAATTGATTTTAGTGATTTAACCCATTTATGTGAATATTGGAATATTTGATTCACTGGGATGTAAGATGTCTTTCACACTGTTTTAGGCAAAAAGGGTGATTACACTTCCATCAATCCCTTGATCGAATCCAGAGAGTTAAAGGGACTGTTTAACCCCTTGGCCGCGGCGGTAAGTTCTCTTCAGCGCTAGGGGGAGGGGGGGCCGCGCGGCATCGGCTTGCTCGTGATGGAACCACTGCGTCACGAGCCACGGTGGCGCTGTGCTTCTGATGAAATGGTTCCGTCACAGCCCCGCCCGCCTAATAGAATGCTCAGCGCTGGCGCGAAATCAGTGCTGCGCAGGCACGGTGGCCGGGCCATAACGGAACCATTCCGTCACTGGCACAGCACCACAGTGGCTCGTGACGGAATGGTTCAGTCACGTGCATGCAAGGGGTTAATAGTGCCAGTATTGCTATTAATTAATTACATGTATATACTGCCTGTACATAGAATCTGGATGTTTTGTATAATGGGTTGAACACAAATGTAATGACCTGAATATAAATGAAGTAAAACCATTTGTATTTTGGAATACGTCCGTGACTGTAATTCTCAATATTGTGATTGATCAATCGGATCACACTTGTGACTGTGACAAAGTGTGGAACTAATTTGGATGTAAAAAATTTCTCAAGGAAAATAGTTTGTATGAGATAAGTTTCACCCCCAGTCACAGATCTGGGTTTAATCAATCGTTTTTTTACTCACCGCACCTCCTCAGTTTGGAGCCAGCAATATGCAAATCAGTCTTGACCCCTGCTCCTCATGAGAACAGTCTAGTCCGAACTGCCAAGCCAGTTTCTCCCTGGCTGGAAACAAGCATCCCGGGACCGGTTTCGGAGTATCCCCCATCATCAGCCACGCTAGCTTAAATACAGTGGTACAGTGAGCACAGGACATACAATGGGCATGCACTTCCCACTTAGGGCGACAAAAGCAAACAGAACCCATGATGGACGGAATGCTGAACAATGCATTCACCCTAGTCACAGATTTGGGTTTAATCCATTGTTTGTTTGCTCACTTTGGCACCCCAGTCCAGGGGACTGCTGTGCCTTGTTCTTCTTACATTGCTAGCCACAATGTTTATAGTGGATATGCCGGCCTGGCACTTGTTTGAGCTATCATGGTGTTCTTTTGTAGATGCTGAGTTAGGCACTTGTGGGGGCTGTATACGTTTCTCCAAGACTATTTATTTCAGCATCATAAAGCTGTCGCTGTGTGAGTACAATGAGGCTGGACGCATTTTTCCCAAAATTTGTGTTGGGCGTGTCATGATGCTATTTTTGGTGATATTGGGCACCGTGTGAGGTCTGTTGCCTTTAAATTTTATTCTCAGTTTTTTTGCAATATATTTGAAATGAGTGCAATGAGACTTAGGCTTTTAGGAGGTGGGAGCTGCTTCTAATTGCACTCTCAATTTGTTTTAGCTTTGGGTTGCTTTAAGTTTTATAATTGATTTTTGTACAATTTATATTGTCAGTGCTATGAGGCTACAGGGTCGGTTGTAGGGCGGTGTGATCGGTGCCACCGAACTGGGCGCTGACTTGGGGTGGGGGCATAATTTTCCCAAGTAAACTATCATTTTAAGAGCAACTGCCGCCGCCTCATGGCCTCCAGCAATTTTGAGGCATTAATTAAAATGTCAAGGCAGCCCAGAGGGTTACATTGCTTGCTGCTAAGAACGTGTACCATGCAGATAACAAAGTGTATATAATGTAAATAGGTGTGTTGGTTGCTGCTTTTGTAAGAGAGCTCATTTTGTTACTTGTCGTTTATCAGTCAAAATTCTAATATAGAACATTGAGCCAGGGACATCTTAAGGATGTTGGGGGCCCTGGGTCAAACGTATTTTGGGGGCCCTTGTTTAGATTAGGTTTTAATTTATTAACAGATTGCAGCTCTTTCGTGGCCTCTCTGGTCAGGTCACAGGCAGTGCACAGTAGCACTCGTCCAAATTGTAAATGCATTTACATCTAAGATACTGAGATACACCAGCAGCTCACTAATATTACTGCAAATAGTTTCTGTGAAATAAAATCTGTGACTTCCTCCCATTTCTAATATTTGGGGTCCTGTTTTAATCTCAAAGAAACTTGTTTTATGGATGTTGCATGAAACGTAAACACAATAGTTTATGCAAACTGTCTGCAGCAGCCTCTCACACATCACACACATTAAACATAATTTAACTAAAAACAGTATTTAAAACAAGCTAAACATTATTAAAGGTCATCAGGGAAAGCCTCTCTGCAGAACCGAGCTGCCTCTATCAGGGGGCCCCCTAAAAGCCTGGGGTCCTGGGTCAGGGTCCACTTTGCCCATGCCTTAACCCCTTGCATGCTTGTGACGGAACCGTTCCGTCACAAGCCTCGGGTGAGCTGTGCTTGTGATGGAACGGTTCCGTCACGGCCCGCCCGCCCTGCCTGCGCAGCGCGAATTCTTCACCTGCGCTGACATTTTAATGGGCGGGCGGGTTCGTGACGGAACCGTTCCGTCACAAGCACAGCTCACTCGCGAGCCGTGACGGAGCGGTTCTGTCACAAGCACGGAACCGCCGCGCGAATGCCCCACCCCCTTAGCGCTGCGGCGGAATAGCCGCCGCAGCGAAGGGGTTAAAACGTCTCTGCATTTAGCTATTAATTGTCATCAAAGAGCTGCATGCAAACTGCAAGGTACATGTTAAAGCTATATGTTTTTTTGCCCAGTCTTTCATTATCCTAATCTTGCCAAAAGGGCTGATTTGGTTACAAAACAATTGCTATTATTGAAGAGAACTCCTAACAATTATGTTATGTTTTACATTCTGAATTTGCGCTTTACCAGAAAAAGGACTCTTAAACTATATTGCCTATCAGTATCGATGACATGTTACTCCTACACCACACCTTTGCGCTACTGTCTGATGTAACATTTCCTATACACTGATTTACACACGATTGTCTCTGTGCAATGTGTGTGTTGTGTAAAGTGCTCTGACACTGAGTTCCGGATGGCAATGACTGCTCCTATTGAATCCTCAATATCCGAGCATCATTTGATGTTCAAGCAATAGCGCCATCTGGTAGGCTGGAGGTTGGGGAATGTTTTTACATGTATGCTCAATGTTTGTTAACTTTTTCATAACTGTTTTAGGATGCAGTCGGTGGGTGGGGCAAGGGAGGAACACGCCTCAACATCACCCAGACATGGGTTTCCTCGGCGTGACATTTATTTTATACATAATTGTCAATGTAGATGATAGTTTGTTCATTTATCATAGAAATCAGGCCCTTTGTTTTTCAACATGGTCGTGTCAGCAGATAAATATTGAACTGTTTCTAAGCACAAACGAACAACCCTGAAGTCTGTATCTACCCCTACAGTTACGTATTTGAAATGTTATTTTTTCACAAATAGTCTGTTTTTTCATGATCTCCTGTACCTAATCTTCGCCCAATCATAGATTACGTCAGTGCCCAATATCACTAGTTAAAATTGCACGTGTCGTAATGATGTGGCACTTGAACCATTCTAAGGGTCGCTGTTTCTCTTGTGACTCTCAACCAGTTATTGGCCAAAGTACATTAAGCACTATGTTCAATAAATAGAAAAAGGTTGTATTCAGTGGTAGGCTTCAAGGAAGCAGCTGTAAGTCTTTGCTTCACACAGTCATCCTTCTGTCAAATTGTACCATTGTGCTAACAGTGTGACTCATCCCTTTGCATTAGCAAGCCATTTATCCAATAAAATGCATGTCAGAAAACATATTTCAGTGTTACATTACAATTAAAATGTTCAGTAAATGTTCATCAAATATGCAGTTGCCAGTTCGTCTGATTGACTACTGGAAGGAGAGGGAGAGAGAATGTTAGTTCCATGTGAGCGATTGAAGAGGGCCCAAATGTCAAGGAGAATGTGATGCAAGCAGCAAAATAACCCTTTGTTCACTACAAGGCAGGGCTTATAGATATTTCATTGCTTTTTCCCTGCATTAGTCAGAAAGATAAAACTGAATAATAAATGTTTCATTTGTAGAAACGAAAAAGCTTCAAGATCACGGCATTCTCACTCACTCAACGAAAGAGGCGAGGTTTCAAAATGGAAAAAAAGATAAAAAAGCACTCAATCTCAGTAGGGTGTGTAAAACAAGATAAAGGAGAAGCATGGCACTTGTTTTTGCAAAACGTCATGTCCCATGTCTGAACGATTTCTTTGTCTTCAAAAGATTGTTGTTTTTAATGACTGAGCTGTCAGCCTCTAGCTGTAAAGTGACAGCAAGGAAAACCAGAAAATATGTCTGAGCAGATGGCAGGTAATGTTTATGTTACATGAACATTGTATGTTGTGGGGATACACAGGGCCTACTTTATGGGATTTTGGCATAGGGCAGCACAGCAAGGCATCTTGCATCTTGCTGTGCTTCCCTACGCCAAAGGTACAGGGCAGGAATGCACTGTATTTATGCAATACGGGTCATTCATGCCATTTCTGCCGGTGCTGCCAACGCAGGCACCCTTGCATCATGATGAAAAGGTGCCTTTATTGCGGGTAGGACTGTTTATGCACAAAAACAATCCTATGAGGCATTTTCCTCTTTCTACGCTGCACGCATGGAACGAGAAAGCAACAAGGAAAAATGTACATATTTCTTCTCGTTACGTCTCATTTCGGGAGGCGTATGGATTTGAAGCTTCCCCAGGTTTACATCACTCTGTAAATTTGGGGCAGCTTAAAAATGTATGAGTATTGTGAGGGAAAACCCACTGCAAAGCTCATGGAAGCCTCTCAGGCGCAGAGTAAGGTGGCACAGCGATTTGCGCTTCCAGGCAGGTCGCTCCCCACGCCGCGCAGCTCCACCTGACTGCGCCCGTGTCTTTAGCCCAGCTGCTGCTGCGAGTTTGAGGCCCACTTCCACCCGCAAGCTACCACCTGCACCTCATCCCTGTAGGCCAGTGGTAGGCCTTAGGTTTGTTTTTGACTGTTTGTTGTTTTTACTATCATTGCCTGATCTGTACTGGTTATTTTTTGTATTCCCTGTTTTCCTCCTCCTTTCATTCCCTCTGATTGTTGTGCCCGGTTTTTCCTTCTGTTCCTCGCCGGTCCCGCTCTCCAGCCGCTGTGTCCCCTGCGGGCCCACTCCGCCGCTCTCATTTGTCCTCTCCCCCCTCCCAGCTGCTCCTCCCTCCAACCTCCCCTTCTTATGGCGGCATCTGTGCGGGCGCGCTGATGGCACGCCTAAGGAAAGCCCGTCTGCTCCTGGACCGCGCCCAGCGCTCACCACGACGCCCGAATCCGCTACGATGCCAGCCCCCTCCATGCACTCAACACCGGACAAACACACTCCTGCTTCCAGGCCACCCTAAACACACCCAAGGACCCTTCTCCTGCCTGAACAGCAGCTTCACCAGCAACACACCCGCAAATCCACCCACCAGGACAGGATGCAACCACCCCAGATGTATACTCCTGAACACCCGCTCCGCACGCAATCATGCCATCGAACTCTGGGACCTGCTCGACACATCCTTCCCGGACATCGCTTTCCTGGCTGAAACCTGGATGAATGACTCCTCAGCGCCCGACTTCGCCATAGCCATCCTGGACAGCTACAAGATCACCCGTAGAGACTGCACCAACAGAGTAGGAGGTGGAATCGCCATCATCCACAAATCCACCCTCAAGTTCTCAACCAACTTGACGACACCCTCAACACCTCCGAACACCTTCACTTCCAAATCCACACTGATCCCAACACCACCCTCAGAGGAACTCTGATCTACAGGCCCCCGGACCCCGGAAACAGTTCAGCAACTCCATTGCCGAATTCGTCAGCACGTACGCTCTTGCGTCCACGGACTACATCCTCCTCGGGGGACTTGTACTTCCACCTTGAGAAAAACAACGACACCAACGCCACCACCCTGCTCGACAACCTCGCCAACCTCGGACTCAAATAGCTCATCACGACTACCACCCACTCTGCTGGATACATGCTTGTTCCCATCTTCTCCGCAAGCTCCCACGTCTCATTCAGCCACACCACCGAACTCCACTGGACCGATTATCGCTGCGTTCACTTCACCTTCGCGAAGCCCACCACGCACCACTGCACCCAACATATCCCCCGCCGCGCTGGAGCAAAATCACCGAAGACCAGCTACACACCTCCCTCACCCACAGCCCACCCACAAACCCCGCTGACCCACACGCCACCGCCAGCAACCTCAGACACTGGATCGAAGACTGCGTCAACACCCTCGCCCGATCAAGAATCCCTCCAACAGCCGCACCAACAAGACTGCTGGCTGGTTCACTGCGGACCTCCAGACCTCCAAAAAAAACTGCAGAAAACTGTAGGAGAAACGGTGCCACAAACAAACACCAGAGAACCAAGCAGCCCACAAAAATACCATACGCCAACATCATCACCTCATCAGATCAGCCGAAAAGACCTCCTTCAAGGACCACCTCGACAACAACGCACACAACAGCAAAGAGCTCTTCAACATTGTGAAGTAACTCTCCAACCCCAGTGCCAGCACCAACGACATCCCACCTTTGCAAGACCTGTGTGACCCCCTGGCCTCCTTTTTCCACCGCAAAATCGCAGACATCCACGGCTTCTTCGGCAACCAGACCTTCACTACTGCCCGCAACACCGCATACTCCACTGCCACCACCCCCAATGACCCCCTCCTCAACTGGACCAACATCAACGATGACGACATCATCAAAATCATGACCACCATCCACTCCAGCTCCCCGTCAGACCTGTGCCCACACCATATCTTTAACAAGCCAGCGCCACCATCGCACGCCACCTCTGCAAAGCCATCAACATCTCCTTCGAGACAGCGACCTTCCCGGAGATCTGGAAGCATGCCGAGATCAACACACTGCTCAAGAAGCCCAAAGCAGACCCCAAGGACCTCAAGAACTTCCAGCCCATCTCCCTGCTCCCATTCGCGGCGAAGGTCATCGAGAAAACTGTCAACATACAGCTGACCCATTACCTCAAGGAGAACAACATCCTGGACCCATTCCAGTCCGGGTTCCGCAGCAACTACAGCACCAAAACGGCTCTCATTGCCACCACCGACGACATCAGGGCCCTACTGGACAACGGCAAGACCGCTGCCCTCATCCTCCTGGACCTGTCAGCCACCTTTGACACTGCAACTGCAGCCTACGCACCCGCCTCCAAGATGCAGGAATCCGAGGCAAAGCACTGGACTGGACCACCTACTTCCTACCCAGCACAACACAGAGCGTCCGCCTCCCTCCCTTCCGATCCGAAGCCACCAAGATCATCTGCGGCATACCCCAAGGATCCTCCCTCAGCCTGACGCTGTTCAACATATACATGGCCCCACTCACCCACGTCGCCAGACTGCATGATCTCAACATCATCTCTGACACAGATGACACACAACTGATCCTCTCACTCACCAAAGACCCCTTCACCGCCAAAACCAACCTCCATGGAGGTATGAAAGTCGTCACCGAATGGATGAAGAAGAGCCACCTGAAGCTGAACTCGGACAAGACGGAGGTCCTCATCCTCGGCTCCACGCCTTTGGCCTGGGACGACTCCTGGTAGCCAACTGCCCTGGGGGTGGCCCCAACACCCACCGCTAACACATGCAACCTGGGGTTCGTCCTCAACTCAACACTCTCCATGACTAAGCAAGTTAACACCATCCCATCCTCCTCTTTCAACACCCTCTGCATGCTCCGGAAGATCTACAAGTGGATTCCCTCCGACACTAGAAGAACGGTCACCCAGGCCCTCATCAGCAGCAGACTGAACTACAGAAATGCCCTCTAGGCGGGAGCCCCGGCCAAGCTGCTGAAACGACAGCAACACATACAGAACGCATATGCCCACCTGATACTGGACATTCCTCGCCACAGCCACATCACACCCCACCTGAAAGACCTGCACTGGCTTCCCGGATCACCTTCAAACTCCTCATCCACACAAACAAAGCCCTTCACAACTCCGGCCCAGCATACCTCAACAAACGGCTCACTTTTTACACCCCGAACCGCCGGCTCCCCTTCGCCGACCTCGCCCTCTCCACCATCTCCCGCATCAGGAGAACAACCACCGGCGGCAGATCATTCTCCTACCTCGTCGCCAAGTCCTGGAACACCCTCCCCATCCTCCTAAGGCAGACCGAAAACCTACTAGCCTTCAGGAGGCCACTCAAGACCTGGCTGTTCAAGCAGTAGCAACACCCCCTGCCCCCCCCCCCCCCAGCACCTTGAGACCCTCACGTCTGAGTAGCGCACTTTACAAATGGATCAATTATAATGTTTAACTTCAGTTTGGGAATAGCTTGAAAAATGGTTCAAAGACTCATTTTAATGGAATTTAAAATCCATCTTAATACTAGTTAGATTTTAGATTACTTTTTTGAACATACACTTTAAAACGTTGCCATTTTACTGCTTCAGCCATAGGTGCCTTTCTGCCAGTATTCCGTGTCACCTGACTGTTGATGCCTCCCTTGCAGTGAAATGTGTATTGCTCTCAGAGAGTTGACAAAGGTCTTGGGTGAGAGGAAATATTTTTCATTCTGACATAGGGCCATCTGGGCAGTGCCCAAGAACTTAATTAACTTCAAATGTTGCCTACCGATGTCACAAGCAGATGTAGCTGACATCTGGACCAGCCCCTTTATTGCCCTGCTAGCCAGTCAGGCACCAATCCCTGTGGGAATGTGGTGGTCTTCAGAAATTTTTTTGGGGAACCACAAGGGAGGGCTTGCCCATTATCATAGCCACAACTCTGAGTGAGCACAGGGAGCTCTGCACAGGGTAAGAAAGGTTCTGCCATGTTGATTTTATGTAGATAGGGGGACGGTGGTACAGTTTACAAAAAACACACAGGGAGTGCTGCAAAAGTGGTAGGGTCCCTCCCACAGGTTGGCACTGGGCATAAATGTAGCATTCCTAGTAACCTCTTCAGTGTACTTCTGCAACAGTGGAAGACAAAAGAAGGACTTTACCTGCTTTTGTGACATATAAGGTGCACCTGAAGGTCTGGACTTTCTCCCACTTGTAACTAGGAACAAGAAGTGGACTCCAAAGGTCAGTTGGGTGACCTCCTAGTAAACTACAGGGACACAAAAGCTGCAAGAAGCCTACTGTCAGGCCAGCTGACCAGCTGTTCCAACTGGACTTTCCCTCGACCCTTTTGGAGGCTTCTACTGCACTGAATCCTGACACCTAAGTACTGTTCCCGAGGTCCTGGAACCCTTGACTGGTTTCAGCGAGTACTTCTCCTACCTAACCCTGAAAGATGGACTTAGGAACCTCTTGCTGAACTTCTACCTGGAGAAGCATGATCAACCCACTAGCAGATCTGCTGAAGGTCCCTTGCCAATGTGTCTGATTTTCCTGCAGCTGCTGCTACTTTTTCAACTAAACACAGAGATTTGTCAGCAATGAAGCCACTTCATTGCCATCCCACAGCTTCCTTAATTCCCATGTCAATGAGGAAATGATCCAAGCCAAAGACGGCCAGGGTGCAAAAACTCAAACATCTCCTGCCTTGATCACTGATGGCATCGGGACCTCATTTGACTGCAACTCATTGCTTTTAAGCCTGCTTTAGCTTCCACTTGTTGCCATCAATGCAGTAGATCCCATTGGCAGCCTGTCTGCATGCAGACTTGTTTCTTAGAAAGATTGTAACCCATGACCCTGGCAAACTCAATCATTGTATCCGACTGGTAATCCACCGCAGTCAACCTTAACTTTAAATTTGCCCCAGTCAAGCATGATAATTTCCCAGTGGCTGCCGCTTTGTACTTTTTCGCACTATTTTCATCTGAAACATTAAAAACTCTCTGGTTCCCTTATTGAATTTTTGTTGTTTTGGTATCTTTTTGCTCATTAAAATCTTCCCTATTTTTGTGGGCTTTTTATTGTGTTGTGTTTTTGACATTTTAGCTGTTTTGGTACTTCTAAATATTTTACAGATTTTCTTAAATTAAGCCTGCTTGCTCTGTGCCATAGCTACGAGGGGTTGAGCTCCGTTTTAAATTCCTGGAACCCTTTATTGGACCCAACAAATATAGTGTCATTGTTACCTGAGGTGGACTACCATCCACTCCACCTAATAATGTACTTTCTCACAAAAGTGCCTTATCTAAACATTCTGTGATGTTGCACATGAAGATCTATTAGACCTTCATCTGGTCATCACCAAGTCCTATGTCTAGATGATGCTAATCTCATATAGCAAGTAACACACACAGATTTTGCTTATTGTTATTTATTAAACAATAAAAAATCTGCCACCACCCTGTGATTCAGTAACACGGAGGATCCCCTTTAAAAATGTCCTCCAAGAGTTCATCAGCATCTGACATCTCCTTGGTGAAATTCTGGCCCACTCATATGCACAGAACTCCTTAAGCATAGTGATGCGTGAATGCAGAATTCTGCTAAATTACTTCAATAGGGCTGAGACCTGGACTTTGAGTTGCCTATTCCAAAGTCATAATTCTTTTCTTTTTCAGTCATTTAGTCAAAGATTTTTCATTGTGTTTTGGATAACTGTCCCGTTGCATAATCCATTTACATGTTACTTTTAGGTGTTGAACAGGTGGCTTTGTATTTTCCTCTAAAATATGTAAATCTGGAGAGGAATTCATATGTGGATGCACTCATTCTGAGGTTTTAAGGGCCAGTAGGTGTCCTGTGCTGCAAAGCAGACCATAATCCTCACCTCTCAGTATTCATGCTTGATCTCTTGCTTTATGGGTCATTATGTTAAGCTTAATTTATAGTGGTGACACCTGGTAGATCACCTAAGCAACAAACGGTTAAGATAAATACTTGAAAACTGAAAGGTGTCTATCACTGAGTTAACCTTTAGGTGCTGAGTTTTTTCCTGCTCTTTCATGAGTTGAGTTCTTTATTTTGTATTTGGGAGAGTTTATGCCGAAGCCTTCATAGCTTTTTCGACAAAAGTTATACAAGTCAAATTTGAACCCTTTTTTCCCACATGTGGGGTATTCTAAGGGTGAAAATTGCAAAAAACACAGTTGATGGACAGAATGCAGAACAATGTCTTACATTCATCCCAGTACAAAGATCTGGGCCTAAATCCATCGTTTATTTTGCACTCCACACCACCCTAGGTCAGACAATGGCTATATGCAAATCAGCCTTGACCCTGTGCCTCATGGGAACAGTCCAGCCCGAACTACCAAGCCATGTCTTTCCTACACCGGAATCAAGCATCCAAGGTAGTGAACAGGTGGCTTTGTATTTTCCTCTAAAATAGGTAAATCTAGAGAGGAATTCATATGTGGATGCACTCATTCTGAGGCTTCAAGGGCCAGTAGGTGTCCTGTGCTGCAAAGCAGACCATAATCCTCACCCCTCAGTATTCATGCTTGATCTCATGCTTTATGGGTCATTATGTTAAGCTTAATTTATAGTGGTGACACCTGGTAGATCACCTAAGCAACAAACGGTTAAGATAAATACTTGAAAACTGGAAGGTGTCTATCACTGAGTTAATTAATTAATTAATTAATTGCAAGTTTATATAGCGCTAGGATCGACTCCCGGAGGAGTATCTCCGCGCTTCGACCGCTGCGAAACCCTTCCTGGCTTCCCTGAGAGATGGTCCCTTAATGGGTATCTCCAGGGTGAGACCAGGCATCCCCGGCGGTCTGGTGGGGCCGTTAGTGCAGATGAGGCAAGCTTATGCCCAGAGTTGCAGAGTGTGATCGCTGATCAGAGTGGGCACCGAGGCGAGAGAGTTATCGAGTCCGCTGACCCTGGTCCAGAAACCTGCCGCGTCGGGAATCGAACCCTGGTCCCGGGCCGTCCTCTGCTCTCGGGTCTGCCGCCTCTAACCAGTGAGCCACACTACTGCACTTAACCCCTTAGGTGCTGAGATTTTTCCTGCTCTTTCATGAGTTGAGTTCTTTATTTTGTATTTGGGAGAGTTTATGCCGAAGCCTTCATAGCTTTTTCGACAAAAGTTATACAAGTCAAATTTGAACCCTTTTTTCCCACATGTGGGGTATTCTAAGGGTATGCAGTGTTTATGAATTCCCCTGTAAGGAGCCAAGAAAATAGCCAAAATGTAGCAACATTTGGGTTAATTTTTGAAAAGTGGGGAAAAAAGTGATATGTAAGAAAGTGTAGTTTTTTTCTAAAAATGGTAATAACAATTGGCTTGCAAGGCTAAATTCACCCTCTTCCCATCTTTCAGGAACAAGAATCATTTTTTCGTCACGGTTTTTGCAATTTTCAAATTGATAGTCAATATTTTCTAACTTTGCAGTTTATGGCTACTCGCAGTTTGTAGGGGAAAAGTGGTGTAAAACTAATAGGTAAACCCAGAAAGCAGTATATTTCTGAAAAGTAGACGATATTTTAAATTCAGCAAGGGTTATTTTGCGCTTCTTGCTCATGGTTTTCCTAAAGAAATTATCACTGAGTTTGAAAACTAATAAAAGTAAAAATGCAACAAACAGAAATATGTGTCAATATTTTCATCAGAAACGTTTTACCCTAATGGTCAAAATGCAAACATAACATATCATTATGTCCATCAGACTGTTTTGATTGCAGACTTTATTGCTTGTCCAGGAACATGGGATTTCTAGAGCCATCAACTGAGCTGCAGCTTATAATTATTTTGAATTCTGTAGAGACCATGCATCAATGTATAATGTAAACTCTAATGCATGAAAAATGAGTGTGAAGGGAAGCTATGCATTTTTGGAACGTGACCTAGAATCTGAGTTTAGGAATAGTGTTTTTTACACTACTCTGACTTTGGGCGTACCCATATTATAATCTTGTTCAGAGGGTGATATGAAAAAAGTGTTCTTTTGTCCACACTGACATACACTTGGAAGCCAAAAAAGGATTGAAATAAAATGCATATTAACAAATGTTCTACTACTCTGAGCTTCACACTTCTTCCAATTTAAAAAGTACTCCAAGATAGGAAATGCATGCAAATGCAACATCAATGTTTTTTCTTTGATTACAGTTTTTGTGTTGTTGTGGGTAGCTATGGGAGTTGGTCTACAAAATCCAGACATTATGGAAAGATAGACTGGCTTACATGGATCCCACCAACTTTTCTTGCCCAGAATGTCCTACAAATATCAAAGTTTGGCTACAATTACATATTTTCCTCACATTTCTGAGAGGGAAAGTTCTGGGATCTGTAGGAATACACATAATTCCTTTCATCTAGTGTTCTCAAGCTTCTCTCAATGGGTTATGGCCCAATGTTCGGAAGGATAGATCCCACCCTATTTTTAAAAAATAAAACATGAGCCAGAATTAAGGTTTGGGTACAGTGTCTTTGTATTTGTCTTGGTGAACCCTTAGTTAGTTAGGCCCAGCTCAGACCTGGTCAATGTATTTGCACCAATGCTGAGGGGAGGACCTCAGTGAAACAGATGGCTGCAGTGTAGAACTGTGACTCTGCCTTTCACTATAGATGGATCGTCACTCTTTAAAGAGAAGGATGTCTGAGAGCACCCTGGGATCTTGGGATATTGTGCCTCCCCTCAGGGGCAAGCATCATTTTCCGCATGCGCCATATTTATGTGGTATGCATTTAGTTTACAAGGCAAAAGGTCTCTTGCGGCAACATCTGTATTATCGTACAAGTGCAAAGGCCAATGGTTCCCTCATTTGCATGAAGGCACACACCATTCAATTGAGGGAACACCCCCCATGTTGATCTTACCAGTGTAACATGTGCGCCATGACATCCATAGTTTACAAGGGGCCACTCAAGCATCCGTGCCCCTTCCACAATGTCAAATGCTCAGGGGTGCAAGGATCAGGCACAAATGCGTAGTGTATGCCTGTATTACTTTCTGTAATACTGCTTCTTCTCTCATGTGCTTCCTTTCCCTCAGGGGAGGGTAGGCTGGGGGTAAATTCATCAATCTTATACCACGGCAGGCAGGAAGACTGTTGGGGCTTTCGGGATGTGGTTGGAGTGTGGCCAGACGCCAGGATTGACTGGGCTAACCCTAAACCCCAAATTAGAGCTCTAGGAAACAAAGGGTTTAAGAAACTAAGATCCCCCTGAGCTCTGGTGGATATATGGTATTCATTCCTACTAGCTTATAGTGATTAAAGTAGACTAAACATACATTATTTTACCAAAAGTATTAGTATGTCTAACCATTTTTTGGAAAACGGAAATAGAAATTTAGAATAGAGGCATCAGGCCTGAACTACAAGGAAAATGATTAACTTGGCAGTTGTGTCTTGAAAAATTGAAAGGTTTAAATATTTGGATAACCAAACCTGTAAAAACACTATTGTTGTCAGGAGAAGGATAGCAATTCAATATTCTAGTGAGACTGTTGGACATTGGGATCAAGAAGCAATGATTCTGCGATGCTCCGTTATAGTATATATAATGACACTGAATTGCTTGAAAGGTTGATGTTAACTGTCTTGAGTCTCTTAACTATAGCCGGGGTGAATAAGAGAAAAAAATATGGAAAGATCAGGTGTGATCATGAGTCTTGTCTTGAACTTTAAAAACTGCTTTGGCTATTTTTAAAGAATGGCTCTAGTGAAATGTTTGCACTATGTAAACTTAAACAGAAAAGCTATAAAACCTCGTTTAAGAGCAGAGTCATAGGGCCTGGCTGAAGAGCTGACCCTGTGGCCAACCTCTCTCTGGGCATGGCGTAGGTGGGTGTTGTCGCCCTCGGAGAGTTAGGAACAGGTAGCTCTTGGATGTTTTACATGGTCAAAACCTCCCAAAGAACATTGAACAAAACAATGTTGAAAGTGAAGTTAGGGTTAGTGTTAGTTATAACACCTCATTGTATATTTAAATAAAACCTACAAAATCAGAAAAAAAGCATGATCTGTAACGCATACAACAGCCATGCAAACTGTACCTCACACACCAAATGCAATACTTATGACCGTAAAATATATATTCAAAATAAATGACACCTAAAGTTGAAATGTTATAAAAAATACATAAAGAAACCAATTAATTATACTCCCTTCATAAATGTTATCCAATAAAGACCATGATCCATAACTCACACAACAGCCATGCAAACTTTACCTCACACATCAAATGCAATGCTTATGACCTTACAATATATATTCAAAATAAATGACAACACCTAAAGTTGAAATGTGATAAACAATACATAAAGAAACCAATTCATTATACTACCTTCATAAATGTAATCCAGCAAAGACCATGATCCATAACTCACACAACAGCCATGCAAACTATACCTCACACATCAAATGCAATGCTTATGACCGTACAATACATATTCAAAATAAATGACAACACCTAAAGTTGAAATGTGATAAACATCACATAATGAAACCAATTAATGATACTACATGCATAAATGTAAATGTCTGTGTCAAATTAGTAATGGTAATGTGGAATGTAATCTCATCTGTATAATGAATTATACCATTTGTAATCGTAATATGTCATCGCAAATTATTTTTAAATGTTTTATTACACTAAAGGCCCGATTTCGATTCCGGTTGTAAAACGTACCGACCGACACGGACCGTGAATGGAGACCGACCGACGCGTTCCGACGCCTTACGACCCGCATAGTACGATGCAATGCCTGTGAATTACAACCCACTCGTATGGAACACAAGCTGCACGACCAAACCACACAGAAATCTGTGATTCACCCGTAAACGGACCAGGAATCATACGACCAACAAGCATCAGGAATGGACCCGACCGACACGTACCCGTGCTGTACAAACCGTGTAGTACGATGTAATGCGTGTGAAACAAGACCGACTCGCACAGAGCACAATCCGGAAGACCGAGACGTACAGAACACAGTGACTAGCAAACAATAGACTTCTTTGCGACCGATGCGTATGCCAATGACTGACTCAGATTAACCCGCAAGAGCCACTGGCAGGGTCCGTCCCGGTCAAATGAACGTCTCCTTCATGCCCAACAAAACCAAAGGAAAAAAAGGACAAAAAAAGGACCAAACAAGCAGTGACAAAGCGAATAAATAAAAAATAGAACAAAGACACACCCACAACTCCATCTACAAAAGTCCAGAAATCCCTACCATGATCCTTTGCAAACTACAGACATAGCACAGCAGACAACACCACCACACTGCAGAGACACACCACAACTCACACACCACACAACATCTACACCAATCGCACCTCTCAAAAATTCAGTCACACATTCACAGATAAACTCACACCCACCACACTCACTTACACCCTCACACACATCAATGACCAAAACCACCTAGCACCATGCCCCCCAAGAAGAATCCTAAGTTCACAGATAGTGAGTTGGAAGTCATGACTGATGAAATCCTCAGAGTAGAGCCACAGTTGTTTGGCACATTGGTCCAACAGACCCCCATGTCACAGAAAACAAAGATGTGGGAGAGATTGTCGACAAGGTCAACGCAAAAGCACCTTGTTTGCGCACAAAGGACGATATTCAGAACATGTACTATGATATGCGCAGGAGGGTCAAGAAGCTCATCAACAGGGAGCACGCCTTGATCAGGCAGACTGGTGGTGGCCCACCTGCCAAACCAATACACCTCAGGTCCTGGGAGGAGAAGGTGCGGGCCATCCTACCACAGGAGAACATCCAGGGATTACCAGGAATACCAGAGCATGGTGAGTACACAACCAATATATTCAATATTGTACAGCAATACATATATATCACTGTCAAGGGAACAGTGAAACCAAGTACTGTTAGCAAAGCCATAGCAACAAAAAGGCAAGTATCCTGTGACGTGTATGCCAGTTACACAGACACAATACCTGCCATCCCATAGTAATATGGAACTATGTCATAACATGTACAAACCTAACAACAAATACTGCAAGGCATTGGCATAAATCACCAACAAATACTGTCATCCATTCTGCCACCACTGTAACACTACCTCACATTTAAGCTGAGTCTAAAGGAATGTGCTTGTAGAAGAAAGCACAATGGCAGTTGCAGTCACAGCCAACAGCCCCCCTCACACATGGTCCCACAAGCTCCACCCCAAAACATGCACATCTCACAGGGAGTTGAAATAAAATGACAAGATGGCTGAGAATGGGCTCTGTTGTGGGAAGCACAAGGCCCTGGTGAGACTTGTGCCCCAACAAACAAGAGGACACCACTGCCAGACATCTTGCCATTGCTGTCTCACTCACAGGGAATCAGAGTCAAAAGGAAGGTAGGTTAAGCATTCTGGGAAGGGGGGGTGTAGCCAAAAGAATGATGGGAGATACAGTCACAGCCAACAGTCCCCCACCCACATCTCCCAGCAAGCTCACACTGAACCATGCTCACCTCACAGGGAGTGCTAAAGTACTGACAAGATGGATGACACCAGGCCCTGCTGTCGGGAGCATAAGGTCCTGCTGGGACCTGTGCTCAAACAAACATCAGGCTCCAATGAGTGACAGCCTCAAAGGTAACTTGCAGTCCCTGCAATAGAAGCATGCCTCGTGGAGGGATATCTTGCCTAGTGGGAAGGAGTACTGCCAGCCAGCTCTGACTACATCTCCAGCAGGATCTTGCACACACACACACACACACCCCTTAACACAAACTCCACACAACTCACCTGGAATAATGCATTCCCTCATACTAAAGTTAAATATCTCACAAAGATTTACCACACTGGGTTCTGCTGTGTGAAGCACATGGGCTTGTTGGGACTTGAGTTCCAACAAACATCAGGACACCACTGTCTGCCATGTTGTCAGCACAAGCACACCACCACACAGGGAACATGAATCACAGGAAGGAAGGTTAGGTATTTTGGGAAGGTGGGTGTAGCCAAAAGCATGATGGGAGTTGCAGTCACAGGCAACAGTCCCCCACCCACATGTCACAGCAAGCTCACACTGAACCATGCTCAGCTCACAGGGAGAGCAAAAGTACCGACAAGATGGCTGACACCAGGCCCTGCTGTGGGAAGCACAAGGGCCTGCTGGTACTTGGGCTGAAACAAACAACAGGACACCACAGCATCACACCCTGAGTGTTAACTTCCACTCCCTGCAATGGAAGCATGCTGCATGGTGGGATACCTGGCCTGTGGGGGGAGGAGGACCGTCCGATCTGAATACACCTACCAGAAGCCCCTGTCCTACAAACCCCTCCCACCAATACCAAAACACACACCTGGGATCATGCTCCACAAGAGAGTGAGTGAAAATCCACTTCCAAGATCTCTGACAATTGGCTCTGCTGTGGGGGGTAGAAGGCCCTGCTGGGAATTGTACTCACACAAACAAGAGGACACCACTGTCAGTCATCTTGACATTGCTGTCTCACTCACTCACAGGGAAGCAGAGTCAAACGAAAGGTAGGTTAGGTATGCTGAGAAGAGGGGTGTAGGCAAAAGCATGATGGGATTTGCAGTCACAGCCAATAGTCCCCCACCCACATGTCCCAGCGATCTCACACTGAACCATGCTTACCTCACAGGGAGTGCTAAAGTACTGACAAGGTGGCTGACACCAGGCCCTGCTGCACAAGACCCTTCTGGTACTTGGGCTCAAACAAACAACAGGACACCACAGCCTACCATCCTGATTTTTAACTTCTACTACTTGCAATGGAAGCTTGCTGCATGGTTGGATATCTGGCCTGCGGGGGGAGGAGGACCACAGCTCGACTACATCTACCATCAGCCCCTGTCACACACACCCCTCCCACCAACACCAAAATATACACCTGGGATCATGCCCCACAACAGATTGAGTGAAAAGCCACTCCCTAGACCTCTGACAATGGGCTCTGCTGTGGGGAGTAGAAGGCCCTGATGAGAATTGTGCTCACACAAATGAGAAGACACCACTGTCAGTCATCTTGCCATTGCTGTCTCACTCACTCACTGGGAAGCAGAGTCAAAAGGAAGGTAGGTTGGGTATGCTGGGAGAGGGGGTGTAGCCAAAAGCATGATGGGAGTTGCAATCACAACCAACAATCCCCCAACCACATGTCCCAGCAAGCTCACACTGCACCATGCTCACCTCACAGGGAGTGCTAAAGTACTGACATGATGGCTGACACCAGGCCCTGCTGTGGGGAGCACAAGGGCCTGCAAGTACTTGGGCTCACAAAAACAACAGGACACAAAAGCCTCACATCCTGAGTAGTAACTTCCACGCCCCGCAATGGAATCATGCCACATGGGGATTACCTGTCCTCTGTAGGTGAAGGAGGTCCTGCAATGACTCCAAAGGCTATCAAGACTGGCTCAAAGCACACCTTCTTGGCCAGAACAACTAGCACCCGTGGGACCAGTCACTCCGAAAGTAAATGCCTTGGCAAGATGGCTGACACATGGTCCTGATGTATGAATTTGCTGCAAGTCACACCTACGCACTGGCCAACTCAAACACATTTACACTCACAGCCATTGGAACTGTAGGTATCCTCTCACTGTCTGGGGATGCAGTGCCTCTGAGGTGTCCCCTGACCTGGCTGTAAAGATGTGTCTTGTAGATGACAATTGGGGAGATGCAGACATAGTACGTAGCACCAAGCACACACAATGTCACCTATACATTATTGACAGCGGACACCTGACAGTTACTAGAATGGACACACCCATATAGCTGACACTGTAGCATGGTGTCATTCCCATAAGGTGCAGTTGTGAGCTGCATTTCAATCCCACATCATGTGGCGTTGTATGCATCATTCACACAACACATCACTTACTGTCATAGACACTCCAAACACAATAACTGACCTGGACTGCATTGATGGAGGCATGCAACTCACAGCAGCAGAACTGCAACACACACATCTCTGGCCATCACTGTCATGAGCATGGAAAAGCAATAGAGCTGCTGTGCTCAATGCCTTTGACAATATAAATGATGTCAGCAGGGACAAAACTCAGCACGAACATCATTAGCTATGGTAACACCATGACTTGTATGAAATGAGATGAGAACTAGTAACACAGACAACCAAATAGTATCTCCCATTAGATCTCAGGCCTACCGGACTGTGACCATGTTGTTCTGACACACCAATGTGACGCACAAACACAAGCAAAAACTGCCACCACACATGCCCCAAGTCTGCGACATACTCTAAGTGGAATTGTACGTATGTCATCATTAAAGCACAAATGTGGACAGGGATGATACAGCTGTGTCAGGCATGTGATGGCACTTGAGTAGCAACGGCCATGTACAGATAATTGATCAATACATGAGCTGGTCATGTGGTCCATTGGGGAGACAAATAGGTAACTACCTGTGAGGCGTTCTCAACTGAAAAAGTGCATTCAGAGATCCCTCGACCCCCACGGTCCATGAAGCACAATTTTGCTTCTCTAGAAATACTACGTGAAAAAAGTATTGATCATATGTATATAAAAACGCATGCTTTATTAGTTGCAGCATTCATTTCATTTGTTTTATTTTATTTTGGTATTTGTAGAGCGCAACACTCATCCCAGGGGATATCAAGGCGCTTATACCATGTTTAATATCATTATTACCATACGTAGGCTGATTAGGAGTGGCATACACAGGGCTGGTCCCTGTGTGGTCCTGACGAAGAGCTTGGGGTAGGCTCGAAACATGTTGATGTATACCTAGAATCTCTAACCCATTATAGTAAGTTTTCCTTGTATCACACCCCATTTTAGACATACCAAACTCGGAGCAACAATAAAGTATTTAGGCCCATTAGCAAGGTATTTTTAACTCACTTTAGCCCACTCCACCACACTTTCTGCACTACACATAGTCTTCCACATAAGTGTTCCTACTTAAATCTCGCAAGTCGGAGCACGCCTCAGTTCATAGAGAGCTGGGATGGCCCCTATGATGAAGCATGTCACAGTGGGGAAGCCCTGGTGAGTGAGGGGACTCAAGAAATATTTTTTTCTTTCATGGAGGCATTTTCGGATCACACTGATTGGATGCCCTAGTCCTAACCATTGACTAGGTCCTTTACCCGACATCTTGGGTTTCAGTTACTGTTGGGTATGAGCTCATATGTCAGATATATGCCCATCATTTGACATCTCAGCTCTACATGTCTACACAACATGGTCCATGTTGTGCTGTGACAAATCTATGGCCTCTGCCACAGTACATCAGTACTTGTGTCACATACCAAACATACACCACAGTGACTAGTGAGGACAGATGTCTTCCCCACATCATAGGTCTTTGACAGACACACACAGGGTTACTTAAAGAAGTGTGGTATTGTGACTGTGGTCCTCCTCCCATCAGTGTACACAAGACATCAGAAAAGGAGGAAGAAAGGGAAAAAGGTGAGGAAACGTAGCCAGAGCCTCACTGGAGTAACACCAAGGAAGGTTTACAAGCTGGTTCTTGCCTGCATCCTCAGGTTTTCATCATCAGCATCTGCCTGCTGTCAGAACTAAAGAGTGGATAGTGCGAGAATAAGGAGAAACCAAAAAGTGTATTGTGTATTCTATAAGTGACCCTACAGGGATACCAAAATATAATTTAGAAATATGGTATTCCCTCATTTAAAAATGAACTCATCAACACTGGCTGTTCTATTTTATTCCTTGATGTGCGCCTGCTCAGTTAAAATCAACATGTTTCATTGCCTTACACACTATGGTGGCAATTTCAGTCAAATTGGCAAGCAGTTGACTGACTGAATGCAGTGACTGTAACGAGCCCTGTAACAAATCTACAGGGAATATATCAGTTTCTTCTACGTGGGCTGGTATGCCAATGAATGGCAACTACCTGGTACACTAAACGGAGAAACAAGGTGCAGTGAGGACACTGACCCTAAACCCTGATGAAATTGCCACCAAAGTGTGTAAATGCTAATAAACACCACTGGGTATGGGCTCCCAAACAGCAAGGCCAAGCCACAGCCTTATGTACTATGCAATAGAGAAACGCCAATGCTGCCTATCTCAATTCACTATCTATTTGTCGTCTCACCTTTGACTGAAACATAAAGTGAGGGGACCTTAATTTCTTGAATCAATCCTGAGTTTTATTTTATTTTACTTCATTTGGATTTTTTGATCATTTTTTAATAAAATTTTACATTTCAAAAGAACTTATAACATACAATATATGCAAAACATTCTGTACAATAAAACATTCCCCTCCAAACAATCGCACTCGCTATCACTTATAAATCGCAGTCAAGCACTCTCATACATACTTTCACTCATACCATTGCTATTTACAATCATTGATCCAATAATTTTTTGACAAAGCAAACTTTTTTATATAGCAATAGATTATAATTGAAACCTAATTTTATATTTCACAAGATTCCATTCATTGGTTGATGTTCTTATGGCATTGATAAACACAAGGTCTACGCATTTCGAACTATTCTTATTGTCGAGTTCTCATCAGGACCACACACTGTGAATGAAAAAGGGGGAACCTATATTAGGTGTGTATCTCTAACCATATTCGAATTGACTAGGTGGCTCAACATCCACCTCTAAGCATCTTACCTTCAACTTATGAAACAAATCAATTGTACTAATCCTCGGGCCCACGGCTCGGGACAACCTAAAGAACATTAACCACATCGCTGCGGCGGCAATTCCGAAGCAGCGCTAAGTGGGCGGGGCGGCAGGCGCATGCTGGTGACAGAACCGCTCCGTCACCAGCCGCGGTTGGGCTGTGCTTGTAACGGAGCGGTTCCGTCATGGCCCCGCCCGCTCAATAGAACACGCCGCGCAGGCGCGAAATCAGCGCCGCGCAGGCGCGGTGGCAGGGCCATGACGGAACCGCTCCGTCATCAGCACAGCCCAACCGCAGCTGATGACGGAGCGGTTCCGTCATCAGCATCGAACCGGTTAAGACATAGAGCTCTGCCGAGCTATACCAAAAACTTATGGCTTAACACATATAATCTATGAGAACAAGTGATACTCACTGTAGTGTCTTGGTATTCACACACACTCTACCCTGTAATGGAACATGAGGGACTTGATTAGAGGAACTCTCCTGCTAAGATCAAGTAATTTTAAGTTTCACCAGCCTTCTAACCGCATTCTATCTAGGTTCTTACCTAATGGCTTTGTTTGGTCAGTAGGTGTGGGTAGAAGGGATTTGTTTTTTCGATGGTGCCCCTGTAATAACAAACAGAAGTTTGTGTCACTCGGGTTAGTTTGGAGAGCCCAATGGTTTCTATGTTGTAGCGCTCGATAATATGGATTTCTTTCACTATTAGTCCTAGGTCTAAATCAGAGATAATTCGGGTTCATTATCACGCGTTTCTTGCCGTGATTGTCCGCAAATGTGTCGCGCTTACCTTAGTTATGGGAGACCATCGGTGCATGCTGGCTTCTGCGGATCGATGGTGCCCCTGTAATGACAAAGAGTAGTTCGTTTCACTCTGGGTATTTTGGAAGGCCCAATAATATCTATGGTGTTGTTCTCAATAATGCGGGTTTCTTTCTCTATCAATCCTGGGTCTAAACCGGAGATGACTCGGGTTCGTTACCACTCGTTTCTTGCCGAGATTATCTGCAAATGTATTGCGCTTACCTTAGTTGTGGGCGACCATCAGTGTACGCGGCTTCTGCGGATCGGTTCAGGCGCGGCCTCTCGTACAGCTAACCACACGCCTGGCTTCGATATATCCGGATCTTCCAGGTTGCGCCATCTTGGAATGTCCAACTTAATACATAGTTGTAAACAATTCGCAGTGGCCAGTCTTTTTTGTGATGTGTAGAAGTATTTTTGCGCTAGTGATTAATTGTCTGGTGGTAGGAACTTACACTCCAAATTTCTTCGATATGCGGTTGGGTAGAATGGGCGCCATTTTGTAGTGGATACGAATGGGCAATGTTAAATTTCTGAACCTTCAAAGACTATCTAAAGTCCAATTGGAAGAAATTGAGAGCCTAGTATCAAGTATTGCAACAAACCAACAGATAACGGACGCCAAATCATTGTTAGAAAAGTAGAAAAAGAAATCTGTGAGTTTAAAGACTATACCATCAATCAAAAAACAAATCAATTTGAGAAGGACCATAAAATTTTCAACTTGGAAAAATTCTACCCTTATCTCCAATTGGATTACTACTCCCGCCTTGAATCACGTAAATATTTACAAGACTATCAAGGGAGATCATTGAATACATTTATTACATCCTCTGACACCTCCTCATCAGGAAGCAGTAGCGAGGGAGACAACACAGACCCTCAGACCAACAATAGTCGAAGAGGATCATTTCGACAGAACCAACAAGGGTCCAACAATTTTTTAGGGAGAGGCCAGTCAAACCCAGAGGCAAAGTAAGATACAATCAACCCTGGGAAATGTCGACCCGATGCCAAAATTACAAAAATTGACACCTTCTCTGAAATTTAATCTTTCTAACAAAATCCTCACAGAGGAAGAGGAAAGCGTCCTCCAAAAAGGACTCTCATTCGTTCTGACTAAAAGAACGGACTTTGTCAAACTAAAAACGGAAACAATCGAATTCTGTAGGAAAATTAGGTTGAAAACTTTTTTCTCAGAAAATCCAATAGATTCAGGGACCGAAACAACTGGCCTTCGAAGCAAATCTACATTTTGTCCTCCAAATCACAAAATACCCAAAGAAGTGATAACTTTTGAACGAACGATATTGTCGGCGATCTCAGAAATGGAGAAAAAGAAAAAATGGATTAAACACAATGTAACGAAATCTGAATCCATGGCACTAACCACCCTGAACAAAGATACATCAGTAATCATTAAGCAAGCTGATAAGGGGGGATCCATTGTGGTTTGGGATCGTATATTATACATTGAGGAGGTAAAAAAACAATTAAGCAATGTCAACTGCTACCGGAAGCTCAATAAAGACTCCACATTAGACCTAAACAATGAATTACACTCAATCATAGATGAAGCATTCCAACAAGGCTTCCTTGGCAAAAAGGAATCAGAATATTTAGAGATCAAATACCCAAGAATCCCCTTATTTTACATCTTGCCAAAAGTCCATAAAAATGAAAAAACTCCTCCTGGACGCCCTGTCGTTTCAGGGTGTGAATCATTAATGGAACTGATATCCAATTTTGTGGATTTCTTCCTGAAGCCATTCTTGCCCAACATTAAATCATACATCAGAGATACGATGGACTTCATCAACAAATTGAGCAAAATTGAATTTGACAGAAACAATCATTGGATGGTAACAAAGGATATAACATCTTTGTATACCCAAATACCACACGATGAGGGGATACAAATTCTAAGAAAAATATTGGATACAAGAGAGAAACCACAAAAGGTGCCAACTGACTTCATTATCTGACTTGCAGAGTTCGCTTTGATACGTAACTATTTCAATTTTGACGGAGACTTTTACTTCCAAGTAGGGGGCGTAGCAATGGGCTGTCCATTCATACCTGAATTGGCAGTACTGTATATGTCTACCTATGAGGAGAAATTTATTTACGAAAATAACCCTTTCAGCTTATGGATTAAAAATTGGAATCGTTACATCGACGATGTTTTTTTCGTGTGGACAGGCCCAGAAGATGAATTAATAAATTTCCATGGATGGTTGAATTATAGAACTCAGGAAATCAAATTCAGCCTCAATCACTTAAGGAGTAAAATGCCTTTTCTTGATGTTGAAATTTATCCATCAGAAGAAGGGGGTCTAATTACTACCCTTTTTAAAAAAGAAACTGATCGGAACAGATCATTACACTTCTCTAGCAATCACCCTCGCAGCCTAAAGGAAAACCTTCCATATGGGCAATATCTACGGATTCGTAGGTAAATTTAGGGAGGATCGACATTTTTACCAGATTTGATCTTCCAATCATGTTGAGAGGTAGCTTGTCCCATACCTTGAGAAGTTTTTTTGTCTCCAGTGAAATCCTGTTGAGATTTATTTGGGGTATTTTCTCAAGATCTTTCACTATTATTATACCCAAATATTTTATTTTATCTTTTGTGTATGGGTTGTTCTGTTGTGTATTCCAACTCATTGACTCGGTTTTTGCTTCATTGGTCAAGTAACCGGATACTTTCCCGAACTCTGTGATTGCCTTATTTATTGCAGGAGAGGAACTTTGATAATTTTCTGTAAATATCATTAGGTCGTCAGCATAAAGCGCCACCTTTTTGACCCACTCCTGATGTTTAAAGGGAGTTATTGAATCATTATTTCTTATTGTGTCTGCCAACGGTTCTATGTACAGATTAAAAAGCAAGGGAGACAACGGGCACCCTTGTCTCGTTCCTCTTTGTATCGCGAAGTTATTGGTGAGACTCCCATTAATTAAGATCTTTGCTCTTGGGTTTCTGTAAGTCTCTGTTATCAGATGACTAAAATTTAGACCGAGGTTATATTTGCTAATAACTCTATTTAAAAAGGACCAATTGACCCGGTCAAATGCTTTGGCAGCATCAAATGTTACTATTGTAAGGGGGATTTTTTCACTAGTTGCTATATCAACTGTTGCAAAAAGTTTGTGAGTGATTTCTGATATTTGCCTCCCTTTTATGAACCCCTTTTGGTCCAAGTGTATCAGATTTGGCATTACCAAAGCTAGTCTCCCTGCTATTATTTGTGTGAAAATTTTGTAGTCACAATTTAGCAGAGATATGGGTCTATATGACTCACAGACTGTGGGATTTTTTCCTGGTTTTAAAATAATGCTGATAATAGCGTCGTTCCAGGAGTCTGGGATGTTTCTTTGTTGTTGATGCAAGACCACTGTCCATCACCATAGTTGCACTACCTGTGTACATCATATGCACTTGTGATAACGACATGTATACTCAACTGTGTGATGCACAAACACGTTGCATGTGTAGTAATCGTCTTTTAACTTTGTCATCCTCACAGGTTGATGCCCATCAGAAACAGGAGATCTGGCTGACCATTGCCCGGGCAGTTCGGCTTTGGGGGTCCACAGGTGCTGCAGCTGCCAGAAGAGGTGGCAGGATCTACTTGGCTGGACCTGTTGGATCGCAAGAGATCAGCTGAAGCTGTCACCTCCTCGCAAAAGGGGCGGATTACGGACCCTGACCCCCCACATGCTCCGGATTCTGACAGTGGTCTTCCCTGACCTGGATGGGCAGTTAAAAGCCAGACAGAATCAAGGAGGGGATAAGTGCATGCCTTTTCTCTGAACTGTGTCTCATGTGCTCTTTGCACTCCTTCAGCCTGGTTACACTCCCACAGTTCGTCTGTCTGCTTGAACAAAAGTCATATGCCTAAATTCAGTTATGGCCCATGCTCATCTGATACACAGGTGTGGCCCTTTCACTCTGTGACTTGTGTTACTTGGGCTGTTGTCCAAGGTTGAGGTTGTAAACAGCATCTGCTATTGGTGCATTGTTCTGGGCTTCATGAGTGAGGCAATTGATTGACACTTGTTTGCACATTGCCAGATATCTGACATGTACTCGGTGTGGGCCATTAATATGTGTTCTAAATGCTGCTCTGCCTCACCATATGTGTCTGGGGTATTTACCACACACCCACGCAGCAGGTGAGACAATGTTGTGGCCTCAGAAGTACGTACATCACATGTGTCACACATGCATAAACACATGCCTAGTGTTCAGGGTAATCTCATGTTGCACATGGACCAGGACAGGTATGCCTACTCCGGAAATGAAGTACACTCTGTTCTCCTACTCCTGTGTGTCAACCTACATTTAGTGCATTGTGAAATATGCAGTCAGGTGTCTGCCTCTGTGTCATTGCGGATTGGCCTAGCTATTTAGACTCCTGGGGTGTCAAACAGTTTGGGCTGGCAAGCCAGCTGAGATGTTTCTTTTGGATCAGCACTTGACTGTGCCTAATGGTGTATTCTACATTGAAGTTCAGGCAGCTGTAATTCATTCTTATCAGACTGTGATGTGATGATGTTTACACATTTGTGCTTGCAGTCACTCAACTGTAGCATTTGTATAACGTGGGATCATCAGATGCCTTAAGATGTGGGGAGCAGTGTGGGAACATGTGCACTTGACAGCTGTATGGCTTACATTCCCTACAAATACATGATTGTGACACAGTGCAGACTCTTTGTTTTTGGATGCACTGCCCCTGTGACTTAAGCCAGTAATGACTGATTAGCCAGACTGGCCTGTAGCATGGTATACCACTTGCAAATGTGTATCCTGCAGTAATGTCAGTTGTCCTGCATGCATGCAATTGTGGCATCGACCATCAATACATGAGCACATCATGGTGTCTGGTGAAGGAAGCACATCCATATTACTGACAATGACTTTGGCCCATCCCTTATCCTGACACATGTACTGAGTCAGTGGCAGGAGTTGGGATATGTGTATGCTGGCACATTTCTATCACAAATCCGCAAGTTCATACAACTGTCTATGTGATGCATGTGTGCACATATGAGTAGTGGCATACTACATGCCCCAGACAGATGGGTCCATGGACGGGAAGGATATGAGTGGCATGGTTGACTGGCAGACTGACAAGTGTCTTGTTCAAATATGTGTCAGCACTTATTGCAATATTTTGCAAATAATGCAAAGGCGTGCTCTGTAATGAGCTGTACTGACTATGATGTGTGAGGTCAATACAGGTGACTGATGTGGATCTGTTTATCCTGATTGTTTGCAGTTACATCAATGGCTACTGGAGGAGACAGCTCCACTGACCAAGAGGAGCTGCAGAGCCTGACTGGGTCTGCTGCAGAGGGGTCGGAGGGACCCAGTGGCACGGAGAGTGAGGGGAGCCACACTGAGGAGACCTCAGCTACAACAACCTCAGCTGAGGAACACATCAGCTTGAGTGATGACTCCCTTGTGGAGGCGGGTGTCAGCAGACCCCAGACAACAGCTAGCGAGTCTGTCCCCGCCACCATCTCAACCCTCCCATCTGCTCCCATCCCAGATGTGTGTGGAGGCTCATTTGTAAGGGAGCATGTCTCCTTTGTTCCAGGTACCCCACCTCCTGCCCTTGTCTCCCCTGCTGCCCTGAGTGTGGATTCTGTGGACTTACTTAAGCAGATCCATGTAGGGCAGACAGTGATGCTGAGTGTCCTCCATTCTCACACCAGTCTGTTGACACAACTGGTGTCCTTCATGGAGGGCATCTCATCAAACATGTCTGCCCTACATCGGCCCATTCAGGACATGGCCTCCAGATAGACCACAGCAGTGTCCCTCCTCCAACAGTCCCTCACCCCTCCTATCTGCCACATCCACAATCCCCACTACCCTACCTGTCCAACGAACACACATACCGGCACAGGCACGCACCACAACAGACACAAGCAGCACACAGCCACGCAAGACAAAATCCAGACCCACAAGCATGCACACTCCGGGGACTGATGGCACACACACAGAGAAAGGGTCACAGACACACAAACAGGCACCATGAGCACTCCGCAGTCCTCACATGCCTATCCCTCTAAAACCTCTTCCCTTGCCTCACCTGCTACCCCCCTTCCAAGCAGCTCTTCGTCTGTGACATTGGCCTCTTCCCCACTGACCCATCTGCTACAACTTACAAGTGGAAGAGAAAGTCACCATGCACAGAGGGGAGTTCCCATGCCACACAAACACCCTCCCTCAGACGCACGAACACTGAGGCCCACATCCGCAAATCCTTCCGGACCAGGAAGGGCAAGACCCCACCACAATTTTGCACTTCTACCACACAGTCTCCATCCTGCAGCCCCCAGGCCACCACTCCACAGGTCCCCCGCCACGCCCTGCCCTAGGTTCCCCCACACACCAATACCACATCCTCAAAATGCTTAGGCCCTCCCCCCTACCACAGGCACTTCCACCCCCACCTCAAATACTCAGCCTGTTCCTGCTACTGGCGTGGAGACCATGTCCCCCCCTCTGTCCTGCCCGCCTCATCTGAACCCCATTACATTCCTTTTGGAATTGGCACTGCAGTAGAGAGCACATCCACCCCATCTCACTTTGGCACTGCAGTGGAGCCCCCATCCACACCATCTAACCTGCCCACTGCAGTGGTGCCGGCAACCACCCCTTCTGGCTTGAGTCCTGCAGGGGTGATGGTGCACACTGTGTCAGGCACCTTCACTGCAGTTGCCAGTGACACTCCTGCACCCACCGCCCCCCCTTTCCCATTCTCCTGTCCCCTGATCCTGTCCCTGGGGTGCCTGGCATGCCCCTATGTATGCCCCTCCAATGGGAGATGTCCCCTGGCCTTAGCAGTGCAGGCAAAAAATGGGTGACAACTTGTCACATGTGACTGACCTGGGTAGGACTCTTGAAAAGGACTGGCCATTGGTCTTTTGCCATTGTGGACTTACCAGTTACAAGGATTTTTGTGCTCAATAAACCCAACTGTTGTTATCCAGTGGTGTTGCATCTAATGTACATGATAATGATGATGAGTATCATGAACTTGCTATTGTAATGGTATTTTAAAGGAATAAGAGATTTGTTGATGTGATGGGGTCCATGTGATCCATGGGATATGTGTACTATTCTGGTATGTATTCATGACATCCTTTGCTGCAATTTCAGGGTGTAATGATAGCAAAATTTTGGGACCAGATTTTTCTCCTTTTGTTTGCTACTTCACATCATTATCATACACTGTTGCACATATGTTAGGCTTACATTTGTGCACATTGTAGGATTCCCTGACTAGGCCCATCTCCACCGGACAGGCAGGTTTGTGCATCAATGGTACACAAGTCTTCGGTGTCATCAGTGCAACTTGCTATACATGTGTATTGCGTATGTGCAGATGACTTAAGCGACACTCCTCTACACAGGCTGATGTGACCAAAGCTTTCATTGTGTTGTAATTGTTGGCTCATTGAGCAAGTGTTATGCTGACATGACAGAGCCCCGCACAGACAATGTTTTGCACAGCGGACCTTCTCCAGGAGTGGAGTCCCCTCATGGCAGTGTGTCATTCCGTGACGCTGCCTTAGCCCATGGTGTGTGTTGTGCAAGCATATCTGTGTGTGTTCCCTTCCCTTTTTCTACAAAGCCTGTGTTCCCTACAGATGTTCCTGTTTGTGGCGCTTGCTGAGTTGTCCTGTGTTCATCCAACATCTTTGCCCTGGGTTTTCTGGGATGTAGGTGCATGGCAAACTAATGGTCATTAGGGTGTCATCCCTAGGTGTTTTAGTTGTAATGTCCAGGGATGTTGTCAAACGCACGTGGGACACATTCAGGATTCCCCTTGGCACTTCTGTGTTGCCAACATCATGTTGTTTTCCCTATGTGGTATCTGTCCGTGACTGGGTCACTTGTATGTGTGTGTGACTACTCCCACGCATCAGGGTCAGAGCTGCAATGTTGGAAGGTGTTGACATGTGTTCTTTGTGGCTCACCTTTGGTTCCTCATTGGTGTGGGAATATGGCAGGGATCCCAATGATTCCGGTAGATTTCACGTCATGCCCATGTACCGCATACTGTGCAGTGTGGCAGACATTGACAAGGGTTGTTGACTGGCAATGTGTGTGGACATTTGGGTACCTTAGATCCCCCCACCATCCTTTGGATTGTCATGGGTGCATGAGCAATGTCACCAGTCCATGTGTGCTTAGCTGATGCACATTGGTGCAGATCAAGGTGTGTGGTGTTGAGAATGGCCAAATGTGAGTTGTCTCAAGGCTAGGCTACATTTTGCCCATTGATAACAGGCCATGGCCAGTGATTTGTGTTTGTGTAGGTGTGATGGAAATTTGTCGGTCAGGACACATGACCCAGTGTGCACATGTGACTGTGCTCCACAGTATGGGCTACATCTACCTTTGAGTTGTGTATGCAGAGAACTGCTAATACATCCCCTAATGAGGCACTCCGGGGGTGATCACAAATATGACTCACTACTCGATTAGAGATATGGTATATTTATTTTTCATACGTTTCTTCAGTTTTTTTCAACCTCTTTTTGGTGTCTTAATTTATTGAAAATCATCCCCTTTTTCATTGAACTCAATTACTGTTTAATTTTTAATTTTTAACAAATACCAACATTTCTAGAAACAACTCTGAAACCTCACAGTCTTTTTCACTAAGAACATAGATCCACGTAAGTCTTTTGTTACTTTTCACGACGGATGATGTAATTTAATGTCAGATCTCTCTGAAACCAGTGCCAGCACAAGTCGTGCAGTCTGCAGACAAGGTAGGATCACCTCTGGACTCCGCAATTGAAGACACGTAATGTACACAATAGGAAAAAGCTAATTTCAACTTTATTGGAATCCAAATGCAGGTATTACGCTATCAGCTGCCCGTTAAAGCCCTAATCATGACTTCCAAAGGTACGCAATTTGGAATGGTTGTCTCACGGCGCTTTGTACTGCGTTTGCCCGCGCTCAGAGCGCCTGCTTGTAATATTAGTTAACAGACTCCCGTCTGATACGCATGCCTTTGACCACTGGTGCCCACACGAAAAATAGAAAAATTGCCTTTTGACGCCTATAACATACGCGCGACTCTGCCACAGATACCATCCCTTAATTGCAGCTCCGTAATGCCGTAATCATGCATACCTTCAATATACGCATTTTGCTTAAAGGAGTGTGATTAGATCAAGTAGGCATAACACTTTACACTGACAAATAAAGAATGGCACATCCTCAGCCAAGCACCTAAGGGACTGACCTAACATGCACCAAGCTTTGCAACACTTTAACAATAAACTTGGGTCAGTAAAATGACACACAACTGAACGCATGACACTGAACTATTAGTCCTACACGCGATCAGTCTCCTGTGCGAATCAATCTGTTCCATTTGAAGTCGCTACAAATTTCAACAGGTTTGCTTAAAGGTTATAAAGAATTTCCATTTTCTCCTGTTTGCTTATCTTTCATACTATATGTTTAAGTTGAACAAGAGCGAACATCGCCATTAGACCTATAATATGTTTTTTTAACTATTTAAAAAAAAAGAAAATGTAAGTAACTTATTTGCACTCATCATCACCACTGCACTCTTCATCACCACTGCCTGTCTCTTTCATTCTAGGTACTATCAACCTCAAATTCAGAGTATTCACACTCTGAAAAATAGTAATACCATTCTGAATTTGGCAACACCCAATTCTCTCATTGTTTTTAGGTCCTGAAGAAAGCCCAACGACCCCTTAGGGGCACCTATAAGGGGTGAAACATGTTGACCATCGAATTGGTCTACGATGTTGCGGTGAACTCATAAACAGTCCTTCCCTGCATGAACTTCACTTTTTATAGAGCCTTCTCATACACCAAAAGGAATAACATTTTTATTTTTAGGTAGTAAGATGATAACTTTTTAAACAACACACTTCACTTGAGCACCTTTCACTCACCATTGTTTACTGATCACTGCTATAAAAACCAGTGGTTCCCTCCAGGTGGAGGAAGCATACAAAAAGAGACCCAATTATGATGCTGTCATGCATCTGATACAGGCGGAGAATCAAAATAAACCACCACACGACCTGCCTACATGAATGAGGGTTTTTCAAGTACTTTTTTAAGTACTGACGGATAGAATACAGTGGACCCTGGTTGTAGTTACAAGCGATCCATTCCCTTTTGATTTTGACTGACTAATAGGAAGCTGAATAGATCATAGCTCCTTCTACCTCCCCCTTCCCTGATTTAAATACAACCACTACATTGCCACAATATTGCTTGTGGCGTTGGGACCAGGAATCATGCAGGCTGGTTTGAAGATGCTGCTATTTTTATGTCCACACTCACCTTCAGTTCACTGTAGTGATGTGGGGTTTAGACACCATTACCACAATGTTCCAGAAATGCTAGTGTTTTGAACCCCACAATCACCTTTTGGTCACTGTAGTGATGGGGAGCTTGGACCCCATCACCACAATGATCCTAAAAACCTGGATTTTTTAACCCCACAATCACCTTTTGGTTACTGTTGTGATGGGGGTTTAGACCCCATTACCACACTGATCTTAAAATGCTGGATTTTTAACCCCACAATCACCTTTTAGGCACACATGTGATGGCAGTCACATTGTATGTTCACTGTCAGAATCTGTGTTGTGAGCCTTTTAAACACAAAAACATACAATCTTGCCAAGATGGTGGGGGGGTTGCTTAGTCATCCTATGTGTGTGAATGCTGGTAGTGCTAGGCATCCAGCCCCCTATGTGTAGGGGATACTGGTAATGATGGGTATTGTGTCCCCAATGTGTAGGGGGTGCTGGTAGTGATGGACATCCAGCCCCCTATGAGTGGGGATGGTAGTAGTGATGAGCATCCAGCCCCCTATGTGTAGGGGGTACTGGTAGTGATGGGCATTGTGCCCCCTATGAGTAGGGGGTACTGGTAGTGATGGGCAATGTGCCCCATATGAGTAGTGGGCACTGGTAGTGAAGGGCATCCAGCCCCCTATGAGTAGGGGATACTGGTAGTGATAGGCATTGTGCCCCTTATGAGTAGGGGGTACTGGTAGTGATGGGCATCCAGCCACCTATGATTAGGGGGTACTGGTAGTGAAGGGCATTGTGTGCCCTATGAGTAGGGGGTACTGGTAGTGATGGGCATCCAGCCCCCTATCAGTAGGGACTGCTGGTAGTGATGAGCACCCCGCTCTGTGTGGGGACTGCTGCTAGTGATGACCATACAGCCCCTATGGTTTGGCTGTTGCTGGTGGAAGGGATATCCACCCCCTATGTGTGTGTAGCATTTTGCAGGTTTGTGACGTTTGTTTGTGTGGTGGATGCCTGACTTACCGTCTGCAATGTACGCGTCTGTTCCTGATCCGGTCATGGATATTCAGTACTGGGATGACCTGCGCCATGGAATTCATCATTGGTTTGTTTCGTACTTGCTGATTGTTGCTCTGTCTCGTACACGTTGGGAGTTGGTCCGTCTCGTAGCCCTGGATCGTGTTGTGGCACAAATCGGACCTGCAATACAGTTCTCCCAGATGCTGTGACGTTCTGGAAGTGGCGACCCATTCGCGCATATGAAGTATGCATCGTACTTGTCCGGCCGGAAACTGCTATGAAACTGCTTCCGGGCGACTCGAAACGACGTTTACGGATCCGGCTCATACAGGAAATGTTGCTAGAATCAGAGCCTACATGCCGATCAGGGTTTTTACACATTTGCGCATCGTACCTCATCGCCCAAACGGACTGGCTCCCGGAACGCGTCGGTCGCAAGGTAAAGCTACGGACAGCTCTCGGAGGGCTGTCCAAGCGAGATCGGAATCGGCTCCAAAATGTTGTGGAATCAAAACCCACTTTTTACAAAGAATTGATAAATGCACAAAATATTTCACAGTTTCCTATGATTAAGCATTTCCAGGCAGTATTATTTATACTTTTGAGCTGGAAACTAAATTCTGGGTGAAATATGCAAATTATGAGGACATTTATAATTATGTAGCAACACAGCAGCCACATAATTGCATAATTCCACTGACCTTCATCATTGGCTTATCAACAATATGTTAACGAAACATAACCAAAACCAAAACATTCTAATTCCAGTTCTATTTCTACAGAATGTTTCCATGTTATATACGAGGTGGAGACTGGAGACTTGTTAGGAAGTGATTCTAAGTATGTGAGTCTAACCCTGCAATTGAGGAGAAAATGAAGCAATAGAGAGCAAATATATTGTAAGAATATTCCAAGGATTGTATGGGTCTTCACCAGTGGAAATGGCAAAAGTCACATTGATAGGTGACCATGTAATCTCTTGTAGAGAGAAGAACCAAAAAACTCTCTCGGAGGGATACAGAAATGTAATATGTCTTATTAGATAAATAGCGTCTCCTTCGAATAACGAAGAAGATTGCATAATGGAGCGAAAGAGGTCTTTAAAAGAATGCATCCGAAAGAGAATATAAGGGAGTCTTTTAAAAGTGAGGCAAAAAGGAGAGAATATCTTATTAAACAACATAGAAAGGACTATATGAACACACTTTATAAAGATTGCCTGGGAAAAAAAGAGAAAGTGTGGAACGAGGTGATAACAGCTCTCAGACTCAGAATACTAAATTGTTTTGGAATATTGTAAGTAAAACAATGGGGGGCAGAAGGATATTGAAGCCCCCCCAGTCACTGAAGAGGAATGGTACAATTACATAACAGAGTTCTATGGTGTAAAAAATAGGAGTAATGATAACCAACACACAATGCTATTAATACAAAACTTACAGTGTCTTGTCACCCAAGCTGATTTGGAAGATTTAAAACCATCTATCAAGGAAGTTGAACTAATCATTAAAAGCTTCCAAGGTTCACAGACACAAGGATCTGATGGGCTATGTACTGATATATTACTGGTTGAAATTTCAATTCCAGTCTTTGTAGCTATAATAAAGGATCACAATACCCCCTGAGGGTATGTAACTGTTACCACGCAACTTTTAGCACGAAATACTTTTACAACGAAACTATTACCACGCAGGACCCTTTACCATGAATACCTTTACAACGCATTACACTACAACGCAGATAGTATTACAACGCATACCGTTACAACGTAAGTATAGGTAAGTTTATCTTTTTTTTAAAACATTTATTAGGGGTATTGGGTTTGGGTTTTGGGGTACAGGGGTATTTTTAGGTTTCAGGGTTGGCTTTGGGTTTTGAGGTACAGGGGTATTTTTAGGTTTCAGGGTTGGGTTTGGGTTTTGGGGTACAGGGGTATTTTTAGGTTTCAAGGTTGGGTTTGGGTTTTGGGGTACAGGGGTATTTTTAGGTTTCAGGGCTGGGTTTGGGATTTGGGGTACAGGGGTATTTTTAGGTTTCAGGGCCGGGTTTGGGTTTTGGGGTACAGGGGTATTTTTAGGTTTCAGGGTTGGGTTTGGGTTTTGGGGTACAGGGGTATTTTTAGGTTTCAGGGTTGGGTTTGGGTTGTGGGGTACAGGGGTATTTTTAGGTTTCCGGGCTGGGTTTGGGTTTTGGGGTACAGGGGTATTTTTAGGTTTCAGGGCTGGGTTTGGGTTTTGGGGTACAGGGGTATTTTTAGGTTTCAGGGTTGGGTTTGGGTTTTGGGGTACAGAGGTATTTTTAGGTTTCAGGGTTGGGTTTGGGTTTTGGGGTACAGGGGTATTTTTAGGTTTCAGGGTTGGGTTTGGGTTTTGGGGTACAGGGGTATTTTTAGGTTTCAGGGTTGGGTTTGGGTTTTGGGGTACAGGGGTATTTTTAGGTTTCAGGGCTGGGTTTGGGTTTTGGGGTACAGGTGTATTATTAGGTTTCAGGGTTGGGTTTGGGTTTTGGGGTACAGGGTATTTTTAAGTTTCAGGGTTGGATTTGGGTTTTGGGGTACAGGGGTATTTTTAGGTTTAAGGGTTGGGTTTGGGTTTTGGGGTACAGGGGTATTTTTAACATATATATTTACAAATTAATAAATAAAAATTAATATAATTAATTTAAATATTTAATAATAAAATAAATATTAATTAATTTAAAAAAAGTAATAATTAATTACATTATTTTAAAATATTATTTACTTACCTATACTTACGTTGTAATGGCATGCGTTGTAATAGTACCTGCGTTGTAGTGTATTGCGTTGTAAGGGTATTCGTTGTAAAAGGTCCTGCGTTGTAAAAAATGCGTGGTAATGGTATGCGTGCTAAAAGTATGCGTGGTATCAACATATATCCCCCCCTGAGTCTTGGAAGGGCAGCATAAAGAGGCCAATATAAGAAAGGTGTACGCTCTTTGTTTAGAATTATCATATGATTACATTATTGTACACACTCAGTAAAATATATGTTAAACATTTGCTACATTACTTAGAAGAATGGGTGAGAGAAGAAACAGTCTTATTGATGACACCGCTGGCGAACTATACTGTGAAAAGGAGGGTACCAATCTTTGCCTCGTATGTTGATCTAGTACAGCATTCAATACCATAAATCGTGACTGCTTGTAGGAGAAAATGCTAAATCGAAACATCTCACCAGCCCTAATACAATTTCTAAAGCAACTACATGATGCCACATGGGCAAGAGTGATAGTTGGAAAAAATTGCTCACTGACCCAAAAAATATCTGCGCCACATGAGTTAGATCAAGACTCTATGTTGGCACCTCTCCTCTATGTATATCGTAGATGCACCTGAAGTTTTTTTATCAAATGCACTTCCCCCCCATATTTGGTTGATGAACCTATCTTGTCAATTTTTATGCTGATGATACAGTTGTATTGGACCTGACCCCAGATGACCTTCAAAGGCAACTGTCCTTTTCAGAATATTGCGTACAGATTGATTTAATTAATAATATTTCAAAAACTAAAATAATGAAACTTCCAAATCAAATGAATTGGAAATCAAAAATGCACTAGTTGCTTAGGCTTGAACAATTGAAAATTGTGTCTGAATACAGATATTTAGACATGATCTTTAAGTATAACTTACATTTTAATTCACACATTTTACCAGCAAGAACAGATAGCTAAAGTAGTCACTGAAACATTAAAGAAGTTGGATTTTCAGTTGGTCATAAGTCATTAGAAGTTCTCCAGGAGGCCTACAACGCTGATATACTTAGCCTACTATTAAACGGATGTAAGATTCTCCATGAACCATGCATTACATGAATTGAAAGAATAGAAACTGATATTTGGGAAAATGGCTTGGTTTACCAAGAGGTTCCATGAATAGTGCATCAAGACTTGAGCTTGGTCTAATGAATATCAGTTTCAGATACCGACAGAGAGTATTGACCTACTTGCACAGCATCCTGAAACCAGAAGGGCCCGCTTAGACGGCTGATTAAAGAGAATATACAGTTAATAGACCAAATCCCATGGACGGAAAATCAAAAAAATATATAATCAGACTTGGATGCTGGTATAAATCAGAATTGGGTGAGGAATTCATTCAAAAGAGGAAGCAAGCTATAAAAAAAGTGTAGATCAAAGACTTACATGATAGTAGAGCAGGGCCTCAACTCTTTCCACTTTTGGACACATGCTTCACATTTGCTCTACAACCACACAATAAAAACATTAAAAGGTGTACAGTAAGTAGATGGATGCTGAAGCTCAGACTGGGCCAAGTTCTTGCTTTTATAGTATGGAAGTCGATGGTTGGAAATCATTAAACTATGATTGGAGCATTAAGGGGCTGATTACGATGTAGGGCAGACCGTTTCATAAATGGGACTGACCGACCTCCGGTCGGCAGTCCCGGCCACCTGATTTGGATGCGACTGAACACTGTTCAGTCCCATTCCAACATTTCCCTAGGGGAGCATGTCTTACGGCCGTAAACTGGCTGTAGTACATGCTCCCACAGTGAAAGTGGTGTTAATCCCTGCTGTGCCTGCCAAAGGGTGCAAGGAAGTTCAGAGGCTTTCTGGCCGCCATCGTAATAATAATCCCCTAAGTATGTGTCTTTTCTGCCAATTTAATACACTGACCATTGCACACTTGATTATATTTTGTACCACGTTTGATCAAAAACAAATATATTGCTTCCAGTTTTTAGAGATCTAAGGATTCCTCAAGTAAACAACTGATGATCCTAGTGCAGAGATGTGATAATATAACACTCTGTTACGGTACAGTTTTTGAGAAGTAATAGAGAAACTGGTCCATCTCAAATAGTATGTTGCCCTCCAAAGCCTTTCATATCACAAAAGCTATGTGTCAGTTAGCAAATTAGAGCTTACGTTCAATCTGAAGGAGTTTGCACTAGGCACATTGGGCCTTATTTATGAGGCCTTGCGTCAGTTTAGTACTGCCTTTGCGTCACGTTTTGTGATGTATCGGCGGCGTAAAACATGCCCCCTGTTGAGCCCTATTTACAAAGTGACGCATCTGAGCAGATGCATCACTTTGTAAATGCCCGGCGCCACATTATACCTGCGCCAGGTATAATGTATGCAGGGGGGGCATTCCCATGCAAGTAAGCCTCATAGAAGTGGCGCAGTGAAATCTATGGGATTTCACTGCATCACTTCTAGGGCGCAGGCGTATGGTTGACGCAGTGCTATATCCATAGGCCTTCACCTGCATTGCTGGAGTTGCGTCACGCTTTAGACACAACCCAGCAATGCGTCATATTTGCGCCAACAGATACTTCAGTAAAACTGATGTATCTGGCATTCCTTGCACCATGATGCGTCATACAGTAAATATGATGCATCCATCATGTCCCAAGGAGGGCGCAATGAAAAGCGACGCATTGCTGTTTTCAGGCAGCGATGCGTCACTTTTCATAAATGAGACCCGTTGTGTTTTCCTGTAGAGTCTTGTTTTTATAACAATAATTTTTTAAACTACTAAATTGATATGTATGGAGGATGATTTTCATGTATATAAGGCATTTGCACTAGGTACGTTTGTCTTTCCTTGAAATAAATCGGTCTATACATTTTTATCCATCCTAAAACTGAACTGGATAGAGGATAGTGTGTTTGACAAACGAGTGAAAGAGTTGTTAGTTAAAGAATGTACGGAGTTAGCATCTGATAATGTGCACTTTATTATAAAGCCTTTTTTTCTAGTAATGCAATGTGTTGTAATGTACTTTGTATTTAATGCACTCTCCCTACAGAAGTTCCCTGCCTTGCTGTTCAGCCTATGATGAGGTCAGATAGAATGTTGAGTGTGTTTGGATTGGAAGGTACAATCAGTTGCTGTGGAAGGGCTGAGCAGCGAGGAGGCTGCTCCTGGTTGGGAACTTTAAAGGATCTGACTAACATCTAATAAAGCTGTGATCCTGAACTACATCACCTCCTCTACGCATCTTTCTTCTTTACAACACTGGCGACGATTTTAAAGAACCTGCGTGCTAATTTTAATGGAAATGGACTTTTGAAACTGGAAAACTAAAGGAACTTCGAGTAAGGGAATTACAACTCGTGGATTTGAAGAAACATGGCACCTCTAATGCCCCACCAGTGACCCTGTCATCAGTCGCCCACAATTTGAGTATGCCAGTTTCTGTTTGCCTGCCTGCTGCCTTGGAAAAGTGACTGCGAGCTTCTGCTACGTTGTCCCTGCATTGGCCCTGATTGTACTGCATGGTGTATAATTCTGGATGTTTTGGTCTGCCTTGAACTGTAAGTAACTTTAAAGCTTACAATATAATCAAAAGAAGAGACCCTGTACGTCTTTGATTGAACTCTACATGTGCAGTGAAGCAACAGTGTGTGTTGTGCATCCACCCATGCATGAAGACTGGGAACCTTGACTGCAGTGTTGCTTAACAGCATCTGGGCTTATCTCAGGAACATTCAGTATTTAGGGGCATATGTCAAGCACCAGGTGTTAATGGTTCGTCTTTAGTTAAACTATACCAGTGTGTGGTGACCGGACCGTCAGATTCGGTGATTGGGGCAGGGCTCGAGCCCCGTAGTAATTGTGTTATATTTACGCAATTAATGTGCCAATAAATCTGACTGGAATAGCATTTCGGTCCCAACTGTAACTTTGCTTCCACCGCATCATTTGAATTGCCTGTGCAGTTACCTGTGGAGCGATCTAGGGCGCGTGTGCAGGCCACCATTCTGTCTTTGGAGCATCCACCATTGTGTGTGTGACTGTGACGTCAATGATGTATCTGTCTAGAGCTACGCTCTGCAGTGAGGACGTAGGAGGAGCCATCCAGGATTCTTCACGCAGCGTGCTGCCATTTTACGATTGGCGTGTCTACCCTTCCAGCCTTTATTCTTCTAACGTTGCCAATCACGACTGGAAACGGAAAGTGTGGCGACATAGGATTAATAGCGCTACATCCCCATGATGAAGTAATGAAGTGAAGAAGTGAACTCGCAAGACTTATTCAAATGTTGTGTCTCAGGCCACAATGGATTAGGATGGTATCCATTCCGAAAGGACATCACAACTTCGTAATGTATTTGTTCGAAGTTTAAGTCATGCTGTGGTTAGTGTGTGCATGCTACCTCTTGTTTAATGTGTTTCCAGGGTAGTTTGCAGCTAGTATCACTTCTAGCCTTTATCCTAGTTAGTGTTCTACCACTCTTTCTGGGAGAGGTTTTGTGGGCAGACAGATAGCCAGTAGATTTTATGGTGAGGAGGTGTGGTTTGGCGAGTGTGCAGTGCTCCTGTTTTATCCTTATCTGAAAGGGTTTAGGGGGCTGGTGTGTGTTTTGTTTATAAGGAAAGTTAACCTACCATTAGCTGTAGGTGTGTGGGCAGTCACATCGTTTTTTTTTCAGTTTATTTTGTGTTGTTTTAGGAGTGTTTCAGTTAGCAGAGTTAGTGTACACTGCCCACAATTTCACAGGGAGTTTTTGGTCCCTTGTTACGGTGTTTCTTAAGGCCTAATGGTGTGTTCCCTGTTGTGTTACACTGTGTTCAGGACTGTGCTCATTTGTCCTAGATTTTCTGAATTTCTGGTTCTGGCCATGTTGTAGAGTGTCTTGACTGCGCATTTGCGCTAGATTTTCTGAATTTCAGGACTTGGCCAATATGTCTCAGGTTCAGGGATACCCAAGATTGTCATGGGTTTAAAGATACCCATTGTATGTTACTAGAGTGTAGTGGGTTTAAGGATACCCATTGTATGTTTCAAGAGTGTCATGGGTTTAAGGATACCCATTGTTTTATTTTTTATTTTTTTTATAACGTTTTTTATTTGCATCAAAGGATCACATAGGCAATAAACAATTCATTTTTTCACGAAAGAAAACAGAAACAAAAATATGACAGTATTCCATAATTGCATTTAGATAAATATATAGCATTATTTAAACAGTGCGAAACATAAAATTAAGAATCGATAAACTTGTATTTTGAAAAATATTTGCTAAGACATGAATAACCCCCATATTCTGTCGATTTTTCGTCTGGCCTGCACTCCCCTTGAATCTGCATTAGCGGCTTCCATACTATGAATCTCCTTTACTAAACTCCACCATTCTAAAACTATTGGTGGGCTCTTTTAAATCCATGCTCTGGCAACAATTAACCTTCCACAAGTGATTAGGACATTCAACAGATCTTTGAACCTTTCACCCCCATTGATGCCTACGCAAACATCAATATTTGAGAGTGAGAAAGGTTGCTCCAACCTCTCAGTGATAACCTTAGTTATTCCTTCCCAGTATTCCTTGAGGTGAGGGCAAGTAAAAAACATGTGGACAATGTCCGCACCACTCAAATCACATTTAGGGCATTTCGTTTTATCTGAATGAATGTTATTCGTTGCCCATTTAAGTATCCTTTCAGGTGTATAATATAATTGACAGATTGTTTTAAACATCTGCAATTTTAAGCTGGAAGATTGAACTGATGTATTTAGGCTTTTAAATGATGTAACAATTAAATCTGTAGGAATACTCATTGCCAGTTTCCTATTCCATTTCTCTGTTAAAATAGTAGCATCACCGGTCTTGAGATCAGAAAAGAACTTATAACCCAGGCTTATGATAGATTTATCAGCATCCCTATAAATACAGTCCCATATCTCAGATTCTGAGACTGGTGTGAGTTCTATTTTTTCACTAAGTAATCTCTAATCTGATAGTATTTAAACCTAGCTATTTCTGGTAGGTTGTAGCAAAGTTTCATTTTATCAAATGCCATAAAGCCAAGATGATCATATAGATCCCCCAGAAGTCTAATACCAGAGTTTAAAAACATTTGACAGGCTCTGTCATGAAAAATAGTAGGAAAGCCGGGATTGCCCCATAAAGGTGTTTGACTGTGAAAAAGAGATGTATTGCATTTAGCCATAATAGATCGCCAGATACTCACAGTGTCCCTTATGGTCTTAAATGTAACCCTTTTAAAATAGTTGGGGTCATTAGTCCTATACACAAACATATTGACATCTAATCCTAGTAGAAACTTGTGAAAATATAAACATTTATCCAGAACTGCCAAACTGCAGATCCGAGTCCATTGTATATTATGAAAGTGTTATGGGTTTAAGGATACCCATTGTATGTTGCAAGAGTGTCATGGCTTTAAATATACCCTGGATTTGCCTTGGGTTTAAAGATACCCGTCATTAGTATGTGCAGTTGAGGGCTGTAGATCCCTATTCTGCCACAGTTTTGTGCCTCAGTTTGTGGCACAATGGGTACTCCGTGTAGTGTGACGGTATTGTACCGGCAGTTTTGGAATGTGAGTTAAGTGGTTAGTATCCATTTAAAAAACATTTTTTTTTGAAGAATGTATTTCTTCAACTTGCATTCTTTGTTGTTCATGATCAGTATGAAGGGGGATTTAGCAATTTTGTTATTTCATGCATCCTCCTTTATGGTCATTTGGATGTTTTACAATCTCCATACATTTGATTTTTTTTATCATTATAGCAGGTGGGGTGATGCATAATTACTTTGTTGTTAATGCATCCTCCTTGTGGAGATGTGTGTTTTATCATCTTCACACAATTGATTGTTTTCCATCACTATAAGGGGGAGATGTGTTGTAATGTACTTTGTATTCAATGCACTGTCCCTTCATAAGTTATCTGCCTTGCTGTTCAGTCTATGATTAGGTCAGATAGAATGTTGAGTGTGTTTGGATTGGAAGGGACAATCAGTTGGTGTGGATGGGCTGAGCAGCGAGGAGGCTGCTCCTGGTGGGGCACTTTAAAGGATCTGACTAACATCTAATAAAGCTGTGATCCTGAACTACATCACCTGGTCTACGTATCTTTCTTCTTTACAACACACTGTTTTTAATGTTTTCAGAGGGTAGTTTTAAGGGTGTTTGGACTGGACATTAAACAAACCACAGCTTCTTCAAGCAAACTACCCCAAATTAAACTTGCAATATAAAAAATACATCAGGGATAACATGTGTAAAAGAGTCCTATGTTGTCATGTGGGGGTATTGGACCATATAAAGGTGTGTGCGTGTGTGTATGTGTGTGTGTGTGTGTGAGAGAGAGAGAAAAATATACACATAAATGTTGGCGGACTTTCGGCTGAAAATTATATTTTTACTTTGCTCATAACTGTAGCTCCGTTTAACAAATCTGCACATAACTTTCCAGCCCTAAAGTAAAACTGAATTCGTTTTGGCATGTCAAGCTTTGTGCAAATCTATCTTGGGGAAAGTAGAGGGGTGGGGGGCGGTAAAACATATGATTTCCTACCTTAACTCCAATATGAATCCTTGGCCTCTGCTGCAGAATGAGGGATAAGTGATTTGTACTGTAGAGACTAGTGATGAAGAAAAAAATACGAAGGACTCCATAGTTCAGAAATGTTTCATGCATCCTACTCGAGTTATCAAATGCAAAGAGGGCTACCTCACCTGCAAACTTTGTGACCCAAATTTGAACAAGAGACTGTCTTTACTCCTTTGGAACCTTACTGATGGCAAGACATTTGAAGTCAAAGCACTAGAAGGAGTATATCACTTATCTCGTACACCAGTGAACCATGACACAAAAACCCTGCAAAATGTTCCTTGATAGGGGCTATGAGAAATAGAATTCATATCCGCTTGTTTATAACCACTTTTGTACTGTATGGAGCACAAAGTACATGTATGCTGCACAGCACACAATCTGAGTATTGGCAATCAGTAGATGGAGGAGTGTTGAAAAGGGAATTATCCCTGCCTGGTGTACAATTGTGTTCCCTTGCCTTGCATGCCCAACTGTATGTATTCGCAAAAGCCTAGGCCTGCCACTTGAAATGAGTGAGGCGTTGGATCTGACCTGCACCTGGATTTAATTGACAGTGAACTACTGTCCCTCTCATGGGCATAGCATGTAAAGCTTTGGTCACAGCTTATCATGTTTTGTTAATCCAGAGTTGTGACAAGTCCTTTTTATCTGTGTCACTTACGCGGAGAAGGCCTACATTACCTACCTTTGTAAAGTTCTGCTGCTATTCGCTTACGCCAATCTAATACTAGCATCAGTAGTATATGTTGTGAGTGTATGTGTGGCCTGCATGATATATGCATTGTGTGTTTAGGTGAATCTGAGCAAAGGAGGACTGTGAGAGACACTTTGGCATGCTTTCAAGATTTACGTGACATTATTTTCTCAGACAGGTAAGCATATTGCTGACATTCCACAAGCTGTAAGGAGAAGCCCATAGACTGAAGTGGAAAGAGAGCAGACATGGCTATTTTAGAAATTCTGTTAAGTCTTTTGTCGAGATGAACTGCTGATTAGTCTTCCTGTAGTACTGCCATTTGGGGATGAATGGTCTGACTGCTCTCTCTGTTGTGCAGGGTGAAAGGAACCCGTTAGTTCATGCCAGCCTTTTCCCTGATCACTTTTCAGTGTGGATGATGAAAGCCTTAGCTTTTGTAACTCTCTTCTGGGTGCCCCAGACTAGAGACTAATCTGCAGAGAGGAGGATCACTCTACTGAAACAGTGTGTCTGAAGACCAGCCTGAAGAGGACCCTTGAAAGGAGAAACACCTCAAACTGGTTTTGAAAGTGTACACAATGGATCCACATCTCCTATCTGCTTATATGGTATAAAATTGTGATGCAATGAACCAATTGTTGTTCCAAGTTCTCTATGACCAAGGAAGGGAGTGCCTTGTAGACTACTCAGAGGACTGGTGTGTAACCAGAGCTGGTGCCCGTCTAACAGCCATCTACCCAGGAATGAGGTGACATCACCCAAACATTTGCCTAGCTAGAATAAGCTGAGATTCCTAAAGGCAGCCTGCCTGTAGTGAGACTGAAGCAGCTAGCCACCTATGCAGGAACTGTGACTGTCTTGTAAGAATCAGCAGCAATGGCACGGTGCTGGTGGGATCTGCCAGAGGAAGGAGGTCAGAGGAGAGTGACCAGCATGCCCCAGATGTGGGTAGACATCAGACTCTCCTGGTAGTAGTTCCAGGTAGGAACCACAGAATTGCAGCTGCTCAGTTGCAGCTATGCCATTAACTGCAACCACAGCTGAACTTGTGCAGCCATGGCCCAAATAAGCACAACTACAGCTAGCTCATTCTGTGCTACTGTGACTCAATGAAATGTTACTACAGCTTATCCCATGCACCTGTGACCCAGAGAAGTACAATAACAACTCATCCCATGGTGACTGTGGCCTAGAGAGTAGCATGGCTCCCGTTCACTAGTACACCATTACTTAGCACCCTGAAGTGAAAGCATAGAACCCAGAAATGTGTAGGAGTATTGCTGTGATGAGGTCGGCCCCATTAGGCAACCTCTTCTCCAGGCTCTTCGACCTGGAATACGTCTGATGTCAGCTCCCTCCTCTGCAGTGGATTGCAAACTAGGGAGCATATTTATAACTAAAGTGGTGGAGCATGAATTTAAGCCAAGAAGGCTAATGCCACGCTCTGCCACTTTAAAAACGCAAGGCCGCACTATATTTACAACAATATGCTGCAGCCGTGAGTTTCCCCCTGTGCTATAGTCATCTGCCTAGTTCCAATACAGGCATCCTTGCACCACTTACAAGGGTTCCATGTGCTGTGTGGATTGATTGTTTATGTACAGTACGGTGTCACTTCCTGCACATAATAAATCCTAACTGGCAATTTGTAATTTCTTCGTGTGCTGCTCAATCCAGCACACATGAAGACAGCAAAAACAATGAGAAATAAAGCATTTCTCCTCATTGTGCCCTGTTAAGACCAGGTTTTCCCTAGTCTTAATTGTGGTGCTGTACTATATTTACGCCACCATTGTAAATATGGGGCAGCGTCAAAATCAATGGGTGTTGCAGCGGAATGCCCACCGCAACACCCAGTGCCCACCCCTTTCATGCTAAGTATAGAGTGAAGGGGTGCCTTATTTACAAGGCACCATTAAGTCACGTTAAGTGACTTAACACTGCCTTGTAAATAAGGCACAGCACTCATTGCCACCACAACATCAAAAAAGTGGAGTTCTGATGGTGATAGGGGCTTGTAAATATGCCCCTAGGTGCAGCAGGAGGGGACCGTGTCTGATTCTAAGTGTGTGCTCTTTTCCACAAGTCTTAGAAAGGCTGTACCCTGCTTCTGGATGCCTGCTGGCTTAAGCAATATGCTTACTGGGCACACACTGGGGTGAGACTCAAAAGACTACTTTTAAATTGGGATATTCTTTTTAATGGCATTTTGTAATCATACAGCTTAAACAAGATAAAAGAAGAAATAAAGCATATCACTACAACGGAACATAATGATGTATACAATGCACAGTAAGTATGTGTTTGATCGGATAGCAGTTTCTCAGCCTGTCCAAGAGTGGGGCCATCACATCCAAATCACAAAAAGATATGTGGCTCACAAGGCTGATCAAGTTCTCCTGGCTCAGTCATGTACTCTGTCAGCATCCTATCTCTTATAGGCCCACCACATAGAACTTGCAGGTGTATCGTATATTAGTTCCTACTCCTGCTGTCCATCCAGGCTCTCTAGTCCCTCTCCATATCATGACTTAACAGATTTGTCTGCAGAGCGGCCCAAATGTTTTTAGAGTGATGTATTAACGGTATCATAGTGTAGTAGACTTCCAGGTGGCCATTACAGTACAACAGGTGTTGCAGCCAGTCCCACTCCCTAACAGAATGGGTGCCTCCCCACACAGAACACTAGCCTTTTGGCCAGCAGGATTGCCACTGATGTGAAGCATGTAACATCAAATGGCAATCCTTTCGTATACCCCAGTAATGCAATCTTCGGTGACCACTCACTGTCTATTGAAACCATATCTAATATTGCCCTGCCCTCTTCATTCCAGTATTCGCATACCCTCCGGCAGTTCCATGTAAGGTGTAGAAAGTTAGTCTCTGACACACTGCATCATACACAGAGGAAGTGTTTTCAAAGTTTGTGTGAGAGTACTTTTTTGGGGGGTGGTAAGTCTTATGGAGTTATTTTAAATGGATATAGTGCAGTCTGCTGTTTAGAGAGAGTTCCCCTCTTTTTCCACAGCAGTACGCCCAATCTGCATCCATTACGGAAGCTTCTTCATTGGTGTTTCATTTTGCTCTGGTGCTTGGTATGGGTATCGTGCTCTCTGAATAGAATAGTATAGATGACTCACCAGAGGCCTGACGGTTGTGGAGATAAGGAATATCAGCAGTGTGGAAGATCCTGGCTGTTCCTAGGGGAAGGTGGGGTAATTCTCTGTACACAAGTCGGGAAGGCAATGATATGTGAAAATGTCTAATGGGAATGGCACTTTGTCATCTACTTCAGTCAGGCAGTCCATAAATTGACTCCCATTGAAGAAGTCGTCCAGAGCCACTATTCCCCACTTATGCATTCGCTGGGAAAGTGTTTTGTTGCATGTAAGTGATATAACAGGGAAGTGGTTGTTTAGGTGAATTGGGAATTGGGGAGCATAGTTGTTTCTGGATCTTTAGCCAAACTAGTTGTATGTTGACTACTGTCTCTCTCTCCATTTATTTACACATCGGGGTCTGGCCCTCGGGTGCATTACATGTGGGGATGCCTGCAATCGCCGCCAGAACATCCTCCAGGGTGAGGGGTTACTCCAGGAACTATCTCTATGGCCCTCCAATCCAGGTCAGAGCTACAAGATCAAAGTACTGAAAATAGTAGTCGCTCTGTCTGGAGACCTGTGAGAAATATAAAGCGGGGTAGTTCTCAGCCAGCTCCATTAATATGTCACCTGTATCATAATAATTGGTACAGTCTTCCCTTTGTAAATGAGTATTAGCATGAATGTGTCTGTCGGGTCTCAAGAGTACGGCTACGGTTCTGCTTTGCCTCTCCACCTCTCCAAATACCCTGGCTTGTGCATATTTATGGAGGTGCTTGACCTGTAGTTTAGTTGTCCCTATAAATTCCAAGTGTCTCACTTCCAAGTGTTTTTGTCTCAGCTCTTCTATGACTGCAGAGGACCGGATATTAGAGTATGTCTCCTCTAGGTCTTTAAGGTCCTTTTCAAGCCAGTCTAGACTGCCACAAAGTGGATTGCATTTCCATGCTGCTTTGCTATGCAGATGCCCCACATTTATGCCTTGACTGCCTACCACATCATTTCAGCTGGTTGTCCCTAATCTTCGTTATTTTGGAACAAAATGAGGATTTTGGTTCTCAGCTCTTCTGTAAATGTTTTGGCAAGTAGGAAGGGTGTCTAGAGGGAGGTGTGGTGATGGTCAGTTCAACTGGTGAGTAATCTGACAGAGTGCTTGGCAGATATTTTATCCCTGTAGCATCTGCTATACCTAGCCAAAAGTCCAGACGTGCCGAAGACCCATGGGCTGTTGAGATATACGTGCCCGCTGTTCACGTGGGGAACGAAGTTCTCCAGAGGTCTCCTAAACAATGTTCGGTCATGATGAGGTAAGTGTTGTCGCCGCTAAGTAATGAGAGTAAGTAGAATAGTTGAAGCAGTCGAGGAGTCTGTCCAGCACAAGGTTAAAGTTGCCCCCCGAGTATAATTTTGGGTGCCAAGACATGGCATTTATTCCATAGGTTTTGGACAAACTTGGGGTGTTAGGGCTGTAGGAGCTGAGTACGGTGACATGCTTACCCCCACCACCATCTGTAGAATGTTGCATCTAACCTGGGTATAAATTACCTCATGAAGTAGTCTAAAGGGTAGTGCTCTGTACACAAGCATGGCTGTCTCATGGGTGAATGATGAATATGAGTAGGTGGATTCGTTGGAAAAGGAGCAATGGCTGCTCCACTTGGCTATTAGATGTGATTGTGAATGTGTTGGGATGTTCGTATCTTGTAGAAGAGCAATGTCCCCCCCCCCCAGTCGACCCCAACTTAGGTCTTTTCCTTCCCCCTCTTATGAGGAATTTTGTAAGGTGGCACAAACGGTGTCCTCGGGGTCCCCGCTTGACCCGCTGCCCCCCAAATTTTGGAAGGTCTTCCATGCAGACCTTTTTTCTGCCTTTGTTCTCGATCTGTCTCCAATCTTTGGAGTCGTCATCGGTGCCAGAATGTTGGAAATTAGCAGTAGTGTCACCTCTGCTCAAAAAAACCACTTTGGATCCCGCCTGTCTTTCCAACTATAGACCCATATCCTTGCTCCCTTTTCCCATCAAGATTCTGGAAAAGTGGGTGACTCGTTCACTCTCAGGTTTCCTGGAAAACATCTGCTGGTTGGATGAGGACCAGTTTGGCTTCCGCCCCGGACACGGGACGGTGTCCGCGTTGGTGACCGTGTTGGACAATCTTCGTTCGCGTGTCGACAGTGGTCGGTTAGCCTTTTTAGTGCTGCTCGACATGTCGGCCGCGTTCGACACGGTCTGCCACCGGACCCTTGTCAGGAGACTTGAGGAGTGTGGGGTCACTGAGGGGGCAAGAGACTGGCTGACATCTTATCTTGACGGCAGGCAACAGCTGGTTTCACTTCCACCATTCACCTCTGAACCAAGGAGTGTAGGACAGGGGGTTCCACAGGGCTCGGCCATCAGCCCTATACTCTTTAATTTGTACCTCCACCCCTTAATCCAGCTAATAAAATCCTTTGGGATCTCGGCATTTAACTATGCCGACGATACCCAGCTGGTCTTTTCACTGGAAGGGAACAACGCGGTCTCGCTGGACACTTTCCATCGCTGCATGGCAGCCACAGCAGACTGGCTACGAGCTAATTCTTTACAATTCAATAGCTCCAAGACGGAGGTACTTCACTGTTCCAGTGACAGAATTCCGCGGGCACTCCCAGACAACTTATGGCCTATTACCTTTCTTGAGCCACTGCTGGCGTCGGAATCAGCCCGTAACCTGGGGCTGATTTTTGGCCCTAACCTACAGCTTGACATACACGGCAACAAAACCACCTCTACGTGTATGATGCTGTTGCGCATGTTGCGCAAGGTTTTGCCCCTTCTCCCGGCTGAGGCAAGGCCGGAAGTAGTTCGTGGGACCATATTAAGTCGCCTCGACTACTGTAATGGGCTCCTTTTGGAGGCCCCAAAAAATCTGACCGGTAAGCTACAGCAGGTGAAAAACATGCCCGCCAAGCGGGCTCTTTCTCGCCCCAGGTCCAGTTCCTCCACTCTTGCTTTAAGAGACCTACACTGGCTCCCGGTTCATCTGCGGGTACAATACAAAGCTGCATGCCTTGTGTTTAAAGCGGTTCACCAACTAGGCCCCATCCCTCTGCAAAAGATGTTCGCTTGGTACTCTGCATCGCGACCCCTCCGCTCTTCTTCGGCGCATCTTCTGGTAGTCCCGAGGTTTCACAGAGTGAGGATGGGTGGCCGCTCCTTTAGTGTCGCAGCGGCCAAACTTTGGAACTCTCTGCCACTCTCTCTGAGAAGCCACAAGGACTACTTGCCTTTTAGGAAAGCGCTAAAAACCCACCTATTTCCTTAAAAGGCTAGCTGTCAAGGTTATGGTTCCTGATCAAAGCGCCAGGATGCCCTTTGGGTGACAGGTTTGCGCTCAACAAATACACCAAATAAATAAATAAATAAATAAATAAATAATGTCTATTTTGTTATGATTGAGATATGCCATGACCTGTCGACTCGTGTGAGGGTTATTAAGGCCTCTCACATTCCACATGAGCAGATGGAGAGTAATGCACAGTTGGGCCACTCATCTAAGCTGTGTGATAACAGTAGACTTAACAGCAATATGCCTCCTCCAGGCTGTGTGCTTGCTGAAATCAGTCTGCTTGTGCGCTACCATTAGAGCTTGTGTGAGCCCTGCGGTATGCACCTGTTACAACGCATTTTTTACTCCGCACTACCACTACAACGCAGGCATTACAACGCATACCGTTACAACGCATTGCGCTGGGGGGCGCTCTAGGATAAGAGGTAAGTTTAATTTACTATCCAACACCTTCCCTAGGGTCCACGGGGACTGGAGTTAGAATAGTAAATTATACTTACCACTATCCAGCACCCCAAAGCGCTATGCGTTGTAGCGGTATGCGTTGTAAATACCGCGTTGTAATGGTATGCGGAGTAAAAGTATGCGTTGTAACGACATACATCCGAGCCCTGCATACGTGTGGTAATTGGTCAGCAAGTGTGGTAGCTGTATAAAACCTCTTCAGCCCTCCCACACCAACCACCCAACCTCCCAGTAAAAGTACCCACATCAAAACATTTAAGCACCTGCGCTGTGACGCATGTATAACATTCAATATGATCAGTCTTGATGTACTCCAGTTTGGGGTCATCCTTTGGTAGAGTCCAGTATGACGGCCTATCAACACCACCATTATAGGAGCACCTGCCAGTCCATGTGTTGCAAATAGAAAGAATGGCCAGCATCCAAACAGTAGGAGTGTAAATACCTCAGCATCAGGTCGACAGAGTTCTGGTGTGTAATGGACTAATGCTGATCTGGAGGTTGACGTGACATGGTCTCCAGCTACCTGTGGTGGTGAATATGATTTAAATATTCTATGTTGCTTGCCCCCTTCTCTGATGACCTAGATTTATTGCACATTGGTCCTTTGGAATCTTTGATGAGCTGTTTTATGAATGATTCAGTTTTCTGGGCTGTAGCGAAGATGTGAACTATCTCTCCGTATGTGACCTTCACGTGTACTGAGTATAGCATCACATATTACACTCAAGCTTTCTGCACCACCAGGGTGAAATCTGGCAAGACTCTGATCGCTGACCCCCCTGCACATAAGCGCACATTTTTCTTGGGTAAGCCGTATTGCCACATCTCTCTCTCCCTAGTTAAAAACTCTAGCTATTATCAGGTGTGTAGGAGTCCCGTTGGGGTTAGAGGGCCCTGTGAGGGATTGCTTGTTCCACAGCAAATAGCGGGGAGATATTTTCAGCACCCAGCAGGTTTTTAGATGAGATTTCACATGGTGGGCGATGTTGCCAGTTATCTGTCTACTCAGGGACATACTGGGCATACGTTTTCGCAACACAACTTTGCTTCCATTTCCACATTTTTTTTTAACTTAGTTGTATTGAGGAATAAATAACATATAGCATTACAATCTGGAAGCAGTGGAACTGCTACTTATACAGCACTCTTCTCGTAGTATCTGAACAGATTATAAACATATCTGGATGAATTTACAGAACATAATCATTGCCCCATTATGCGACAACTAACCGTCTTCATGTGAGAAGTCTACAGTGGGTGATGTACATATCCCTCCTCTAAATGCATTCCATTTTCCCCACAAATGAACCATTTCTTGTGACATCCCCTATTTACGTACACCCCTCTTTCTGCCACCATGGCCATGTCCATGTCAGAGCTCCAGTCTTCAATCGAAGGAGTGTTCGAGCCCCCTCCCAATTTGGCTATGTTGCGGTTTGCCACCATCATACTCAGCATTGCCCATGATTCTGCTGTGGTGTTAAAGTCTGATGCTTCCCATATGTTCAACAGGCAGCGCCTGGGTTCTGTTAATACAGGGGCATCGCTGAGCCGAGCTATGGTGGACATAACTTTCGCCCAGTACACGGCTATTGCTGAGCATTTGAACATTGTGTGAAAAAATGTCCCTATTTCTCCACACTGTTGGAGGCAATGTGGACTCTCCTTCTTGCCTATCTTACACAGTGTTGGTCTTGTGTAGTATATCCTATGGAGCACCTTCAATTGCACTAAACTGAGTTTCGAGGGGATCGCTACCTTCCTTGGGGATGCTAATGCCTCCTGCCAGTCTGTCGCATCTAGGTCCCCTATGTCTGTCTGCCATTTCCCCCAGAGAGACTGTGTGGGGTCAGGATGATTATTTATTATCTTACGGTATGTTAAGGATGTGGCTTTTTTGGCCATATGGTCAATAAGGAGCCTGACTTCCAGAGGGGAGGCTTCAGGGAGGGTAGTGCCTGGAGGGATGGTTGCTTTAGGCACTTACTTGATTTGAAAATAACAGAACCATTCCATAGGTTCCATATCGTAGTGGTCTTGGAGGTGAGTACTTTCCTTTAGTCCCAGAGATCGCCTATCATAGATATTCCTATATTGTCCCATTGGTGGAAACCTTCTGTGTTGCGCAATTTACCTAACTTCCCCATTTCCCAGAGGGGTGTTGCCTGCGTGAGTACATTATTCCACCCCATCCTTTTTTGCACTATATGCCAAAGTTGGATTGTGTGTTTGGTTGGGCCCAGTAAAGCTAACTTATGATTAGTGTTGTACAGTGCCCGATTGAGCCCTTACGGACCCAGGACCAACCTATCCAAGCAAAAGGCAGGGTCTGTTTGTTGAGCATGAACCCACTGATTTATTACTGCTAGCTGGGATGCCTAGTAGTACATTTGGATATTAGGGAGCGCTATGCCTCCGCCGTACCAGGTCCTGACTAATTTTGTCATCTCTATTGTGGCTGGTTTCCCATCCTGAAGGAGTTTGGCCACTTCTGTTTCGATCGAGCGGAAATAGGACAGGGGGACTAGGAATGGGGTGTTATGCAGAGCAAGGAGGAACCGAGGGAACGCCATCATTTTAAAGAGCGCAGCCCTCCCCAGCAGGGTCAATGGTAAAGCTTGCCAATGCTTGGTATCGATTTTTAAACTTTTTAGGGGTTCTAGTAGGTTTAGAGTCATGAATTCTTCTGGGGCTGTAGTGACACGAATTCCTAAGTATTTGAAATTATTCTCAACCATTTTCACTGCACATCCCCTAGGTAGTTTCGATGGTGGGCCTACCAATACATATAATGTTGATTTGGTCCAGTAAATCGTATAACCGGAGTGTTTCCTGTAGGAGTCACAGATATACAGAATCCCGGGTAGTGAACGATCAGGGGATGCCATGTACAGGAGGATGTCATCTGCATAGAGGGAGATGTGGTCCTCCAAGGCCTTGAAGTCCTCATTTTGTGCTCTCATGACATATGACATAGGAGCGCCTCACTCATGTCCAGTAGTTTTTCATTGTAGCTGGATGTGTCGTCCGCTAGTTGGGAAGTACAGCCTTCGCTGTGATGATGCACTTTTCTTGTTTATCAAGACATTCACCAGCTTGTCCAGTCTAGTCATGAGTTAATCTATCTTAGAGTTCCTCGGGGTGAGGCATTTTTGTATCTGAAGCATCAGTGTGCGCATTTCTACTTCTTCTTCGTCTGTGGATTCTGCAATGCAACTTCTGATTACCACATTGTGGCAAAAACTAGTGTTCTTGCATGGTGTAGATATCGAATGAGCCACATACAGCTGGCAGGCTGGCCCTCAAAAAAGTAAGCAGGTAGCCAGGCATGCACCACACAGGTTCAGAGGGGTGCACCCCACAATCAAGCACTCCCACCCACAGCCTCCTACAGGTCTGGGTACCCAACAAGGGTCAAATCAGTGGAAATCGTTAGTGAGGCTGGGGTCTGCCAGAAGGATCCTGTTGATGTGATGTATGGGGGGGCTCCTGGGTCCCACACTCGGGCCTCACTCACAGTGACATCTGGCTGTACCCCACCTTCCTGGGGTGCATTGGTGATGGAGGGGGCGGTTACTGTGGCTCTTGTCCAAATGGCATGTGACCCACTTTCATTCAGGGTGTCAATTCAGGCCAGTTATCCCTGCCAGCACTGTGGCAATGAGGGTCTTATGGTTTCCAGGAGCCTCGGGCAGATGCCTGATGTCTTGTGCTGGAGGGGCATCCAACCCCACTCGCAGCACCCCTAATGTATCCCTCCTGTGCTGGGGCTAAATTAGATGTGCAGGCATGGTCCCAGTGGCGGGCCCAAACACTCAGCAGACCACTGCTGAGCACTCAGGGCTACGTCGCATGCACCACAATGCTAGAACCATCTGAGCCCGCTCGAATGGCCCTCTGGCACAGCGCTGTCCTACCTCCCATAGGCCACCATAGGCCAAGCCTAGTTCAACACTGCTGAATGTGTGGGCACACCCGCAGAGCAGCCAAGAGCAAATGGCCTCAGTTTGGTGATCAGTGCCATGCCACAAGTGCCACCACGTTGAATTCAGCAAGGCCCTCTTAAGCATCTCTCGGCAGGGCATAGTATTGCTGCCCCAAGGCTGCAGGAGGACACACCTGATATAATAGTTGAAGTGAAGTTATTGAAGGATACCGCTCGGATTATGTCGGATGATAGTACTGGCCTAAGGAGCCTCATAAAAGTATGGCCATTATGGAGCCAGGCACACTAGTGCCCCTGAATTGTGATATACTTAGGGCACTGAGCATACTTGAGGGGGTTGGTCTGCATCTGAGACTTTATTCATGCTGCAATTGAAATTGTATATCTATAATATGTATGCATATAACAATATCATTTACATGAGACGGCTGTGATGGCCTGCCATCGCTATCACTGAGAGTCAAGTGTCCAGTTTACAGAGTCATATTAGGACTGACACTGGGACACCAGAGAGAGGCAAATGACCTCAATGTCCTTAGTTGAGGCTCAGTAATTTCTGCTTGCCAAATTGCAACCCAAAACAGACTCTTCCTAAGGTCAGTACAACTCCATGGAAATGTCTTGCAATAGTGTGAAGTTGTAGAAGGCGGTTAAAACCCAATATTTATGAGTTATTGACAATTGGATAAAAGGGAGAATCTTAAATGTACCTTTACTGAACTGATGGATTTAGAAAACGATTTCTGATCATAGATTACTGCTAGAAAACTCCTTCGGAGCACTACAGTAGCGCTAATGTTGGGATCCTAACTTTCCACGTCTGCCCAGAATGGAAACACACCCAGTCATTTATTCTTTTCCCCTAAAGAAGGTGTTTGTCATGTTGCCATACACCGAAATATGAGTTGGATGTTGTCGATCATTAGGAAGATTTGGAGTTTTGTGCCAATCTATGGACTAGGCAATTGATCTACATGGATTGTATCAAGTAGTTGCTTTGTGCTTGTGTTGTAATTTATGTAGTGATATTGTCAAATATGCTTGTAAAATATTTTTTCGCTGAAGATTTTGGTAATTAATTGTTATAGGCATTTCCTAATATGATGTTTAAATAATAAGAATCAGAAATGTTTTTAAAAAATAAGTTTAATCCGTTTAGATTAATAAATTCTTAGCATCAGACAATCTTCCCCCAAAACTGCAGAACCCTCCCTAGGGTTCTAAAATAGAATACAATATAATTATGTAAAGGTTTAGTTTAGTCTTTGGTGGTTGGGCTTTGAGTGATTGCAGGTCCATTAGTATTATTTGGTTCCATTATGTCCTTACTAAGAACAGCCACTAAAGATAAGTAATAATAGAGCTATACCTCAACAATCCAAATTCAATCAGTAAATCAACAGTCTAATTAATAAATATGAACATTCTAATTGCATTGTCTGCTGCATATTTTTACAGAGAACGGTTGTCCCTTTCTGGCAGTAACTTCAACAATGTCGAATTTGTATAGCTAAAATGTGTTGATTTACATACAAGATAAGTGGTCTATTTACCTGCAGCGCCGAGACACTCGATTGAGTATCTGTGCACTTCATAAGCTCTGTTTTGATTTTGATTTTTTTTAATACTGTATAGTATTTTATTTGAAATGTATTCGTAACTACGTTATTTGGGGGCATATTATCAAGAAATAGAGTTAAGATTATCGCCGCTTTAGCCGCAGGAAACTGCTGTTAAAGCGCCGATAATGGGCTTGATAATACGCCCTTGTGAATTCCCATAGAAGCACATGTTCTGCTGTGAACCTGGGCTTCTATTGGAATTCTCAAGGGCAAATTATCAAGCCCCTTATCGCCGCTTTAGCGGCAGTTTCCTGCGGCTAAAGCGGCGATAATGTTATCGCCGTTCCTTGATAATATGGCCCTAAGTTTCTTCTATTTTCCTACAAACAATATGGTCCATCGTTTCACTTACTGTTTCAATCAAGTCTTCCCTATTTGAAAATAAATCATTGTTGTCATGATGATTACAGAAGAATAAACATGCAGCATAGAATAAAAGAATTAGTAACTTGTGTTATTTGATTTTATATTGTCATTCCGATTTCTGGTGTCATTTACAAAACATTTTGGGCTTCGGACCTTCTGATTTATTTTGTCACCAGGACCCATCAACGAAATTACTGGCCCATACTACACGGCTAGCTCTCATGTAGACTCTACGTCTATATCTGGTTATATATATATATATTCACAGAAAAAACCATAGGTTATAGTGGATATATAGTTAGGAATTTGCATTTACAAAACCTTGAAAATTCAATGAAAAAACCATAGGTTATAGGCCATATATAGTTAGGAATTCGCATTTACAAAACCTTATTTTACTCGCATAAAACCATTGAAATTCCATATATAGTTAGAAGCGCTAACTATATATCGCGCACCCGCAATCCACTGCTGATGATGTCACATATTACATCATTCATGACATGGTCAGTGACATCACTGATGACATCACTGATGACATCTCAAATGACATCACTGATGACATCACTGATCACAACATCCAGTGATTGTATGTGTCTGTAAAGTTTAAATATGTTTCACATATTGAAGAATGAGTGGATGTATAAGTGTCTGGATGAAGAATTTAGTAGGTGCATGACTGACTGTATGAGTGAGTGATTAAATGTGTCTCACTGAGTGCATGGGTTAGTGACTAAACTGTCTTAATTTGTGCATCAGTATGTTTGTTGTTGTGTAAGCTGCTGCATGTGTTGATCAGTAGCTATAAGAGTGGTCATATGGGTTATTGATTGGTTGCCCAAGTATTTGAATGGGAGGCTGAGTGTGTGTGTGGGTGGCTGGGAGGTGCGTGACTCTTTGCATAGATGTGTAAGCAGTTGATTCACTAGGAGTATGAGTTCAAGAGTGCATGTGGAAACAGCTATATGGGCGGTTGACTGTGCATGGGTGTGTTGGTGAGTGAATGGATTTCTCATTGCTACATGTGCAAGTAAGTACGTATGTAAAACACAATACATGTGAGAGTTGAGATATATAAATAACTGAACATAAGAGCCAGTGAATGTGTGAGTGGCTGTATCGATCACTGTGAGCTTGTATCAGGGATTATATAAGAGAATAGATATGTGTTATTATATGTTTGAATAAGTAAGATGTGTATAACTTTATAGTTGAGGAAATGGAGGTGTGATTGATTCTTTGCATGACTGACTAGGTGTGTGAGTAACTCCATGGATGAGTGACAGTCTGTGAGTGTCTGTTTATACTGAGTGTATGTAAGGTTATATTAGAGTCTGAAGAGGTTCATTGTATTATCACATGAGTGATGTGATCAGTGATGACAAATGAGATGTCATCAGTGATGTCATTTGAGTTGTCATCAGTGATGTCATCAGTGATGTCATTTGAGATGTCATCAGTGATGTCATCAGTGATGTCACTGACCATGTCATGAATGATGTAATATGTGACATCATCAGCAGTGGATTGCGGGTGCGCGATATATAGTTAGCGCTTCTAACTATATATGGAATTTCAATGGTTTTATGCGAGTAAAATAAGGTTTTGTAAATGCGAATTCCTAACTATATATGGCCTATAACCTATGGTTTTTTCATTGAATTTTCAAGGTTTTGTAAATGCAAATTCCTAACTATATATCCACTATAACCTATGGTTTTTTCTGTGAATTTCATTGGTTTTTTAATAGCAAATATGAAAAGCTTTAAAATGTCAAGTACGTGATAGATAAAAACATTTTCGTATTTATGCACGCTGATGTGCTTTGAACGCTGCACCCCCCCCTCCCCTCTTTTGCCTTAGTAGTACTCTCTCTTTGCAGATACTGAAGGGTAGTTAACGCAGGCCTTTACCCCCGTTGTAATCCGTCGTGCCTCCTTGTCTCTCCATTTGATTGATTTTTGTCCAAGCATTTACTGTTTTAGAATTGGTTCTCTTTGGATCATTCTCTATTTACAAACAAGCACAAAGGCGCAATACTCTGTTTAGTCTTTGCAGATAGTGAAAAATCGTGTAAAAAAATAAAAGTAATCGAGCAAAATCAGTAGGCCACTAATTGGATCTCTTTTTGACCTCGCTAAAATAGAAATATTAGGAACAACCCTTCATGAGAAATACGAAAATAGTGAGATGAACTGAGCTCCACACCATGAGGGCTGCAAGACAGCTCGGCTCCATCACCCATCCCGCACAAAATAACGACAAACCCTATGCAAATATTAAAAATGTAGACAACACACCAGCAAAGAAACAGGGTAAAACATTTTATTAAAAAACTATTTACATAACGTTGGTTTATAAGATGATGTCAGTAGTGGACCGATGTGTGAATAGAACGAAAACAGCACAAGGCTCCAAGATCCGGATGGCAAGCTCCTGGATGTTGGGTGCCATAGTTTAGAGTTCTGAATTTCAGCCTTTTTCAATGCCTGTGCTTTGTTGAATCAAAATGGCGGCTTGACACAAAGCTGACTCAAGCGTTGCTACTAATGCTATGCAGACCAAAACTGGTTTTCAGTTTGTACATTTTTCTAGATTTTTCAATCCAAGTTTGGTTGACTTTGTAGAACGATGGCTTCAGATTTTCAACATACAGTGTGGTGGCGCTGACTGGGAGGGGGCGCTTCGCCCCTGCCCCCTCCCCAAGTAAGATTTTCATATGTGAAAGTACGTTAATGGTTTTGGTCCCTGAGATGCTTCGATGTCACTACCATTCTCAAATAGCATAAGTTCTGGATGTTGGGTGCCATAGTTAAGAGTTCTGAGCAGTGCTTGTAACACTGTCTGAAGCTTATTTCCACCTACTGCAGCTTCACTATTCTCAAAGTAAGTGAGTGTCGTTTGTGGACCTGACTGCATTAGAAAACAATGTGATATGTTACCTTCCTAAACAGCTTGACGGAGGCCCCTGAGGGGCGGTGTGATGGCCATGGACTCGGAGAAGACGCTTGGCTCCGACACCCTCCCCAAGTCTTATAGCACTGGTGTAGCCTGAGATCGCCCCCGACATAGGCGGCCGGCTCCCGGGGTCCGGCGGAACTTTTTGCCTTTTGATGACTCTTCTATTCTGGACTTTGTCCCACAATCCGTTTGACCTGAAGACAAGCTGTAGTGGGGCGCCCCTTTATCGTTTTAGTTGCCATTCCGCCCGCTTTTGCTACACTGTGCCTCTTCCGCCATTCAGCTGTTTACCGCCCGCTCTTGCGACTACAGCGTCTCGCTCACCATGTAGTTGAGATGCGCCCGCTCTTGCGGTGCAGCGATAGGCGGCTGCCACAGGACTCTCAAAATGGCGGCCGGCTCTTCAGTTTTGGGCCTGGTCCACTAAAATGGCCCTGGGACACCTTGGAACTCGGACGCTTGTCTGCTAGGGCTTGGGTCCCATTCTCGAAAAGCGTCCCCTCAGCCGTGAAGATTCTACAAAAGTCTTGGGGGCCTCCGACTCCCGCAGGCTTCTGGTGGGGAGCGGCTGCCATGATTGCTCGTGGAATGGCCACGACGGAGCTACGAGATGGTAGTGGTCTCATGCTGACGCCAGCTTTAGTCTGAAACATCCAGAAACACTATAGACTACCAATTCGATCAGTTCCGGTAGCGCCCCAACATGAACCGGAAGAGAAGAACTTGCCCTCCCCTCTTTGACTGATGGTTCTTGTTGCCTGTCCCCTCTGTTGTCATTTAACAGAACTTTTTGGACTGCTGAAAGGGGTTGTGTTCTGAACGCTGGTTGGTGGAGACATTTAGACTATATTCTTGACCTACGTTGTCGCGTAATGCGTTTTATGACACGCCGCGTTAGCGCACCCGGAAGTGATCCGAGGCGCGGCGCGCAGCGCGTAACGTAAGCATAACAGGTCATGTGACTTGTTAATAAAACTTTTCATTGGTTCATTTTACTTTTGTTAATTTAATGATGAAAAGCTTGGTCATATGACCTAAAAATTACGCTTTTCATTGGTTTAGAACATTTTTTTTTCCCAAACGATGAAAGCCCCACCTTGTTTCTGGATCATTCAGACTGAAGCTGGCGTCAGCATGAGAGCACCACCATCTCGTGGCTCCGTCGTGGTCATTCCGCGAGCAATCATGGCAGCCGCTCCCCACCGGAAGCCTGCGGGAGTCGGGGGCCCCCCAAGACTTTTATACAATCTTCACGGCTGAGGGGACGCTTTTCGAGAATGGAACCCAAGCCCTAGCAGGCAAGCGTCCGAGTTCCAAAGTGTCCCAGGGCCATTTCAGTGGACCAGGCCTAAAACTGAGGAGCTGTCCGCCATTTTAAGAGCCATGTGGCAGCCGCCTATCGCTGCACTGCAAGAGTGGGAGCAACTCAACAACATGGTGAGCGAGACGCTGTGGCCGCAAGAGCGAGCGCAACTCAGCTAGATGGCCGCCACCTGGGGAGGCCCGTTCACGCCGGCTCCCCCACGCCCCCCCCCCGGGCCGCCGCACGCCAATTTTCGGAGCAGCATTGTAGGATACCAAAACCAGTGCGGCAGTTTACTGGACATCACCTGGGTGCCTGTCGTACATGTTGTGTCAGCCATGTGACACTGGACACAGACCGCTACTGACGAGGCCTCCCCCCGCACCACCCGGGACGCCCCACGCTGTTTTTCTGTGCTGCATTGTAGGATCCCTAAACCAGTGCGGCACCCAGGCGACATCACCTGGGTGCCGTCCAGAACTCTGCACGTTGTGCTGCCTTGGGACTATTCGCACAACAGACCGCTACTGACGAGGCCTCCCCCCGCCCCACCCGGGACGCCCCACGCCAATTTTCGGAGCAGCATTGTAGGATCCCTAAACCAGTGCGGCACCCAGGCGACATCACCTGGGTGCCGTCCAGAACTCTGCACGTTGTGCTGCCTTGGGACTATTCGCACAAAAGACAGCTTCTAACCATTGTTGCTTTTTGTGTTGAGAAATGTTTAAATGTTTTTAGTTTTTGTTCCGTTCGTTAAAGTTAGTAGTTAATAAAGTTTTATAACCTTACTTTCTTGGAGTGTTATCTATTTTTTTTTTTAAACGGGTGAATGGGGCCTTGAATCGGGTTATTGTCATGTGTGGACTTTGGAAGTGTGCTGCTGCAGGATCGGACATTTCAAACTCAAATGCACGTTCTTTTTCTTACCTTTCCGAAGCATGGAGCGCAATAGCAGGCAGAGAAAGGGTGATGCACGTATTGAACACTGCCTGGCCTGGCAAGTTGCTGGCAGTGCCCCCCCGCCCGCTCCTGAAAGAGGGCACACACACACCGCCGCCCCGAGTACTTCACAAATCTTTAAAAGACCATGCGCTTGTTCATGAGGCTTAAATGGTTTATCACCTCTTCTAGAACCCCTGCATCGACCCTCTGACGTTTCATGGAAAAATTACCATGTAACACAATACCAAGCCCTGTCAGCTGAAACCCCCAAGGAATCGTGGGGCATATTATCAAGGGGGTTTATCTCCGCTTTTTTGGCTTTAAAAGCCATGAAAGCGGAGATAAAATTATTTCCCTATTACCAAGCTGTCGCTAACACCAGTTAGTGACAGCTAAAAGGAGATAGCGACCATCTTGGGCCCCGCTTTGCATGTCAGTGATACTTATCACTAATGACATGCAAAGTGGCGTGCCAAGATGTTAGCGACTGGAAACAGTCCCTAACATCGCTACCTTCTATTACCAACTTTTGGAGATATTCGCGCTAAGCGCGAATATCTCCAAAATCTAACACCTGCCCTGAGCAGTTCTTAGCCATGTTATCCAATGGGAGGTGGATAACATGGCTAAGAGCATTAGGTCGATAATACATGAATATCGCTGACTTTTCTGCGATAATAGCAAGGTTTATCTGCGATAAAAATCGCCGATGTGCGGCGATAATTTTTGTCTCTAAACAAGTTAGAGACAAAAATTATCGCTAGTTGTTCGTAATATGCCCCCGGGTTTTTGCTTGCAGAAATCGGGAGGCGGGAGACTAGCACTGAAATCAGTACTCACACGCCTGAATCAGGAGGATTGGCATGTCTGAATTCTCTACAGCTGGGGCCAAAAACTACATCCGCAGGGTTAGGTGATAGCCTGGGACCAGCCTGGCATCTAAAATGGCTGCCGTGCACGACAAAATTGTGGCATTCGAAAAAAGGCAAGATGGCGCAGCCGCTGGAAGAGATGTATCAACATATATCAGCCACCCTCAGGAAACATAAGGGATTAGGATACGTCTCCCGCACCCCCTTATACCTAGTACTTTAATTAACGAAGCACAAAATGGCGAATTCCCGTTTCGCTACCAGTTTGCGGCCCAGTTCGCGGCCCGTGAAGCGCTTCTACCGTGAAAAATCATTTTTTTTTTATTTTCCCCACGGGACCCTTTAATAACCCCAACAACATTCCTAGGGGGTCAAGAGGGGGATACCTTGCCCCCTTTCATTAAATTCCCCCTTAGTTTTTCACCTTTTCTTCTCTCTCGATCCTACCGAGAGACAAGATGGCGGCCGCTCCGGACTGTCACGCAGCAAAAAAAAAAAAAAAGCTCACGCACAGCCGCTGGAAGAGATGTATCAACATATATCAGCCTCCTCAGCCACCCTCAGAAAACATAGGGGATTAGGATACGTCTCCCGCACCCACTTATAACTAGTAATTTAATTAACGAACCACAAAATAGCGAATTCCCGTTTCGCTACCAGTTCGCGGCCGCGCTTCTACCGTGAAAAATCATTTTTTTTTTATTTTCCCCACGGGACCCTTTAATAACCCCAACAACATTCCTAGGGGGTCAAGAGGGGGATACCTTGCCCCCTTTCATTAAATTCCCCTTTCGTTTTCCACCTCTTCTTCTCTCTCGATCCTACCGAGAGACAAGATGGCGTCCGCTCCGGACTGTTTAGAATGTTGACAGACACCGGAGAGCCAATCAGCTTTCTGCGCGCAAAGTTCCGATAAGCGAAAAGTAAGCGGACCGGATCGCTGCCCAGAGCGCTGTTACAGATATATATCTTGGTTTGAACGTTAATTTCTCAAAAACTACTGGAGCACATATATTGAGACCTAGCAAAGGCACATCGGGCTAACAGTCCCTACAATTTTGCCAAGTTTCGTGCAAATCCATTCAGCCGTTCGAGCTAAAAGTGAGTCCAACCGCCCTATGGAAATTAACATGGGAAAAACGCGTTTTGGGACCCCCCTTTTTTCTCGGCCCCCCTTGACGAAACCCCCCCAAATTTTCAGGGGCTGCTCAGAAACAAAATGTGCCATTTTCCTGAAAATTTCAGCCGATTCCGTCCACAAACGCCAAAGTTATTAGACATAGAATTTTCAAAAGTCCCATAGAGAAAAAATCCTAACTATATATACCTACTGGCGATAGCCAGTAGGTAATATATATATATATATATATATATATATATATATATATAGATATATATATATATATATATATATATATATATATATATATATATTCACTGAAAAAACCATAGGTTATAGACCATATATAGTTAGGAATTAGCATTTACAAAACCTTGAAAATTCACTGAAAAAACCATAGGTTATAGACCATATATAGTTAGGAATTCGCATTTACAAAACCTTATTTTACTCACACAAAACCATTGAAATTCCATATATAGTTAGTTGCACTAACTATATATCGCGCACCCGCAATCCACTGCTGATGATGTCACATATTACATCATTCATGACATGGTCAGTGACATCACTGATGACATCACTGATGACATCTCAAATGACATCACTGATGACATCTCAAATGACATCACTGATGACATCACTGATGACATCTCATTTGACATTACTGATCACATCACTGATGATATCATTCATGTGATAATACGATGAACCTCTTCAGACTCTAATATAACCTTAGATACAATCAGTGTAAACAGACACTCACAGACTGTCACTCATCCATGGAGTTACTCACACACCTAGTCAGTCATGCAAAGAATCAATCACACCTCCATTTCCTCAACTATACAGTTATACAAACTTTACTTATTCAAACATATACTAACACATATTTACTCTCTTATACAATCCCTGATACAAGTTCACAATGATCCATACAGCCACTCACACATTCACTGGCTCTTATGCACAGTTATTTATATATGTCAACTCTCACATGTACTGTGTTTTACATATGTACTTACTTTGACATGTAGCACTGAGATATCCATTCACTCACCAATACACTCATGCACACAGTCAACCGCCCATACAGCTGTTTCCACATGCACTTTTGAAACCATACATCTAGTGAATCAACTGCTCACACATCTATGCACAGAGTCATACACCTCCCAGCCACCCACACACACACTCAGTCTCCCATACAAATACTTGGGCAACCAATCAATAACCCATATAGTTACTCATATAGCTACTTATCAACACATGCAACAGTTTACAGAACAACAAATTAAGACAGTTTAGTCACTAACCCATGCACTCAGTGAGACACATTTAATCACTCACTCATACAGTCAGTCATGCACCTACTAAATCCTTCATCCAGACACTTATACATCCACTCATTCTTCAATATGTAAGACATATTTTAACTTTACAGAAACATACAGTCACTGAATGTTGTCATCAGTGATGTCATCAGTGATGTCACTGACCATGTCATGAATGATGTAATATGTGACATCATCAGCAGTGGATTGCGGGTGCGCGATATATAGTTAGTGCAACTAACTATATATGGAATTTCAATGGTTTTGTGTGAGTAAAATAAGGTTTTGTAAATGCGAATTCCTAACTATATATGGTCTATAACCTATGGTTTTTTCAGTGAATTTTCAAGGTTTTGTAAATGCTAATTCCTAACTATATATGGTCTATAACCTATGGTTTTTTCAGTGAATTTTCAAGGTTTTGTAAATGCTAATTCCTAACTATATATGGTCTATAGCCTATGATTTTTTCAGTGAATATATATATATACATACATATATAAACATATATCATCTGTATATCTATATAAATACAAACATAAATGCATGCATACATATACTTATATGCATTTTAGGGTTGTTAGGGCGTTTTCGTGTGTATTATGTTGCTTTTTTAGGGCTTTTGGGTCAATTAAGTAGGGTTCCCGGAGCCTAGGGCTGAGGGGCCGGTTCAGTTTCATGCGTATTGGTGTTGGCAAGGTTTTGAGGGATTTTGGCGGTTTTTTGGTCGAGATTTGGCCGTTTTATGGCTTTTTTGTGTTTGCGGGGGCGCGTATTCGGGTTGAAATTCGTCCCTGTTCCAGTGGATGGATTGGGCTGATTTTTGGAGAGATGTTAGGGAATCGCTGGAACTAGTGTCCAGCCAAGTTTGAAGCGGATCGGAGCAGTGGAAGTGCTTTAAAGAGCAATTTTTGTGCGGAGTAGCGAATTGCCATGTTATTCAATGGGAGTTTTTGGTGCGCATGGAGAAGGTGAATTTGGGGTGTTCCAGTTGCGCTAGAGGGACGGGGCTTGGGTGAGCTGTAGGGAGAGTGGATCGGCAGGTGTGCCAAATTTTTGGGATTTGTTGGCTGAAGGGAAGGGTGTGCTTGGGCAAAGTCGATTTGGTGAAAACGGTGCGTTATTTACATGAAAGTTGAAAAAACACTAATAAAAGCAAAGCTAAAAAGCCACCTCATTACAAACAGAATGGCTTTAACTTAAACGAGGGCGAGATCTATTGCATTTTCAATGCTTGTTTACTTTGGTTCCATCAAGAAGGCATTCAGATGTGTCACACATTTGCCATAAATTCTGAATGTTAGCACTCTAGTTGCACATTAGATCACTGTAGTAAAGCTACTGCTCACCAGGGACGTCTGCTGCTGGTATTCAAAGTGCATGTTTCAGTCTGCATGTCAGAATTTTTTTAATGAAATAGAAGAGGATTTGAGAAGTCACTCAAAATGATCCCTAATTTTTCTTTCTGAAGCACTAATCATACTTTCTATGGCAAAATTAACCCCCTCATGTTGTTCCTTTTTAAATTGAGTGTTTTCAGACTTACCACTTCATTCCAATCAAGATGGCTTCTGGTGTGCCATACTTTTGTCATAAGTAAGACTGTTAGCGCTCTAGTTGTTCTTTAGAACACTCTGGGACATTCTGTCATTGGGCTATACTTGGGGTACATCTGGGTGATATTTGGGCTACATTTAGGCTCTTTTGTCTCTGGTGGCCATCTTGGGAGACTATGTCAGAATTTTTTAATGAAATTGAAGAGGGTTTGAGAAGTCACTCAAAATGTGCCCTAATTTTTCTTTCTGCAGCACTAATCATAATTCATATGGCAAAATATACCCCCTCATTTTGTTCCTTTTTAAATTAAATGTTTTAAGAGTTACCACTTTATTCCAATCAAGATGGCTTCAGGTGTGCCATACCTTTGTAATAAGTAGGACTGTTAGCGCTCTAGTTGTTCTTTAGAACACTCTGGGACATTCTGTCATTGGGCTATACTTGGGCTACATCTGGGTGATATTTGGGCTACATTTGGGCTCTTTTGTCTCTGGTGGCCATTTTGGGAGACTGCATGTCAGAATTTTTTAATGAAATAGAAGAGGATTTGAAAAGTCACTCAAAATGTGCCCTAATTTTTCTTTCTGCAGCACTAATAATACCTTCTATTGCATAATATACCCCCTCATTTTGTTCCTTTTTAAATTAAATGTCTTAAGAGTTACCACTTTATTCCCATCACGATGGCTCCAGGTGTGCTATACCTTTGTAATAAGTAGGACTGTTAGCGCTCTAGTTGTTCTTTAGAACACTCTGGGACATTCTGTCATTGGGCTATACTTGGGCTACATCTGGGTGATATTTGGGCTACATTTGGGCTCTTTTGTCTCTGGTGGCCATTTTGGGAGACTGCATGTCAGAATGTTTTAATGAAATAGAAAAGGATTTGAGAAGTCACTCAAAATGTGCCCTAATTTTTCATTCTGCAGCACTAATCATACTTTCTATGGCAAAATATACCCCCTCATGTTGTTTCTTTTTAAATTAAATGTTTTAAGAGTTACCACTTTATTCCAATCAAGATGGCTTCAGGTGTGCCATACCTTTGTAATAAGTAGGACTGTTAGCGCTCTAGTTGTTCTTTAGAACACTCTGGGACATTCTGTCATTGGGCTATACTTGGGCTACATCTGGGTGATATTTGGGCTACATTTGGGCTCTTTTGTCTCTGGTGGCCATTTTGGGAGACTTCATGTCAGAATGTTTTAATGAAATAGAAAAGGATTTGAGAAGTCACTCAAAATGTGCCCTAATTTTTCATTCTGCAGCACTAATCATACTTTCTATGGCAAAATATACCCCCTCATGTTGTTTCTTTTTAAATTAAATGTTTTAAGAGTTACCACTTTATTCCAATCAAGATGGCTTCAGGTGTGCCATACCTTTGTAATAAGTAGGACTGTTAGCGCTCTAGTTGTTCTTTAGAACACTCTAGGAGGCTGCAGTAGAACACAAAGGAATCAACTGACAGTCTCTGTCCTTGTTGGATGTACATGTTTTACTGAGAATGTCAGACTTCATTTTCACATGACTGATAAAGATAATGTGAATTTACAGAAAATATGCTTTCAGTTTAGCTTATAGATCCCCTTCCAAACCACTGTGGGAAAATCATGAGATATTAGTTTTCTTTCAAACAATATTCATGATATCACAGCAGAAGGTTTTTTCACATGGTAAAATCACCTTAGAACCCACCACAATTCCTAAAACGAGTATGGTACCATCAACAAATGATTTATAATGTAACTAAAGTCCTAAAACCCTCTATTAACTACAATGCTTTTTAATGAGGTGCTATCATGTATATTGGTCCCAAGATGGCTGCCAACACTTCTTGGATGAAGTGCTGACAGCCAATCAGATCAGATGTGTGGTTAGGCTCCGCCCAGATATATATCTTGTTTTGAACCTAAATTACTCAAAATCCACTGGAGCACATATATTGAGACCTAGCAAAGGCACATCGGGCTAACAGTCCCTACAATTTTGCCAAGTTTCGTGCAAATCCATTCAGCCGTTCGAGCTAAAAGTGAGGCCAACCGCCCTATGGAAATTAACATGGGAAAAATGCGTTTTGGGACCCCCCTTTTTTCTCGGCCCCCCCTTGATGAAACCCCCCCAAATTTTCAGGGGCTGCTCAGAAACAAAATGTTCCATTTTCCTGTAACTTTCAGCCAATTCCGTCCACAAACGCCAAAGTTATTAGACATAGAATTTTCAAAAATCCCATAGAGAAAAAATCCTAACTATATATACCTACTGGCGACCGCCAGTAGGTAATATATATATATATATATAGATATATATATATATATATATAGATATATATATATATAGATATATATATATATATATATATATATATATATATATATATATATATATATATATATATTCACTGAAAAAACCATAGGTTTCACACCAGTTATAGTTAGGAATTTGCATTTAAAAAACCTATTAAATTCAATGAAAAAACCATAGGTTGGACACCAGTTATAGTTAGCTGGAGATTTTACTGTCAAAAAACCATTGAAATTCCCACGTTATAGTTAGTTGGACTCACTATAACTTGCGCGCCTGCATGCACTGCTGATGACGTCACATATTACATCACTCATGACATGGTCAGTGACATCAGACATGACATCACTGATGACACCATCCTTGTGACAGACTGACAGACCTCCTTTCAGTGTAATGTAACCCTTGAAACACATATTCAAAAATAGAAACTAACATTTTCCAAAAAATGGAGATACCCATACCAGTTAAAACAACCAATTCAGTAATTCCACCATCTATATACACATCCACTCATTCAGCAACAGTTCTATATAGTCACTCATACATATACTCACTCATGATATGTAGTGATACACATATACATCCGGTTACACACTGACAGTCATCCAAAAGTTACTCACACGCATACTCACACATGCAAATAAACTATTGAACATCCATTTATTTGCATATACAGCTATACACACACTAGCACATTACTTCTAAGGAAACTTACACATACTTACTCTCTTAAACAATCACTTATAGAAACACATACTTATTTAAACAGGAACTCTTACAATCTCTCACTCTCTTATATACTCACTTATATACATCAATACTCACATATACTAGATTAAAACATATGCAGTTACTGATAAAGACACTAGTGAGACAGCCATTCACTCACTAACACACACATATACACAATCATCCACCCATACAGTCCTGCACATATGCTGTCTTCAAAACACATACAAACAGTGAGTCAGTCATTGATGCATCTATGTGCTAAGTAATACCCCCACCAAATCATACAGACACTCATACTGATACTAAAAAAACATCTAATAACCCATACACACACACACACATGTAGCTACTCACCAACCCATGCAGCCACTTATACACAAAGTGAAACACTGATACATATATTTAAATATTTAAACATTACTCACTAATATATGTATTTACTAAGATACACTTAATAAGCCAGTTAACTAATCATTTTTTTTAAAACATCCATTTAGACACCTATTTAAAAATGTATTCTTCCATTGACCTTTACAAATACATATAAAAAACATATTTATTTTACAGAAAGACACACATTCACTGGATGGTGTCATCAGTGATGTCATGAGTGATGTCACTGACCATGTCATGAGTGATGTAATATGTGACGTCATCAGCAGTGCATTTCAGGCGCGCAACTTATAGTGAGTCCAACTAACTATAACGTGGGAATTTCAATGGTTTTATGCCAGTAAAATTTCCAGCTAACTATAACTGGTGTCAAACCTATGGTTTTTTCAATGAATTTAATAGGTTTTTAAATGCAAATTCCTAACTATAACTGGTGTCAGACCTATGGTTTTTTCAGTGAATATATATATATATTTACTGAAAAAAACATAGGTTTCACACCAGTTATAGTTAGCTGGAAATTTTACTGACATAAAACCATTGAAATTCCCACGTTATAGTTAGTTGGACTTACTATAACTTGCGCGTGCAATGCACTGCTGATGACGTCACATATTACATCACTCATGACATGGTCAGTGACATCACTCATGACATCACTGATGACACTATCCAGTGAATGTGTGTCTTTCTGAAAAATAAATATTAGTGAGTAATGTTTAAATTTTTTAATATATGTATTAGTATTTCACTTTGTGTATAAGTGGCTGCATGGGTTGGTGAGTAGCTACATGTGTATGTACATGGGTTATTAGATGTTTTTCTTAGTATCAGTATGAGTGTCTATATGGTTTTGTGGGGGTATTACTTAGCACATAGATGCATGATTGACTGACTCTCTGTATGTGTTTTGAAGACAGCATATGTGCAGGACTGTATGAGTGAATGGGTGTGTATATGTGTGTGTTACTGAGTGAATGACTGTCTCACTAGTGTCTTTATCAGTAACTACATATGTTTTAATATAGTATATGTGAATATTGATGTATATAAGTAAGTATATGTGAGAGTAAGAGATTGTAGGAGTTCCTGTTTAAATAAGTATGTGTTTCTATAAGGGATTGTTTAAGAGAATAAATATGTTTAAATTTCAATAGAAGTACGTTGGTAGTGTGTGTATAGCTCTATATGCAAATAAACGGATGTTCAATTGTTTATTTGCATGTTGTGAGTATGTGTGTGAGTAACTTTTGGATGACTGTCGGTGTGTAACAGGATGTATAGGTGTATCACTACATATGATGAGTGAGTATATGTATGAGTGAGTATATTGAACTGTTTGTGAATGAGTAGATGTGTATATAGATGGTGGAATTACTGAATTGGTTGTTGTAACTGATATGGTTATCTCCATTTTTTTTATAAATTTTAGTTTCTATTTTTTAATATGTGTTTCAAGGGTTACATTACAGTGAAAGGAGGTCTATCACAAGGATGGTGTCATCAGTGATGTCATGAGTGATGTCACTGACCATGTCATGAGTGATGTAATATGTGACGTCATCAGCAGTGCATTGCACGTGCAAGTTATAGTGAGTCCAACTAACTATAACGTGGGAATTTCAATGGTTTTATGTCAGTAAAATTTCCAGCTAACTATAACTGGTGTGAAACCTATGTTTTTTTCAGTGAATTTCAAAGGTTTTTTAAATGCTAATTCCTAACTCTGGGACATTCTGTCATTGGGCTATATTTGGGCTACATCTGGCTGATATTTGGGCTACATTTGGTTTTTTTTTGTCTCTGGTGGCCATCTTTGGGCTACATTGGGCTACATTGTGCTACATTTGAACTCTAACATATATATAGCCCAATGTAGCCCAATATATATTTTTTCAAAGTTAATTTTCGTAAAAACCACTTGAGCATATATCTTGAGACATAGCAAAGGCACATCGGGCTACCAGTCCCTACAATTTTGCCAATTTTTTTTTAATATTGTTTTTTTTTGCCTTGGAGCGCTCCCGGTGCGCGCCCCGGTGAGCACCCTGGAAAGCGTAGTTTTATGAAGCGCCCCGGGGCGTGCACCGGGGAGCGTCCCGTAAGCTCCAATATCACGAACGAAAACATGATCTTGACGTATCGCGTAGCCTCGACCGCGTGATACGCACGGCGTAAACGCACCCGGAAGCACTTGAGCGAATACGATCGCGCAACGTAGGCGTCTGGCGCGCTTACGCGACGCGCCCCTGGGTGCGCCCCGGGGCGCGTATCGTAAGCGTGTCGGGTCATGTGACCTGAAAATAACACTTTTCATTGGTTCATAACAGTTTTGGTTTAATAATGATGAAGCCCCTGGTCATGTGACCTGAAAATAACACTTTTCATTGGTTCAATACATTTTTTTTTTCAAAAGGATGAAAGACCCCACCTTTTTTCCTTATTCTGACTTTGTCCTTTGACTTAGGAAGACCTGTTTGTACCTCTCTGTACCTTTTTGATCTTTATAATGGCTTCAGTAGCAGCAGCAGCTGGTGCATCTGCACCACCACCACCACCACAACCACCAGGAGGACCACCACAAGATATCATTGGTGGTCAACAAGAGGAGGAAGAGGAGGAGGAGGAGGAAGAGGGGAGGAGAAGATGGATTGAAGAACAAAATACCACATACCAGCCAAGACCACACATTATATGGGAGTTTTTTTCGATCCCAGAGGGGAAGAAAAAAGTAAATGCAGCCAAGGTGACTTGCCTAATCTGTGGCATAGAACTTTGTAGGGGGAACCCTAATAAAAAATTTAATTTGGAAACAACACAATGATTCGCCACATGCAGCGCAAGCATCCAATAAACTATTCTGCTGCAGAGATGATTGAACTGGCCAGTAAATCTCCCCAATCCACAAGCACCACCTCAAAAAGAAAGCAACCCACTCCGTCGGCACCAGAGGAAAGTGAGACGATGCCTTGCATTCAGCCACGATTTGCAGATTTCCGAATTATCTGTAAATATTGTGGGAAGACCATCTCCTACGGAGAACAGAGCGTAAAGCTCATCGTCCTTGCTGGGGACAACCACAAATGCCCCAATAAACCCTAATTGTTTCTTTTCTTTTTGTTTTGCCATTTTCAATTCCCTGTTTTTTCATTTCTCCCCATGAAAAATACAAAAAATAAATAAAACTGTTCAGAAAACCCCAAAAAAGTTTAAAATGTTCAAAAAACAATAAAAAAGATATAAAACAACAAAAAGAAGAAAAAAAACAGTTCTTTTTAGAACTACCTCCAATTTCTAAAAAAGGCTACATTTTTAAAAAACTCTATTATTCATTTTTCCCCATGGGACGCTCCCCAGTCCGCTCCCCGGTGCGCGTACCGGACGCTCCCCCCGCGCAAATCAAATCTTTTTTTTGCCCCGCTGGGCCGTTTTACAAACCTATGGGGTCAGGGGGGTCTATCCCTGCCCCCTTATGGTCATTTCCCCCTTTGATTTTTCCACCTCTTATGTCTCAATTTTATCGAGACACAAAATGGCGGGCGCTCCGGACTGTTTCGAATGTTTACAGACACCCGAGAGCCAATCAGCTTTCTGTGCGCAAGTCGCATGGCGCGCCCGGAGCGCGTACCGGGGCGCTGCCATAGATATATATATTTTTTTGAACCTAAATTACTCAAAAACCACTGGAGCACATATCTTGAGACATAGCAAAGGCACATCGGGCTACCATTCCCTACAATTTTGCCAAGTTTGGTGCAAATCCATTCAGCCGTTCGGGCTAAAAGTGAAACCGACCGCCCTATGAAAATTAACATGGGGAAAACACATTTTGGGACCCCCCTTTTATCTTGGCCCCTGCTTGACGAATCCCCCCCAAACTTTCAAGGAAGGAGCGGGCCATTTTCTTAGAGAAATTTGCGAATATTCGTCCACCGGCGCCAAAGTTATTCCCAATAGAATGTTGCGGATTTCCTATGGAAAGTAGATCCTAACTATAACTACCTACTGGCGACCGCCAGTAGGTAATATATATGTATATATATTACCTACTGGCGGTCGCCAGTAGGTATATATAGTTAGGATTTTTTTCCTATGGGATTTTTGAAAATTCTATGTCAAATAACTTTGGCGTTTGTGGACGGAATTGGCTGAAATTTTCAGGAAAATGGCACATTCTGTTTCTGAGCAGCCCCTGAAAATTTGGGGGGGTTTCATCAAGGGGGGCCGAGAAAAAAGGGGGGTCCCAAAACGCGTTTTTCCCATTCATTTTTCACTAGGGCGGTTGGAATCACTTTTAGCTCGAACGGCTGAATGGATTTACACGAAACTTGGCAAAATTGTAGATATGGTTTGCCCGACGTGCCTTTGCTATGTCTCAATATATGTGCTCCAGTGGATTTTGAGAAATTAATGTTTTTAAAAACAGATATATCTGTGACAGCGCTCCGGTTAGCGCCCCGGTTCGCGTACCTGACGCGTAACGGAACTTCGCGAAGCGAAGCTGATTGGCTGTCGGGTGTCTGTCAACATTCGAAACAGTCCGGAGCGGCCGCCATCTTGTGTCTCGGTTGATCGAGACACAAGATGTGGCAAAAACAAAGGGGGAAATGAGCATAAGGGGGCAGAGTACATCCTCCCTGACCCCCTAGGTTTGATGAGGGGGCTTTAAAAGGGCCTCGCGGGGTTAAAAAATAATCATTTTTATATCGTTTTTTTTTGCGGGGGGAGCGCTCGGTACGCGCACCGGGAAGCAGTCCGGGAAGCGTAATATTGGGAAAATAGGATGAAAGAATGTTCAAATATTGTATGTTTATTGATTGTTCTTTTTTTTAATTTTTTTTTTTTCTTTAAGTACCAACATGTAGGTACCAATGCAGAGTCTAAAAATAAAAATACATTGTTTCCTTTGTAGATATCTTGCATGTTGTTTCAGAAGTTATTGTGGTATATGGAATTCATAGCGTAGTCTGTCAGGAAAGCAGAAACACCATGGAGGCAGGAGATGATAAAGAGATGTTAAATACACATTGGAGATGATATAGTGGAAGAAAGGAAGTAACTATGAGCAAACTTAAAGTTGCACAGTATATTTAAAGTCTAATTTTACATTATAATCAATTTGCTACTAGTTTAAAAAATACATATAAAAATGAATAATGTCTCAAACAATTTTTGAATTATTATGTTATGTTAAATTGTTATGTTAAATTAATTTATTGAGCGCACTAACACCATTAGGTTCCTTGGCGCTATACAGAGGGAGCAGGGAGGAGAGACAGAAAATAACATAACAGAGGATGACAACTAATTGTACGCTTCAGTGAAAAGGTGCGTTTTAAGGGAAGATCTGAATCTGGAGTAGGGGGAGGACAACCTAAGAGAAAGGGGTAAGGAGTTCCAAAAAGACGGTGCTAAGAATGAAAACCTAAGGCCACCGTGTTTCTTCTGCTTGAATCTAGGGACAGAAAGTAGAGCCATTTGAGATGACCGAAGGGTGCGGGAGGGAACATACTGATGAAGCAAAGAAGAGATGAAGGAGGGGCCGTGACCAGTGAGGGATTTGGAAATGATGCAACCAAGCTTAAATTTACAGCGGGCAGAAACCGGAAGCCAGTGGAGACTTTTTAGAAGAGGTTGAACATGTTGATCTCTGGGTTGATGGTATATCAGGCGGGCAGCCTGATTTTGGATCAACTGGAGTCTCCTGAGTTGGTATGCAGGAATGCCTACGTATAATGCATTTGCGTAGTCAAGCCTGGACATGACTAACGCAAGCAGGGCCAAAATAAGGGCATCGGTGGTAAGTAGGCGAGAGATTTTGCGTATTTTCCTGAGCTGGAAATGGCTGGAGGAAACTACAGCGCTGATCTGGGGTGTCATAGATAGATCGTTACTTATGACAACTCCCAGACTTTTTGCTGAGTTGACGGGACAGGGGGGGCTGCCAAGACTGGCAGGCCAAAAGGAGGAGTGCCAGGGATTGGAGGGCCCCCCGACAAGCACCAACTCAGTCTTGTCGGGGTTAAGTTTCAGATGGTTTGTGCCCATCCAATCACTGATGAAACAAAGGGTGTTTTGGAAAGTGGAGATGGATTCATCACTGGAGTCAATAGTGAAGACCAGTTGAATGTCGTCCGCGTAGTTAAACGCGGAGACATTGAATCGACGGAGGGAGCGGATTAGCGGGACCAGTTATAAATTAAAAAGCAGAGGGGATAAGGAAGAGCCTTGTGGGACACCACAGGTCAACTCAACTTGAAAAGCAGAAAACTGGGACAACCTGACAGCTTGATGGCGATGGGTCAGGAAAGAGCGCACCCAGTCCAGGGCAGTACCCTGGATGCCAGCCTCTCTGACACGGTCAACCAAAATATCATGGTCGACCGTGTCAAAGGCGGCCGACAGGTCCAGAAGAACCAGAGCCTGACAGGTGTTAGAGTCGGCGCCCCTGCGTAGTTCGTCCATCACAGAGAGGATGACTGCTTCTGTGGAATGCGCAGGTCTAAACCCAGCCTGCTGGGGGTCCAAAACACAAGAGTCTTCTACAAAAGAAGTAAGGGTTTGAGTAACATGGGACTCCAGGACTTTGCTAAGGAAGGGGAGGAGGGAGATAGGGCGATAGTTGCTCATGATGGACAGATCAGCCGTAGGTTTTTTCAGAATGGCGACCACCTCTGCCCGTTTGAAGGATCCCGGGACCACCCCCGTGGTCAAAGAGTTGTTTAAAAGGGCTAGAGGGGGGTCCGGGCAGGAAGTGAGAGCTTCTCGCAGGGCCGAGGGGGGGGCAACAGTCGCTGGGAGAGCCAGAAGAGACTTTGAGCAAAAGGGGGAGAAAATTGTCTTTTGAAATGAGGTAGAGCTGGGTTAGGGTATGGGTGCTGTGGTGAAAGGGAGTACTGGGGGGGGGAAGGGGCAGATGAGGCGTGAGCAGAAATGCTGGTTTTGATTTTAACAATTTTGTCCACAAAGAATTGATTCAGGGAATCACACAGAGGCTGGGAGGGGAGCGGAGCAATGGTGACTCTCGCCGGGTTAGATAATTCCTCAACAATAGAGAAAATATCTTTGGACTTATTAGTAGAGTTCAAGATCTTGTTGGAGAAGAAGCTGGATTTAGCCCGGGCTATAGCAGACTTGTATTCCCTCAGCTGAGAAGAGAAGACAGCTTTTGTCTCGGGGGTATATCCTCGACGCCAGCGTCTTTCGGCCTGACGGAGACTAAGTTTCAGTGCCTTGAGTTCCTCGGTGAACCACCTATGGGCGTCGTGACTGCGCCGCGTCTTAACAGGCTTTATATATAAATTTATTTTTCTGATTTGTTTTCAAAATTAAAAAGAACTTCTAATAATTGTTTGTCAGAATTTGTCTCATTTTCAATTAGGAAAACCACAAATTCAACACATTGCAGAAGTTCTATGTCCAGTGATTCATCAAAGAATTCTGATTCATTTTCTGTATCTTTGTTGCATTCTGCAACAATTTACACGTTATTTTTTTTCTCTCCTTCCATTTTTGTGCTGTAAAATGAATTTTAAAAAAATATATCAGTACAGATAGGGCACTGTTGGGTTTAAGTACAGACAGGTAGTTTGGTTTTTTAAACAGGGATTTTTTCTTTGGGCAGTGTATGGTATCAGACTGGAAGTAGAAACATCAAAAAATGTATGTGATAAATCTAAGTCAATTCTTAATTATACAAGACAAGCCTAACTCCATCCATAACTAAAACAGAGAAGTCTATCTTATTCTATAAGTATTACAGAGGGATAGTATATAACTATCAGAAAATGTTTTCCTAATTAACTTAAAGTACAGAACATACTTCAGTTCTTAAAATAACATCTTACCTTTCAAATAAAAGTTTAAGTTCTCAGTTGAAATGCACTTGATATGTACTTCAGGAAGTAGTAGTCAAAATGGCTGTGTTTCTCTCTCTTTCTTTATATATATTCAGGTACATAACCAATCAAATGTCATGAAATAATAGAAGATATTGAAAGTAGCATTTTGATTGGTTGTCAATTCTAACACTTCATAAGTGTCTTTGTTAGGATATTTAGTGAGGCTTACAGCATAATTTTCTCAATGGAATTCCATCAAATGTGGGGAAATGGTAGGGAGTGCTATGTAGTAGGGGCTATTCTATATTTGATGAAAGTGTCTGTAGTGGCTTTTCTGTAAATTACTTTCCCACCTTTTTTTATCGAGAGCTTACCGGTGCGCTCCCCGGTACGCGAACCGGCAGCGTTACGGGAGTCCTCCATTTTGAATATCGGTAGAATTGAGACACAAGATGGAGGACAAACAATGTTCGGAATGGGTAGAAGGGGGCACGGTAGACACTTTGTGACCCTCTAGGTTTTCGGAGGGGGGATTAGGATGCTGATACATGCAAAAATAAAAAATAAAAAATTTTCGCGGGGGAGCGCCTGGTACGCGCACCGGTAAGCAAACCGGGGAGCGTACTTTGGTGAAAAAAAAAAGTAAGAAAAAGATAAACGTTTTGAATAATCAGAGGGAGGGTAGCTCTGAAAAGAGCTATTGGGTTCTGTCGCTAATTTAGGTACCTACCAGTATGTTCCAATGCACACTTTTAAATAAAGGACGAATATTCTATTCCCTTCATCGGGGAAGTGCACACCATCTCTTCTGTAGATGTCTTGAATGTTGTAACGCAATAATATTTACTATTAAAAAACCATTGAAATTCACTGAAAAAACCATAGGTTATAGACCATATATAGTTAGGAATTAGCATTTACAAAACCATAAAAATTCACTGAAAAAACCATAGGTTATAGACCATATATAGTTAGGGATTAGCATTTACAAAACATTATTTTACTCGCACAAAACCATTGAAATTCATATATATAGTTAGTTGCACTAACTATATATCGCGCACCCGCAATCCACTGCTGATGATGTCACATATTACATATTACTGACCATGTCATGAATGATGTAATATGTGACATCATCAGCAGTGGATTGCGGTTGCGCGATATATAGTTAGTGCAACTAACTATATATACGAATTTCAATGGTTTTGTGCGAGTAAAATAATGTTTTGTAAATGCTAATCCCTAACTATATATGGTCTATAACCTACGTTTTTTTCAGTGAAAAAAAATAAATATATATATATATATATATATATATATATTGTGCATTCTGCCGTCTCACCTAGCTCTGGGGTACCAACCAGCCAGGGTAAGCGCCACTCGGACACGGACCAGTAAAGTTTCTTTTCTTCTTTATTTAGTGCAGAAAAAAGTCCATGACGTTTCGGCTCCACAAGCCATGTATATATATTTTTTTATATATCTACATTTATATTTTAATTAATATATATTTGTATTTTAAAATACTTTTAGGGTCACTATAGTAACCTGAAAAGTTGATTTAATATTTTAAATCATTTAGGAAATTAAAATCATGTTCAGAGGAAAGGTTGTACAAGAGTGTACATTGTCTTTCTAATGAGAAGTATTCTTGCACTGTAATATTTTATGCTACATGTCAAAACTAATTTTCTTCTGATAGCCTAACAGTGCTATACACATACCCTTCTGAGATTAACTTTTCAGGCTTGCAGAATGAAAATGCGATTAAAACATCATAGCTGATATAGTATGACATTGCCTAATTCTCAAAATTTAATTGAGGGAGTTCACTCTAGTTATAATTCGTTCTAATGAAACCTGAGAGATCCTTATGTATTTAACTAATTATTCTGATGTCTATGAGGACTGCAATGCTGAGGGTAAAAGATATCAGAAAAGTAACTCGTTGTAAATTGACTTACAGAAGAAACAGAGAGCCAGATTTACTAAACTTTGACACAAAGCAATGCATCAATGGAAGTTGCAGTGTTGCGTTGCATCTCGTATCGCTGCTGCACTTCTGCCTGTTTAGTGCCAAGCCATTCACCCTTGTGCCATAATGCAAGGGTGTCTGCTGTGTGGTCAGAATCGTTTTTGGACAACACACCTTCCTGCACAAAATCTATTCTTAGAGCATTATTCCTCTATGTATGTGTGGTACAGAATGCAGCGCACATGCAAAGATACAGTAACAAGGACATATAGTGATATTTCTCGTAGTTGCACCAGCCTCAGGGAGGCGCATGCAAACCCATGTTTACTAACTTTAGTAAATATAGGTTTGCATCAAAATAGAGGGGCAGATGCACAGAAACGCCCATCATCCACCCATGTAACACTTCCTGGAGTAAAGGTAATGCTAGAAAGCGCTGGGCATTGCCTTATGTTACTTTTGGGATTAAATCACACGCAAAGCCATGCAAATCTTGATTTGAGTGGCTATATATATCCCAACATGGATTTTGCATCCAGGCTGCACCACAAAAGTGGTGCAACCCCATTGCAAAATGTTAGTAAATCTGGGGCTCGTGTTCTACTGTAAGAATAAATATATATGTTATGTGTGTAATGATTTGATTATCACAAACCCTCATACAAATATATATTTACCTTTATTTGTAAATAAATGCACATATATTTACTTTTTTATTGGAAGGTTTTGGATTTCCACTCAAAAGAGAGAATACAGTGCTAGAAATAACATTGACATTTTGCTAGAAACCATCATTTCAAGAACTGTTATATGTATGAAGCAAAACATTAAAGCCACTGGAATTCTCCAGGGCCCTTATTTATGGGGCCTGGCGCCAGTTTTGCGCCGCCGGTGCGTCACTTTTTGTGACGCACCAGCGGCGTACAAAATGCGCCTTGTTGCGCCATATTTAAAAAGTGACGCATCTAGGTAGATGCGTCACTTTTTAAACCCCTGCGCCACATTATACCTGCATCAAGTATAACGTATGCAGAGGGGGCGTTCCCCCGCACAAAGCCTCGTAATAGTGACGCAGTGAAATCTATGAGATTTCACTGCGCCACTTTTAGGATGCTGTTGTGTCAAAATCTTGCGCCTGCCTCACAGCAGGCGTAAGACTGATGCAAGCCCTTTCACATGGGGCTTTCCCCATGTGAAAGGACGCATTGCTGCAGTTGCGTCACTGTTGTGACACACTCCAGCAATGCGTCACTTTTGCGCTTACAGTTGCGTCAGAAATACTGACGTATCTTTAAGTCCTTGCGACATGATGCGTCATACATTAAATATGACGCATCATTGGTGTCGCAAGGAGTGCGCAGTGAAAAGTGACGCATCGCTATTTTCACGCAGCGATGTGTCACTTTTCATAAATGAGGCCCCCGGTGTGGGGCTATTTCAAGAGCTGTGCTAAGTCAGCGCAGAGATGAGTGCCTGTTTTTAGTATTTAATATTATAATATATACAGTTACAGTTAATGGTACGTCCCCTGATGAGCACACAACCGTAGCTCCACAAAGGTCATTCATGACACCAGTGACCTCTGGTCCACTGCCTCCGGGGTCTGCAACAGACACTCAATGCTTGTGCAAGGCCATTTACTGTCCCTTAAATTAAGGGCCACCAAAGTAAAAGTGAGAACCAAGAATACAATAAGTTATACAAAAGATGTAATATACAAGGTTTCTTCAAGGGAATATTATACAAAGAGAAGAAAATGACCATCAAGTAAATAACTATGACAACAGTATAAGTCACAGTAGCTATCTCAAATCATAGGCACTGTGTATAAGGTTCGTTTTCTGGGGACGTCGACGGCGTTTCGACCCTAAAAGAATAATGGGTCTCGTCAGGACTGGGGAGTGTAGGACTTCTGTGAATGAAAAGGCTAAGGGTGAGGTGTGCGAACACTAGGTAGGTCAATGGCTAAAAGAAGGACTAAGGGACAAATTAATTACCTGAACGTGTACGGGCTCATGGACTGGATAGTAATAAGTGATCACCATGCGTGAATAAAAAGGATAAATGCACTTACAGTTAACCCAGCCGGGTACTGATGCACGTTCAGGTAATTAATTTGTCCCTTAGTCCTTCTTTTAGCCATTGACCCACCTAGTGTTCGCACACCTCACCCTTTGTATATTACACCTTTTGTATAACTTATTGTATTCTTGGTTCTCACTTTTACACTTTGGGTCACTTTTGCACTTATAATTGTGAACACTATGGGGTCGATTAGGATCGCGGACGGAAACGTGTTCCGTCCGCCGAGGAAGGTGGCAAGATACTCCGGACCTGCCCGCGGAAAAACCGCAATAGCGATTAGGATCAAATGTGATAGAAACGCCGACCGCGGCGGACGGAGCACAACAATCTCCGTCCGCGGCGGTCGAAGTACACCTGAGGCCGCGGCATGCGGACGGAACCTACAAAACACCGACTGCCGCGTACGCACATGACCAGGAGAACAACAACCTCCCCCGCGATTCCTGCGTAGTGTCCGTGTCCGCAATTAGGATAACTCCGCAAGTACCCCGGTAGCCACCGCGATCCATGTCCGCGGCGGTACCAATGCTAGGAGAAACCGTGCACCACAGCGGAAGTCCAACATCCCTACAGTCAAACCAATGGCATACATAGCGACAGAATTCATCACCAAACACAGGAAAATGAACGACCAACCACCTGACACATCTAAACCAAACACAAGACACAATGACCCACCCCCAAGAACTGCATAAACCACGCCTGCCAACACACCCACCTATCACCTGACTGCCAATCAACATTCACACAGGGCCAACACACAGACTATAAATTAACTCCCAACCACTCCAGAAATCCTCTGCATCACAGCAAAGCTGCTAGCAGGAGACAACACTTAGCCAACAGCATAAAATATAAATCATACACATAACCCACACCCAAACACACCCTGTACACAAAGACCCACCACACCATACCCAAACACCACACACCAGCACCTCCTAATTCACACAAACACACACCCCGAGCACCATGGCACCCAAGAAAAATCCGAAATTCACCGACACCGAGCTCAGGGTAATGGTCGATGAGATTATTCGTGTTGAACCCCACATCTTTGGATCCCTAGTGCAGCAGACCAGCATAGCTAGGAAGAACAGCCTGTGGGACCGGATCGTCACCAGGGTCAATGCCTCCGGGACCGTCCAGAGGACCAAGCAGAAATCCAGAGGCGGTGGCACGACCTCAAGACCCGGGTGAAGTCCATCAGAGCCAAGAACTTCCTCCCGGCCAACCACGCAGGCGGTGGAACCCCCCCGGAGCCCCTACCGTACACCGAGTGGGAGGAGAAGGTGCTGACCATCCTGCACCCTGAGACCATCGATGGACTTGATGAGGGAGAAAAGGCTGGTAAGTACCAACCAAGCACCACAAACACAACAACACGGTGTGCCTCACACAACTCTGAAGACACATCTCCCTGACCCCAGCCATGCATGCAGTCCACATACTCACCAACATCTAAACCACTCCTACAGGCCCCCATGTCCATAGAGAGGGTGGTGGTGGTGGGTGGGGTGTGTGAGGGGATGGAACTACAACTCCCCACAGGCCCCCATGTCCATAGAGAGGGTGGTGGTGGTGGGTGGGGTGTGTGAGGGGACGGAACTACAACTCCCCACAGGCCCCCATGTCCATAGAGAGGGTGGTGGTGGTGGGTGGGGTGTGTGAGGGGTCACTAGTCCAACTCCCAACAGGCCCCCATGTCCATAGAGAGGGTGGTGGTGGTGGGTGGGGTGTGTGAGGGGACGGAACTACAACTCCCAACAGGCCCCCATGTCCATAGAGAGGGTGGTGGTGGTGGGTGGGGTGTGTGAGGGGTCACTAGTCCAACTCCCAACAGGCCCCCATGTCCATAGAGAGGGTGGTGGTGGTGGGTGGGGTGTGTGAGGGGTCACTAGTCCAACTCCCAACAGGCCCCCATGTCCATAGAGAGGGTGGTGGTGGTGGGTGGGGTGTGTGAGGGGACGGAACTACAACTCCCAACAGGCCCCCATGTCCATAGAGAGGGTGGTGGTGGAGGGTGGGATGTGTGAGGGGACGGAACTACAACTCCCGACAGGCCCCCATGTCCATAGAGAGGGTGGTGGTGGTGGGTGGGGTGTGTGCCATTGCTGACTGAATGTCAAATATAAATAAATGTACACGTTTAGGCAACATGACTCATCCTCACATTTTTGTTTTGTAGGGGATCCTAATCTGACAGCTGCAATTAACACCAGGCCTCCAGCATCCCCACACTCTGAACTTTCAGGGGACGATTGGCCAGCCACCTCTGGGGCTGAGGATGGTGCCGGCTCAAGCAGCCAGCCAGGGACCTCTGGCTCGCAGGTGACACCTGCAACAACAACAACTACGGCCTCTGGCATCACAACAACACCGGCTACTGTGACCTGCACAGCTACCTCCAGCACCACCTCCACCACCACTACTACCGCCACTTCTGCCCCTGCCACCCTGCCCAACCCACCGGCCAACGCTGGGGCAGCGCCATCCCAGCCACGCAGGGAGAGAGTGAGGCAAACCACAAATGCAAGGCCAGATCCTGCAGGAGCACAGCAGAAAGAAGGCATGATGACACTACACCCAATGCCGTGCAACAGTGTCTTGAAGCACTAGTCAGGGTGAAGGCGGGCTATCTACGTGGCCAGGCACATGCAGACCGGGCCCACCAGGACTTTGTGGACAACACAGCGATGTTGGGGGCCATCGAGAGGTGGCTTGGCCAACTCGTGGACATTTTTAGCACGAGGATATCCGCCAACACCACCCACCACACCCCCCCTCAAACAACGCCACCGCCAACAACACCGCCACCGCCACCTGCGCCCCTGGTGGCGGATGTGCCACCTGATCAGCCAGCGCCCCCAGCTGACTCCGTCCCGACACAAAGACGGAGGGGCCGTCCGAGGCTGGAAGTGGGCGAGAGCAGTGTCGAAGGTCCTGCCACACGCTCCAAGAGGAGCCGACAATGACTCTTTTGAGTACCTGAGCCTGCCATCCATCCTGCCAACTATCCGGTCCCACCTGGCACAGGCCTGCTGCACTAGGCACACACCACCCTATGTGGTGTCTGCACAGACATCTCATCTGCCATTACCTTGGTCTCTCACTCCCCCACCCCTTCACTCATTTGTAAATATGCACCTACACCTATGCACAATCTGTAAATAAATACCACTTACTCAGTCAATGATGTGCTGCCTCCATGTTTATTCACATGATTGCATCAGAAACAGACGTAACCAGGTTCAGGGATCCAAGTGGTACAGAATCATGCCGCAAGGGAGTTACCTAGGGAAACATAGAAAACGCAAACACACGTTAGGAAACACCATCACACTCATCCCAACTCACTGCAGTGTACCTTTCAACAAACCACACACATCACTACACGAATGGATGACACTACACACATCATGGAGAAGTGCATGTGCTCATAAATGAAGAGACACACACACATGCATACATCACATAACAAAATACATAGATGATGCCCAACACAATGACACAAGAGCAGCAAACCTACACAGGGCATACACAAGCAGCACAAGAGGGGCACACTCACAATCAAGGGAAGTAGTGTTCAATGAGCTGGCGCCTCTGGTCCACACCTTCCTCCTCACCACTATCCTCATCAGTCGACATGGGTGGGTCGGGAGGGCGAGGAACTTGCTGTTCATCTGGGTCCAAGATCAGTTCAATGTTATTGCGCACAGCCAGGTTGTGGAGCATGCAGCAGGCAATCACAATCTTGCATACTTTGCCTGGTGCGTAAGGCAGGGCCCCTCCAGTCTTATCCAGGCACCGAAACCTAGACTTAAGCAGGCCAAATGTTCGTTCCACCACTCGACGTGTCCTACCATGGGCATCATCGTATCGCATTTCTCCTGCTGTAGTGGGATTGCGTATTGGACTTAGAAGCCAAGGCCTGTTTGGGTAAGCCGGGTCGCCTGTGTTTGTGGAAATTAGAGAGAGAGAGAAACATCACTACCTGAACATGTGGCCACACAAAGCCACACAGATATCACTCCTGTCACCACAGCATACTCACCAACAAGCCAGGCTTGTGCCGGACGCAGATTTGCCATCAGTTGGGGGACAATGCTGCTCCGCATGATGTGGGCGTCATGTGCAGAGCCAGGAAATCTTGCACACACATGTGAGATTATGTTGTCGGCCTGGCACACCACCTGCACGTTTAGGGAGTGGAAGTGCTTCCGATTCCTAAACACCTGCTCACGTGCCCGTGGTGGAATGATCGCAATATGCGTGCCATCAATGGAACCCACAACGTGTGGTATGCGACCCAGTGCATAGAAGTCTGCTTTGACCGCTGCCAACTCTGCCACCTGTGGAAAATGTATGTAGTCATTCTTGTACAGCATCATGGCTGTCAGTACATCCCGAAGTACCGTGCTGAACATGGCCTGTGACATTCCCCCGGCATGTCCAACAGTGTACTGAAATGTGCCTGTTGCAAAAAAATGGAGTGCCGCCATCACCTTTTGGGTGGGTGAAATGGAGCCTGGATAGGTTCTCCGCGGCTGCAGGTGAGGAGACAATTGGTTCACAAGCTCCAGCAATCGACGTCGATCAAGCCTGAATTTCCTGATCACCTCCTCGTCCACCATATCCTCCAGCACAGTGTATGGGCGATGGACATTTGTAGCCCTCCTGTGTGGGAGTAAATGGAATGGAAGTCAATTCACATACAACGCATGTCTGTGCAACTCACTCACATGTCACCGCACTCTATCCAACATGTAATAGGCAGTGTTCAATTAGCATATGTGTGACATCTCTGATTGTCACAACAACATGGATTGACGTAGCAATGTGCACCCACCAGCTACATGATGTGTTGCAACATGTGCAATGCACTCTGTCTCACCTCAACATCACTGCCAACAAGACATGTGACATGACCCAAAAGTGACGGACATTAGTGGCACACCGATGGGCATGGTATGGACACACATGGGATAGAGCATGAAGTGTGGAGTCACGCAATCACGCACACAACCGTCATCATGCAGCTGCAGACAATGAAACAAGGTGCATCGTCAGCTGACATGCAATCATTGACGCGGCCATGGCGGTGCACTGCTTCCGCTGTTTACGTCTGGCCATACGTGGCCCGCGTTCAACATTCCCATTGTCTGCATGTGCACAGACCGTCACGCTCACACACCGGCAAGTGCATGTGCTAGACACCGGGACGGATGCATCATTTCCAACAAAGTTCCAACAGTGGCGCCTCCATGGCGGGGCCCATATTCGGCGGGGGAGGCGGAGACCAAAACATCCATAAGCTGATGTCTATGCACATGGCAGTTCATGACCCCCCTTACAGTGACATTGCATCAGCCAGCCTACACCGGCCGGCCCAGCCCTGCCCATGACCGCCGTTCCGGCCATGCCAACTCCTGCCGCTTCAGGCCCCCTCCACTACCGCTGTGCCAGGCCCAGCCCATGACCGCCGTGCCGGCCATGCCGCCTACCGCCGCTTCAGGCCCCCTCCACTACCGCCGTGCCAGGCCCAGCCCATGACCACCGTGCCGCCATGCCAACTACCGCCGTTTCAGGCCCCCTCCACTACCGCTGTGCCCTGGCGGGCCTGGCACGGCGGTCATGGGCTGGGCCTGGCACGGCGGTAGTGGAGGGGCCTGAAGCGGCGGGAGTTGGCATGGCCGGAACAGCGGTCATGGGCTGGGCCTGGCACGGCGGTAGTGGAGGGGGCCTGAAGTGGCGGTAGTTGGCATGGCCGGAACGGCGGTCATGGGCTGGGCCTGGCACGGCGGTAGTGGAGGGGGCCTGAAGCGGCGGGAGTTGGCATGGCCGGAACGGCGGTCATGGGCTGGGCCTGGCACGGCGGTAGTGGAGGGGGCCTGAAGCGGCAGGAGTTGGCATGGCCGGAACGGCAGTCATGGGCTGGGCCTGGCACGGCGGTAGTGGAGGGGGCCTAAAGCGGCGGGAGTTGGCATGGCCGGAACGGCGGTCATGGGCTGGGCCTGGCACGGCGGTAGTGAGGTGGGCCTGAAGCGGCGGGAGTTGGCATGGCCGGAACGGCGGTCATGGGCTGGGCCTGGCACGGCGGTAGTGGAGGGGGCCTGAAGCGGCCGTAGTTGGCATGGCCGGCACGGCGGTCATGGGCTGGGCCTGGCACGGCGGTAGTGGAGGGGGCCTGAAGCGGCGGTAGTTGGCATGGCCGGAAGGGCGGTCATGGGCTGGGCCTGGCACGGCGGTAGTGGAGGGGGCCTGAAGCGGCAGTAGTTGGCATGGCCGGCACGGCGGTCATGGGCTGGGCCTGGCACGGCGGTAGTGGAGGGGGCCTGAAGCGGCGGTAGTTGGCATGGCCGGAACGGCGGTCGTGGGCTGGGCCTGGCACGGCGGTAGTGGAGGGGGCCTGAAGCGGCGGTAGTTGGCATGGCCGGCACGGCGGTCATGGGCTGGGCCTGGCACGGCGGTAGTGGAGGGGGCCTGAAGCGGCGGTAGTTGGCATGGCCGGAACGGCGGTCATGGGTAGGGCTGGGCCGGCCGGTGTAGGCTGGCTGATGCAATGTCACTGTAAGGGGGGTCATGAACGGCCATGTGCATTGACATCAGCTTATGGATGTTTTGGCCTCCACCTCCCCCGCCGAATACGTGTCCCGCCATGGTGGCGCCACTGTTACAACTTTGTTGCAAATGATGCATCCGTCCCGGTGTCTAGCACATGCACTTGCCGGTGTGTGAGCGTGACGGTCTGTGCACGTGCAGCCAATGGGAGGTGGGGACATGGGCCACGGTTGGCCAATAGCAAGTACCGTATGCTGTTCACCGCAACACCAGGGCCAATCATTGGCCCAATTCCAAACACGCTTTCACGGCTGACCAATGGCTGGCGCCGTATGCCACTGACATGGCCACAGGGCCCTATATATGTGTGATGTGCAAAAGCATACCTTCTACGATGACCACTGACTGCTGCCTGTGACCATCACCTCCACCTGCTGCTGCGGAGCTGACCACCGACTGCTGCCTGTGACCATCACCTCCACCTGCGGCAGCGGAGCTGACCACCGACTGCTGCCTGTGACCATCACCTCCACCTGCTGCTACGGAGCTGACCACCAACTGCTGCCTGTGACCATCACCTCCTGCTGCTGCTGCGGAGCTGACCACCGACTGCTGCCTGTGACCATCACCTCCACCTGCTGCTGCGGAGCTGACCACCGACTGCTGCCTGTGACCATCACCTCCACCTGCTGCTGCGGAGCTGACCACCGACTGCTGCCTGTGACCATCACCTCCTGCTGCTGCTGCGGAGCTGACCACCGACTGCTGCCTGTGACCGTCACCTCCACCTGCTGCTGCGGAGCTGACCACCGACTGCTGCCTGTGACCATCACCTCCACCTGCTGCTGCGGAGCTGACCACCGACTGTTGCCTGTGACCATCACCTCCTGCTGCTGCTGCGGAGCTGACCACCGACTGCTGCCTGTGACCATCACCTCCACCTGCTGCTGCGGAGCTGACCACCGACTGCCGCTCTAGTGCCATACTCCGTGACCTTGGCATGTCGAGAGTCAAAGAGATCCGGTCTCGTCCCTTCACCGCCGCGGAGCTGGATGTCCTCGTGGACGCTGTGCTCCGCAACTACGGATGCCTGTACGGCGCACCCGGACAGGTGGTAAGTGCAGTGTGGGATAAGTTGTGGTGCATGAGGTGTCATATGACACCTGGGCTCTGGAAACTTGGCGGTGTGATGTGTGACCAACAAAGGATTCGATATGTGCATGGCTGCAGAGAGAAATGTGTTGCTCCTATCTGTGTGACTGGCCAACTGTCCACTGACTTCCTCCCTTTTGTCTCCCATCATGGTAGGTGAAGCTGCACCTTCGCAAGGACGTGTGGAGGAGCATTGCACGTGAAGTACGAGCAGCGTTCGTGTCCAATAGACGACATACACACTGCCACAAACGCTGGGACGACATTTCCAGACTGAGCAAGAATGTAGCGGAAGTGACACTAGGGATGATTCCAAGGACGGCACGTCTGGCCAAACGCTCAATGACCCCTCTCATGCACCGTATCATTGCTGTGACGCATCCTGACCTGTCCGAGCGGTTGCGTGTGGATGAACAGCAACGTGGCGGTAAGCATACTGTCAGTGTATGTTGCTTGTGAGGGCTATGCTTCCGTCGATCGTGAGGCTCGTTCCAATGGCATGTTGGTGACATTGCCACAGTAAAATTTCACTTCCCGATGTGGCATGTTGAGACGCCACCCGCTAAGTGGTTCAGTTTTCATGCACATGCTGTAGTGCTCCGTCACCCCTTGGCAACACTTGTGTGCAGATGTAGTTCCTCATGCCCAGTGTGCATGCTGTACATGTATTACGGCCAACGCCACTTAATTCCTGTGAGGATGACTGGTTGGGGTGGGCCGTGTGCAGGTTGGGGGATCGATGGACATTGTCATCAGTGGCTTTAGGGATTCCGCAGCAGTACTGTACGTGTGTGTGCCCATTACTTACACCCATTTCCTGTGCATTTCAGCTTTGGCAGAGGGCACTCAGCCACAGACGGCGGAGATGACAGAAGGCAATGCATCCGGATCAGACGTCGCGCACACGCAGACTGACACCGAAGGGGCCAGCGCCGGAGAGGGGGACAGGACCGTCCCGGAGGACTCGCATGTGGAGACAACATCGTCATCATCTTCCGACAGTGTTGGTGAGTCAGCACTGTTGTCACAGACTGGGAGTGGGCAATCAACACCTTCGGTCGGGACACAGCACACAGGGCCCACCCTGCCGCCAACTGCACCATGTACTGTTCGTGCACGCAGGAGTAGGGGGAGCAGAGTGGCGTTCGGTGTCGGCACCGCTGCCCCAGCCTCAGTGAGCCAAAATGCACTTTGTGCAGAGGCTTTTGATCTGCTGCGACAGCTGTGTGTGGGGCAGACCAATATGATTAATGCTTTCCAAGACCATGATAGGAAGTTGGGGCAGGTGGTGGCATTCATGGAAGGTATGCATGGTGATCTGGCTGGTGTACACAGGACACTGCAGTCATTGTCTAACAGTGTGTCGTCTGCCATTGTACAGTCGCATGGACTGGGTGGTACTTCTGTTCCACCATCTACAGGGGGGAGCGAATTTTCTGACCAGGACTCTAATACAGGTTATTGCACTAGAAGCAGCGTCAGCCAGCACGTCAAGGCACGGAGGCCTCAGACCCCATCCCCTAGGTCAGGTAAATCTGTTCACAAGGACAACGTCAGATATAGTGGAGTACACACACGTGAAGCAAAAGAGGGGTTGGGTGTAATGGCTACACATGCTGCACAGCCATCCCACACACAAGGTACTACCAAGCCAAGACTCACTCCCACTTCCATTGACACTACCTTGTACGAGGACATTGAGAATACGAATGAATCTCTTGAGGGCTCGCATACTCCCAGTGCCAGGGAGACTAGAAAGGGAGGAGCCACTCCCAAGGGCAGGGAAACCAGGAAGGAAGGCGCCACTCCCAAGGGCAGGGAAAGTAGGAAGGAAGGAGCCACTCCCAAGGGCAGGGAAACTAGGAAGGAAGGAGCCACTCCCAAGGGCAGGGACACTAGGCAGGAAGGAGCCACTCCCAAGGGCAAGGACACTGGGAAGGAAGGAGCCACTCCCAAGGGCAGGGAAACTAGGAAGGAAGGAGCCACTCCCAAGGGCAGGGAAACTAGGAAGGAAGGAGCCACTCCCAAGGGCAGGGACAAGGACAGTCACAAGACAAACGCACCTAAGAAGAGCACGGACACTCCCAGGGGCAGGGACACACACGGGGAGAAGGTGTGTCCTGGGGACATGTACACCACACACGACAAGTCTGCTGCCTGGAACAGGGCACCATCCAGGGAACAGGGAAAGCCCGCAGACAACAGTACTCCTACAGAAATTGAACATCCAAGGCCCAAGGCATCTCCCATGGACAGTGGCGCTGTCAGGGACAGGCATACATCACCCATTGTTGCACTGAGGCAGCTGTTTTCTGGGAAACGGAATACAGATGTCTCCGCAGTGGAGTCACCCCTTACCTCCACTCCCATCAGGGCCCGTCAGGGACGGATGCAGGTGGACCCTGTAGTAGCATCCCCCATGACACATGTTGCAGAGGCCACAAGGCAGCCACACAACAAACGACAAGCAGGCTCCAGCACGTCCCCAGAGAGCATTCCCCCCCCAGCAGATGCACCTCCCATGGTGGGTGAAATTTCTTCTCAGTCCGGTCCACTTGTAAGTCCTGTCCTGTCCAGGGTGCAGGCACATGTCCAAAAGAAACGTAGACACACAGCATTGACACATGCACAATCTGATGTCGGACAATTGCAACTATCCCCCGCTCCCAGAGCCACCCTGCCTCCTGGACCATACAGCCCTGTGGCTCATCATTTCAGTGGTCCCAGTGGCGCTGGTGCAGTTGACTTGCATGTGTCTGTTAGTGGCAGGGTATCAGTCGAGACATATCCTGTATCAGGTGCTGGCAGTGTATCTGGGTCTATGGGCCATGTGTCAGTCACTCGGTCTGTGGCTGTGTCTCACACTCCTGTATCAGGTGCTGGCAGTGTATCTGGGTCTATGGGCCATGTGTCAGTCAGTCGGTCTGTGGCTGTGTCTCACACTCCTGTATCAGGTGCTGGCAGTGTATCTGGGTCTATGGGCCATGTGTCAGTCACTCGGTCTGTGGCTGTGTCTCACACTCCTGTATCAGGTGCTGGCAGTGTATCTGGGTCTATGGGCCAAGTGTCAATCAGTCGGTCTGTGGCTGTGTCTCACACTCCTGTATCAGGTGCTGGCAGTGTATCTGGGTCTATGGGCCATGTGTCAGTCAGTCGGTCTGTGGCTGTGTCTCACACTCCTGTATCAGGTGCTAGCAGTGTATCTGGGTGTATGGGCCATGTGTCAGTCAGTCGGTCTGTGGCTGTGTCTCACACTCCTGTATCAGGTGCTGGCAGTGTATCTGGGTGTATGGGCCATGTGTCAGTCACTCGGGCTGTGGCTGTGTCTCACACTCCTGTATCAGGTGCTGGCAGTGTATCTGGGTCTATGGGCCATGTGTCAGTCACTCGGGCTGTGGCTGTGTCTCACACTCCTGTATCAGGTACTGGCAGTGTATCTGGGTCTATGGGCCATGTGTCAGTCACTCGGGCTGTGGCTGTGTCTCACACTCATGTATCAGGTGCTGGCAGTGTATCTGGGTCTGTGGCTCACGTGTCAGTCACTACATCTGTGGCTGTGTGTCACACTCCGGTTTCTGGTGCTGGCAGTCTGTCCGATGCGGGTACTTCACGCAATCCACCTGATAATGTGCTGTAAGTTGCTGTAGTGTGCCCTCAGATGTACTGACTCTGATGTACCTGCTCTGGTGTCCACACTGCCCTGTTGCTATCCTCATACTGATGTACTGCATCTGATGTACCTGCTCTGGTGTCCACACTGCCCTGTTGCTGCCCTGTTGCTGTTCTCATACTGATGTACTGACTCTGATGTACCTGCTCTGGTGTCCACACTGCCCTGTTGCTGCCCTGTTGCTATTCTCATACTGATGTACTGCCTCTGATGTACCTGCTCTGGTGTCCACACTGCCCTGTTGCTATCCTCATATTGATGTACTGCATCTGATGTACCTGCTCTGGTGTCCACAATGCCCTGTTGCTGCCCTGTTGCTGTTCTCATACTGATGTACTGACTCTGATGTACCTGCTCTGGTGTCCACAATGCCCTGTTGCTGCCCTGTTGCTGTTCTCATACTGATGTACTGCCTCTGATGTACCTGCTCTGGTGTCCACACTGCCCTGTTGCTGCCCTGTTGCTATTCTCATACTGATGTACTGCCTCTGATGTACCTGCTCTGGTGTCCACACTGCCCTGTTGCTATCCTCATACTGATGTACTGCATCTGATGTACCTGCTCTGGTGTCCACAATGCCCTGTTGCTGCCCTGTTGCTGTTCCATACTGATGTACTGACTCTGATGTACCTGCTCTGGTGTCCACACTGCCCTGTTGCTGCCCTGTTGCTATTCTCATACTGATGTACTGCCTCTGATGTACCTGCTCTGGTGTCCACACTGCCCTGTTGCTGCCCTGTTGCTATTCTCATACTGATGTACTGCCTCTGATGTACCTGCTCTGGTGTCCACACTGCCCTGTTCCTATCCTCATACTGATGTACTGCATCTGATGTACCTGCTCTGGTGTCCACAATGCCCTGTTGCTACCCTGTTGCTGTTCTCATACTGATGTACTGACTCTGATGTACCTGCTCTGGTGTCCACACTGCCCTGTTGCTGCCCTGTTGCTATTCTCATACTGATGTACTGCATCTGATGTACCTGCTCTGGTGTCCACAATGCCCTGTTGCTGGCCTGTTGCTGTTCTCATACTGATGTACTGCCTCTGATGTACCTGCTCTGGTGTCCACACTGCCTTGTTGCTGTTCTGATACTGCATTGTGCCCTCTCATGTGCCGCCTCTGATGGACCTTTTCAGTGCAATGGACTGTTGGTGCACTTAGCCCCTCTCATGTACTGCCTCTGATGGACCTGTGCCTTGCCATGGACTGTTGGTGCACTTAGCCCCTCTCATGTACTGCCTCTGATGGACCTGTGCCTTGCCATGGACTGTTGGTGCACTTAGCCCCTCTCATGTACTGCCTCTGATGGACCTGTGCCTTGCCATGGACTGTTAATGCACTTAGCCCCTCTCATGTACTGCCTCTGTGGACCTGTGCCTTGCCATGGACTGTTGGTGCACTTAGCCCCTCTCATGTGCTGCCTCTGATGTACCTGCTCTGGTGTCCACACTGCCCTGTTGCTGCCCTGTTGCTGTTCTCATACTGATGTACTGACTCTGATGTACCTGCTCTGGTGTCCACACTGCCCTGTTGCTGCCCTGTTGCTATTCTCATACTGATGTACTGACTCTGATGTACCTGCTCTGGTGTCCACAATGCCCTGTTGCTGTTCTCATACTGATGTACTGACTCTGATGTACCTGCTCTGGTGTCCACACTGCCCTGTTGCTATCCTCATACTGATGTACTGCATCTGATGTACCTGCTCTGGTGTCCACAATGCCCTGTTGCTGTTCTCATACTGATGTACTGACTCTGATGTACCTGCTCTGGTGTCCACACTGCCCATGCTCCATCCTAGACTGTGATGTTACTCCGATTCTGCGTAAATAAAATTGTGATTTATGTGTCGTGGTTTGTCGGAGTCATTCTTGCGTGTGTGATGCTGGTGTGGATTTGTATTTTCTTGAGGGCGGTGGGTTCAGATACATGTCACTCTCCCCTACCTGGGTCACGACCCTTGGAGGCGTTGCCGTACACAAGAATATGTCGATTTTGGGACATGTCACTCCCACCTCCCTACGTCACGGCCCTTGCAGGTACTCCTCTCCAGACAGCGAATAGTTTGTAGCCTACCTGCGTCGTCCTCGATGGTGGGCCAAGACTAGGACGTAGTGGATCGCGAAGATTATCGGGTAAGCGTGTAGTGCAGGGTCCATGTCGGCGAGCGGCTCGTGGTGGGTATGGTCGCTGTGGAGCATCCGCAGTGTTCAGGCAGGTTGTTTTTCCGCTGCGCTTTTATGTGTATTTTCCGCCATCTTGATTTGGAGGACGGTCCTAGACGTCAGTCCGTACGGCGGAGTCTCTGGATAGGTTACGTCCGCCGCGTGGTTGGGTGTGCTGGTGCGGCGGACCGTGTTCTACCGCCGCGGACGGATTTTGGCCCGTATTTCGTATCCTGATTTGGCGGCCGGAGTGTCCGCGATGGGCGCACGGAAAATAGGCATGTTCCGCATGCTCTGGGTCTGCGGAGGCACTTCCGTCCACCATCCTAATGAGCCCCTATATGTATGTAAATATTGACTGATGATTTAAATGAAATAGAACAACAATGATGGTTGAAATCTATGTGTGTAGAGTCCTTTCTCTTTCTGACATCCCTCTAAACTAAGCCCGGGCGGAGAACTACGCTCCGTTCGCAGAGTTTGCAAAGTTTCGGCAACTTCGCACTTCGAGGAATGCGCGAAGCTGTCGCCTACTTTGCAATCTACAGCGTAGCGTAGTAGTTTTTCTTCCTCGCCCGCTCAATAGCATTCTCGCGTGCACGGTAATGACTTACCGTGGTTCTGCGTTCGCTTTCTCGCTTTTCTCTCCTGGTCGCGTTCGCTACGATGTTTAGAATCCGGCCGCACAATCCTACCCGACTGTGAGAACACGATAACGTCATTCGGACGCGCGAACACGTCATTAGGATGCGCGATCTTCCTTACAGCGCTATGTAGGTAAGATCGCGTTTCCGAACACGCAGAAACTGCAATCTGGCACAGAATATTTCTCAAGCATGTTAAAATGTTCTCAAAAATGTTCATTTAACCCCTCAGATTGTGATTTGGCTGTATTTTTTTGGGCTAGGAGTCCTATTTTTGTTTCTACTCTTTTTTTCAGGAGAAAGGAAGTGCCCCTGAGTCTCCAACTTCCTGTTCCTGTCCACCAGGCTCCTCCCAGTGCTTTGTCCATGTGGTGTTTACTTTCATTTGGAATTGGAGCTGGAAGGATCACTCTTTGTGTTTGTCTGCTGCATCATAGCATTTAATTGGATTTATTGAGGAATTTTGGATTTGAACTTTTCTTTCGCAAGTAAGTTTGAGAATTGAGAATTGGTGTACTGTAAATGTTTTTTTTTTTTTTAACTACAGTTTTCTGTGCTTTTCAATCATTCTTAAAAATTATTATTGGGGGAGGCCTGTACTGTTTTGGTATGTTTGCATAGTGCTACAATGCGACCTTACATTTTTTGTCTTCTTCGCGCGCTCAATGTGCGTGCTCGGGCGCACGATCACGAAGTTTTGTACAGTTCGCACCGCCGAACACGCAGAATTTGCATTCTTGCGAGCAATATCTCTCGAGTTGCCTATAACGCTCCCGAAAATGTAGATGCTGTTCATTTTGCTAAAAGAACCTCCTCAGGTTGTCATTTGCTTGTAGTTTTTGGAGCATGGACCACTTACTGTTTCTGTCCTCTATGTACCTTGTTGTTTGAGGGTGGCCTGACCATGTGGGCGGCTTGGAGGCCATTTTGTCAAGCCAAGCATTGTCCTTTTGCCATAGGAATGTATTGTCTATTTGTCTGTCTTCTCTTTCTTTTCATGTTTTTTTTGGGGTGGCCAGGCCATGTAGGGGCGGCCATTTTCCATGTGGGGGGCGGCCATTTTAATTTCTGGTACTAGTAGCAGCCTCTGTGTTTTTGCCATAGGCCTCCAAGCTACTAGAGTCCTCCTCATCATGGGTGCATGAAAGTTGTTCAATTGTTATAGGGGTGTTTAAGTTGTAAGTGTAACATCATGTGGGTCATGGATGGCTTTGGATTAATTAGCAAAATGTGTCTTTGGTGTTGAATTGCAGGTTTTGGTTGTGTGTTGAATAATATGGCGTTTTCCTGCGCACTAGGTAACCCTAGAATTCAGCTTGCGTAGTTTTGGTAAGTTTGCACAGCGCTACAACGCGACCTTACAGTTTTTGTCGTCTTCGCGCGCTGAATGTGCATGCTGGGGCGCGCGATCACGACGTTTTGTTCAGTTCGCGCCGCCGAACACGCCGAATTTGCATTCTCCCGAGCAATATCTCTCGAGTTGCCTAAAACGTTCCCGAAAATGTAGATGCTGTTCATTTTTGTAAAAGAAACTCCTCAGGTTGTCATTTGCTTGCAGTTTTTGGAGCATGGACAACTTACTGTTTCTGTCCTCTATGTACCTTGTTGTTAGACGGTGGCCTGACCATGTGGGCGGCTTGGTGGCGGCCATTTTGTCTAGCCAAGCATTGTCCTTTTGCCATAGGAATGTATTGTCTGTCTTCTCTTTCTTTTTATGTTTTTGGGGGTGGCCAGGCCATGTGGGGGCGGCCATTTCAATTCCTGGTACTAGTAGCAGCCAGTGTGTTTTTGCCATAGGCCTCCAAGCTTGTGGCCTACTGTGCCAGTAGGTAGGCCCAAGGGTACTACTAGAGTCCTCCTCATCATGGGTGCATGAAAGTTGTTCAACTGTTATAGGGGTGTTTAAGTTGTAAGTGTAACATCATGTGGGTCATGGATGGCTTTGGATTAATTAGAAAAATTTGTTTTTGGTGTTGAATTGCAGGTTTTGGGTGTGTGTTGAATAATATGGCTTTTTCCTGCACACTAGGTAACCCTAGACTTCAGCTCGCGTAGTTTTGGTAAGTTTGCACAGTGCTACAACGCGATCTTACAGTTTTTGTCATCTTCGCGTGCTCAATGTGCGTGCTCCGGCGTGCGATCACGACGTTTTGTTCAGTTCGCGCAGCCGAACACGCCGAATTTGCATTCTCGCGAGCAATATCTCTCGAGTTGCCTAAAACGTTCATTTGCTTATAGTTTTTGGAGCATGGACGACTTACTGTTTCTGTCCTCTATGTACCTTGTTGTTAGACGGTGGCCTGACCATGTGGGCGGCTTGGTGGCGGCCATTTTGTCTAGCCAAGCATTGTCCTTTTGCCATAGGAAAGTATTGTCTGTCTTCTCTTTCTTTTCATGTTTTTGGGGGTGGCACTGGCCAGGCCATGTGGGGGCGGGCATTATGTGGGACCTTCCATCCTGGTTTAGTTTTTTTGCCGCAGGCCTACAAAGTTGTGTGATTTTTTTCTTCCAGTAGGCCTAGAGTCCAAGAGATAGTCAGCGGGGATGCTTGATGTAGCGGTTTCCATTTTGTCTGTTGAAATTAACATCATTTAGGGCATGGGTGGCAATGCATTGAATTTTCAAATGTGGTGTTTGCGGTGTAGTTAACTGTTTGGGGGAAAACTCCAAATGCCTTTGTTGTTTGTGTTGTTGTGTAACTTTCAAACCTTGTAGCCATGGGGATTTTCTTTTTTGCATTAAGCTGTGATGTAGGCATCCTCCTTTTTCTGGCCATATAGGGAGGGATATAGGCCTGGTTGAGTTTATTTTTTTCTGGCCTTTAATCATGTACATGTGATGAGTGCCCATGTGGAGCTGTGATGGTAGTAGTTGTCAGGCTTGGCGTCGGTTCTCTTCGAGGCTGTGCTGAATATCCAATACCCTCTCCCACACGACTCTCCTAGAGTCTGACGTATATAACACAGACTGCCAAGATAGTCCCGTGAGCGCGGGAAAGGAAGGGGACAGCGGGGAGGGAGATCTGAAATGACAATGACAGAGATTTAGAAAACACCCCCCCTAAATCCCACAATGCACTTAGTCAATCTGAACTTCACATTCCTCTCAGCATTAACCTAAATCCCTACCTGAAAGGGAAAATCAAAGGCTTTGTATTTAGGGGAGGAAAGATGGGAGCAGAGATCAGGGACTGTAACCAGCTGAAATAACAAATGCATTGAAAACACAAGTAGCATATGGTTTCACATGAGGATATGTAAGTCACCAATAACACTACTACATACCACACAAGTCTTGTGTTTCTCTTTAGGTTATACCACTCCCTTTGTCTCTCGTACCCCTGAATCGTCTCCCCTGTATATTCAAACACAAAGCGTAGTGAAGAAACAATATGTGAAAAAGGATAACACAAAAAACGGCAGGCAAGGTTACATCACCCTATTAAATAGTTCCTGCGCAATTGGTGAAGTTCATACAAAACGATAGTAAGTGATTCCTTATGACACTTCTCGTGTCCGTACTCAAGAGACTTAGTTCCACAAACCACAAGGGTTCTTAATGCTCTTGCTCTCTTCACAGTTCCGAGTACATACACAAATGCTCAATATGCACGATGCACACTTTAGACTGCTTGAAAAAAGAAGTTTCTCCCCGCAAAACAAAACGCAGGTTTTATCATGACATCCACAGGGAAAAGCAATGGAGAAAGAGAACTCCTGTTAGTAGTTGTGATGGCCGGATTTTCAGACCAGATAGAATCAGCTCACCAGAGCACCACCAACCCAGCCGAAACGTAACCACCTCCCTCCTCAGGACCCATCTATCCAGGCACCTGGGTACCTACCTGAGGATGGGGAACTCGCAATATACAAGCTCATATCATCAGAAACACCACTAAATCTATTGGGATTACTAGGAATACTCACTGATTACTATGGACGTCCATGCCCTACACCACACTCATACCTCATAGTCTCGCGACCCAAGGGCCCAGATAAATCTACCCTGGGGCAGTTCTGATTATTTACCATTACACACTGGTTACACCCAGTGCTCTCCCGACAAGCCGCAATCCTGCGTGTCTAGACACCAGTCTCCTCCCTGGTGTTCTCTCACTTACAATCCGAGCCGCAATCCTGCGGATCTAGGCACCAGTATCCTCCCTGGTGTTCTCATTACTTACATCCCAAGCCACAATCCTGTAGGTATCTGCACCAGTTTCCTGCCTGGTGTTCTCATTAACGCCGCTTACCAACGACGATCACTTTCCTATGAATACCCTTGGAAGGAATCTCTCATTGGCTACTAGGGATACGATACTACAATATTATAGATCACACAACAGTTTACCAAATTAGATGATGTACAATCTATTCTCCTCCTCAAGGGGCCCCTCTCTCCCTCATTGCTCAGTCACTACTTACCTGACCGGGAATTACATCCGTTCATGAAAACAATGCCTGACTAGAAAAACAGGTTACCCTGATTGAACAAGAATACGAGGCACATGCTGGTTCACTAAGAACTGGGGTATCTTTATTACAGTAACAATAAAATGGGAATAGACACATACACAGATCTGCGGGGTCTCTGTAAAGCTTGATTACTATACCACATCCACAATGTAACTAACAGGAACTGTAAATAGCTAAAAGAAAAAGGATTAGCAATACAATAGGGGGCTTTAGCCTAGGAAATAAAAGACAAGATTAAGGTGTAAGTGTAAAGCAAACTAGTTCAGAATACCTCACCCTATTAGAAGGAATGTTTCTCTCTCTCTATGGTGGAATCAGGGCTCTCTCTCTCTCCCTCCGTCACCACAGCTTCACTCCTCTGGCTCAACTGCTCCAGCTGGCAGCTTCAACTCCTCCATCTGACTGGTAACTGCTTTAATGCATTCTGATAAACTTGCAGCTCCAGCTGATAGTTCCAACTTCGTTCATCTGACTGCTCTCTCCAGCTTCAGCAATTATCTGCCTTCTCTCTACATTCCAGAAAACCAATTGAACTGAGCTGTTCTCTTCAGCTCCAACAACCATCCTACTTCTCTCTCTTCAAGAACCAAACTGACACACCTCTTCTCCTGCACTTCGCTAATATGGAATCCTCTCCTCTAGTGGGAAGTTCCAGCCAGTAGCCTCCTCCCACCAGGTCCATGCACCAGGCTCTTGCTCTAGACGCTCCCACAGTGATCAGCTGCTTGTTTCGTCTAGAGACCTGAGCCCAGGGACACTTCTTGATTAGATTCAGCTCTGGCCGGTACTCTCCGGTTCGCTTAGGACGAACAACACCTTATAACTAAAACATTACCTTTACCCTGCAAGCATCTCAGTTCTGCAGGGACAGAAAGCAAAATGGAGTCTCTCTAGTTCTGGGCCTTGTAGGCCTGAGAAGGATGAAATAACACTTAGCTCTGTCAGAGTACCTACACAAACCATACCAATATGTAATATAAAGTCAGGACTACAGGATCCACCCTCTACTATAGGCAGGTTGATGAAAGGACACATAATTATGTCAAAGCCAATAGGCAATAGATGGATTAGAGTCAAGAATAAGGGATCTATCATCATATTAAGCAGCTATCCTCTAGTTTATGCTTCTAGGTCTGGAAAAAAGGGCTTAAAAGGGCCAACACAAGGTAAGAATACAAATTTAAGATGTTAGCAAGCTTAAAGTCATCATCACTCAGAAATAGAGTCAAAAACCATGTCAGAACAGTAGTCACAAGAGTTCTCCGTAACTGTACACAGCTTTGTGCACAACAGAACAGCTACTGGTATCCACCCGACCAGAACAGGGTGAAAGATTCGTAGGCAAAACCACGGTTCTCCAAACACAAGCGTACCGCTTTCAGCACCTTACCGACCAGTCCGTAGTCTGAATCCAGAATTATCGGCACCGCTGAAAGACAACAGGAAGTGTTATATTTCCGGGTGTTTGCGTGATAGACGCCGCTGCATGACGTCTTTGTCTTGCATTCCGGGAAACGTAGTTCATTTGTATGCTTGCCGCTTATCCCGCATTACGCGGACAGCGTCTCCTCATGGCGATAATCCTGACAGTAGTAGTATGCTGTTTTGTTTTTGATAAATTGGCCTGTGTCTTGCCATTGTTCCTGTTGGCTTACTACTGTTCACATCCCCATGGCTATCTGCTGCAGGTCACTGATGCTGCATCCATCCAAAATGATGCACAAATTATGGATAAACAAGTTCCACTTCCACTACATTTGCATTTTAATTCTTTGCTATTCTTACTCTTACTGGATGTACTAATACTTCAAGTAGTAATTAAAGCAAAAAAAAATCCATATTCGACTGATGTTGTTCTGCCTTCTTTGCTTGTAGGTGCACAAAAGACTGAAGAGGAGGTGTCTCATCATTCATCGCCTGTTCTACTGCCAGACGGACGTCCTTCTGTACTACGTCACGTGTGGTGTGAGGGACTAACCTGACCAGACATCATTCTCAGCAACTTGTGCAACTGAGTGCTGCTGCTGACATCTGAAGAAGATGGGCCCAAAGAAAGCAGGTACAAGGTCCTCCAAGACCAAGAAAGTTGCTGAGAAGAAGGAAGAACAGAAGAAGGAAGTGACACTTAAGTCTGGTGTTGACCCGAAAACCTTTTTTGGGAGAAGAAAAAGTACTCCTGCAGCAGCAGTGACCGGGGTCCAAGCTGGGGCCAGCACCTCTGCATCAGTGGGCCCAAGCCATCACCCCAGGCCCAAGCAGATGAGTGGGGAAGAGGTTGCCAGCCTAATGGTGGAAAGCAGTGATACTGAGCCTGACCTGAACTTATCTCAATCTCAAAGTAGTACACATTCCACGCAAGAAGGAACACAGCAGAAAAGTGGTGAACAACAACCAGCGCCCGCAATAGTAGCTGTTCAACAACCACCGCCCTCAATAGTAGATGCTCAATGAAAAGAACAACCACAACCACCACCTGTAATATTAGTTGTTCCACAACCACCGCCCAAAATAGTAGATGTTCAACAAAAACAAGTACCACAACCACCGCCTGCAATAGTTGTTCAAGAACCACCACTGGCAATAGTAGTTGTTGTTCCTCCCGAAGTCGGGGCAGTTCAGGAAATTCAGCCTGATGCAGAGCAAGAAGAGGCAGCACCTCATGCAGGAGATCTATTGGTTTCCAAATCCCCACCAAGGAAAAGGAGGGTTAGTCCATTGAGGTATTCGCCAAGCATCCCTTCTAATGATCTTGACTTCAATTGGGAGCCAGAACGATCTAAGCATAAGATGGAGAGACATCCCAAGAAGACCAGGCTAGGGAAAAGGAAGATTCCAGGAAGCCTACCACTTATGGAGTGCAATGTTCAGCAGCCGGATAATGATGGTGATGATGAGTCAGACCCAGTCATCACAAGCATTACTCCTGGCCCTGAGGACATAGAGACCAACATTTTAACCCTATCAAGAATGGCTGCGACTAGGGATGTAGTAGCACGCATACCACCAACACAGGCCACACCAAAACTACCTCCAGCTTCCATTTTTACATTTGCACAAAGCCGGCAGTGTCCTACATCCAGCACATGTTCCACCTCAGCAGAAGGAGGTAGTGGTACTACTGCACAGCCACATAGTGAAGTTCACCACACAACCTCCAGTTCATCCGGCATTGGAAGTGGCACTTCTAGCAGGAGACAAAAGTTAAGCTCCCCAGTGTGGGACTTCTTTACAGTTAGAGCAAATGAGGACAACATTGCTATATGCTCCATTTGTCATTCCTCAGTTAGTCGTGGTAAGCTTGGCACAAACTATGGTACCGGTGGCCAAATGACCCATATGAAAAAACACTACGCAATCCAGTGGGAGGACCACCTACGTATCATAAAAGCAGGAACCATTAATGTTGGTGGGGAAGCAGTAGAAGGTCCACGGGTAACCGGACAGGATGAAGAGGGAGACATTCTATCTGGTAGAGGTACACTAAATACCCCTGTCCCACTCCCCAGCACTGCAGTGGTAGAACCCAGATCCTCCGGATCAGCAACATCTCTGTGGCACCAGAGTAAGAGTAACCCGGAGACACCAAGAAGTACGGGTGCGAAGTACTGCATCGGGCATATCTGAAAGAAATACCAAGCAGCGTACCATTCTTAGCATGTTTAGGCAGGAGGGAAAGTATGAGCGCAACCACCCAATAGCACGTTTGTACAATGCTAAGCTTGCTAAAAATGTTAGCTCTGGACCTTCTCCCTTTTTCTTTTGTTGAAGGGATGGGTTTCCTGTAATTTGTGTCAACCCTCTGCCCAAAATGGAATGTTCCCAGCCGCTACTATTTTGCCAGAGTTGCTGTTCCAGCACTACACCACGACGTGCTGGAATTGCTTGGAAAAGCCTTGCAGCCGAGTGCTGTGCATAGTATCCACCTGACAACAGACATGTGGAGCAGTAGCCAAGCCACAGATTACATGTGCATCACTGCACACTGGATCTCTTTTTCAGGTGTTAGAGACAAGATATCTACAGGCATTGACACTACTGAGATTTTTAATGATGCTCGCAAACATGCTGCTGTAGCCATGTTTGCTATGGAGCAATCGCATACTGCTGCAAACATTTTGGATGAGTTCAACAGCAAGGTCTTTGAATGGCTGCAACCAAGAGGCCTCAATATTGGTTTTGTTGCCACCAACAATGGCAGTAATGTAGTTAAGGCCATGGAAGATGGCCGCTATTTCAGGGTCCCGTGTTGGGCAAACTGCATTAACATTGTGGTTCAAGACTTTCTGAAAAGTGAAAGCAAAGTCAGCAACTTACTGACCTTTTGCAGAAGAATCTGCACGCATTTCAATCATTCTTTTAAAGCCCGGAAGCAGCTATGGGTCATTCAACGTGAGTGTAACATGCAAGTCAAAGCACTCATCCAGGAGGTACCAACACGTTGGAACTCTATGTATTACATGCTCGAACGGCTGTTTGAGCAGTACATACCACTTAATGCTTATGTCATGACAAGAAGATCAGGGGATAATGCTGTTAAAGCCATGACCGTTGAGATGTGTCAATGGGACCTCATTAAATGCCTGACTGAGATGCTACTTCCTTTTGAGGTCTTCACACGTGTAGTCAGCAGGGAGGACTGTACTATGAGCCAAGCAATCCCATTGTTGTACATGCTTTAGCAAGAGCTGAAGGAGGTGTCTGAAATGTACGAAGGTGCAGAAGGAAAACGTGAAGCATGTAATTTTGCAAAGTCCTTAGCAAGCTGCTTATCTGAGAATACAAGGATTCAAAATAAGATTTTGTCACATCAACATTACATTACTGCCACAATTTTGGATCCACGGTACAAATTATTTGTGAACAGTAATGCAGTAATTCCTTTTTCAGAAGAGGATGTTGCCAAGTACAAAACTGTAATAGCCAAGGAAGCCACTGATTTAGAAAACGAACGGCTCTCAATTAGAGGCCTGCCAATGCCAGCCCAGGACAGTGCAAGTACTACTGAGCATCCTACAGAGTCAAGTTCTTCTTCACAGCATGCGAGCAGTGTGTTTGCTTCCCAGCAGTCACCAACACAAACAATAACAGCAACCGCACCAACAGGATCTGATTCATAAGACACAAGCAAAAAAATAGGTGCTGGGTTTCTACATAGAGGGATGGGGCAGTCAGTTGCTGTCGCAAAGCAAAAAGAGGATGAGCAAACCAGAGCACCAATAAACATTGAGCGGATGGTCCACGCCTATCTGGATGACACAACAGAGGTGTTCATGGAGCAAAGCCCATTGGTGTATTGGTATAGGATAAGAAGCCAATGGCCACTGCTCAGCAGGCTGGCGATAAAGTATCTAGCTTGCCCTGTTGCAAGTGTCTCTTCTGAGCATGTGCTCAGTGCTGCTGGTTCCATTGTGACTATGAGAAGGACCAGTCTCTCGCCCAAAAGTGTGGAGAGGTTAACCATGATAAAAATGAACCAGCACTTGATACCACCAGACTACAAACTCTGTGAATCAGAGCTGGAAGAGGAGAGCGAGTCGGAAGAAATAAGTATTGGGTTACAGGACCTACGTCTGTCAGAAGAACCACCAGGGTTTGAGGACGAGCTCCTCTTCCCTGACAACTAGGCTTGGAAATTGTTAATTTCTCCCTTCCTTTATTTCTCCCTTCCTTAGTTATTTGTGTGTATCTGTCTTTCTGACTCAAGCTTGAAAACCAACGCCATCTTCCTTTCTCTTTAAATTACCTATTGGAGTTGCACATCTGCGCATTTACTGTGCACTCCACTCATCAGAGTCCTGCTCCATCTTCCTGACTCACCCTAAATACATTTCCATCTTGCCATACTTTGGATGGAGATGGACAATAGTGCAATAATGTAGCCTCTAACAGTCCCTCCATAACAAGTGAAACATATGTGACTACAGCCATCTTCTGTTTTGTTTCCAATCTTAAATGCACCACTGTCTTAAGGCTACACCTCTATCTGCAGGCATACACAACTCTTCAATGTCAGAACTTGAGCAGGGCTCCAAAATTAAAGTAAACTTGTCATCACTTTCAGAAGGCTCTGCTGCATCTGTGATCTGACAGTCACAAAGAAGAGAAAGACAGGTATATGAAATAAATGATGCCATACATTGCATTGGCTGCTTGCTGACTCAGAGCAAATGTGCAAGAAGTAGAAGTATACTAGTAGTTTCAAAGTGCTTGTGTCTTAAGTGATGGTCAATGTTTCCATGTTGTTTAATAATATGTATCCAATTGTACTCCTACTACTGCAGGTGCAGTCTGGACTTAATCGTAGTTACTCACTACATACTTAGTTGCTGTTTTTGGTCAGTTGGAGAACACATACACATGCCACCTCGGATGATGATGATGATGACCACCATACCATCTTTGCACGCTGTCAGTCAGTTTGATCAGAGATGATTGATGGAATATGTTCAGGAAGTGGAATACAAGGTAAACACACAACCAATCAACAAGAAGCACAGCAGACCTAGGCTACATGTGTGTGAAGTGGTGGAATGGAATAGTGGTATGATTGACATTGGCGCATTGATTTACCTTAATCACTTGTTTTGGAAATACTAGGTTGATGTATTGTATATGCCTTTTGTCTGGAATTCTGAAAAATGTAGGTAAATGGAGTTTGGGCCACAGACTCACGTCCCGGTGTTGTGGTGTGGCCCTGTAACTGTTCTGTGCTGGCTCCTATCTTGCTGTTCTTTTCGATGACTGTTGTGCAACTAGAAGAGTAGAGTTAATCAATGTACCCAAGCAGCCTCAGTCTGAAAATCTTCTCACTCATGACTCTTGTCTTTTTCGCACTACACCGTAATTGATTTTTATATTTTCATTCTGTTAACTTATTTTGGAATACCCCATTTCTTCTTTCATCAACACTTACAGGCCGGCCTTTCACCCAGCGCTACTATTATACGTGGAGCAACAACTCACACTTACCTTACCAATCCTCCTCATCATCATCATTCTGCCAGAGGCGCCCAAGAATGATATAATCAATCAATCAGCCACAACAGTGTCCATGGATGGGAGGAAAAAATGAATGACGTGATACAACTACACATTTGGCCCTGGATAATACATTAACTTTAGTATCATTTTCATATTTTTCTTTGATTCCTTTTTCCTCTTCATTTATTTCACGCTTGTGTTTGGTAATTGATTTTTCACCTAAAGTATCTCAATTTTGTTGGCTAGCTTTCAGCCCGCTAAAACAGGTATTACGGTTTCTCAGAGGGCATACAGCCTAGGCAAAAGTCATATCATATCATAAGAAGTACTTCCTTTGAATTGTGTAGTAGTAGTTAAGCCATCCAGTTAATAATAAACCTTCATCGTGCATCCATTTCGTTGTTCTTAATTGACTTTACATTTATTGGGGAATTGTGGATCACCAATCATCGTCTTCATTGTTTTGCTTTTGTTGTCTCCATGCGTACTGTTTTTCTTTGTCAAACCTTTCCCCAAACCCCCGTTCCCATCCATTCATCAAACCCTAACACTCTTGCCCCGGGCTGTGTGGTTTTATATTGAGGTGTGATGTTACTACATTAAATATACACCAACAATTGATCACACGCTTGATGGGGCAGATGTGGTGAAACCAACTCTAATGGAATCAAATGTCAACGAGGCAGGGCGAGGATCTTCTTCTGCTTTCCCACCCAAGCTCACTTTATGTAATAGTGTACAAGGCAATTCATTTCCCAAAGTGACCCAACGAATAAATGTAAATCATTGCTGGCATTGTTTGAATTTAATTTTAGAGCATTTACGTTTACGATTTGTATTGTGTTTTAATGACTCCAACGCAACTGCAGTTATCTTCTTCTACTTTTTCAGTCCCTGACACCATTGATTTATTTGAGTTCGTTTAGCAGTTGCAATATTGTTTGTATTTTTTGTCCGTATTATGTACTACTTCTCTCACATTCTTTCTCAGGCAAATGACTGTCTCTTTGATTTTGTTTTCCAATGCTAGTGCCAGTGTCTAGGAGTCTAGTCTACTACTATCACACAACCACAGCATATTCTCCATTGTCTTGGGAAACCATGCAGCCCTTGCGGTGCCAAACGTAATCATCATCAATCACAGGTAAGAAGAGAAGTTTGCTGGGAGGTATATTGGAGGAGAGTCTAGTAGTACTAATAGGACAAATATAACTGAGTGAGGGGCACAGCATCTATCTGTTTGCATGTTACACATGTGGTCAGTTAATAAAGTATTTCAATCAAACACTGGCCGCTGCCCTGCATCTAGAGTAAACCTTGTGACGTACAACAGTAACCCCACCACAAAACAACATCATATCATATCTGTGTAAGTTGAAAATAAATAACATTTATTCAAGTATAAAAATATCCTCCTATCCCACCCTTATCCCCACCCTAACCCCAACCAATGTCCAAGTCCAAAGAATGTCCCACAAAAATAACCCCAACACCCAATTCCCACCCACCAACAAAAGTATTAAAAAAGGGGCAAATCAACAGAGTCCGGGTCCATTACAGTTGGCGGGCTTTAAGGTGTTTGTCCACAATGATTTTTACGCGCTCCTCTAATTGGTCCTCCAGCTTGGCCATCCGGAGGAGAAGTTTTTGCCCAAATGCACGCACCTATATTTGCATCCATTGTGTGTGGGGGTGGCAGATGTTAAATGCCGGCGGTGAGCGGCTGCCTGGCCGCGGCGCCGTACTCCTGCAGGTGGAGCCTTGCTGGGGCCAGACGCATTGGAAGAGGCAGCAGCTGCTGCCGCCTCCTCTTCCTCCTCCTCCTCAGCCTCAGCCACCAGCTTGCGGTACTCCTCCACAATGGCCTGCAGTTTCCTTTGCCGGGCCCTGGCTGCCAACTCCTTCCGCGATGGTTTTGAGGAAGGAGTATGAGTATCTATAAAAAAAGAAACAGAATTGTAACTGAAACTCTTCATAATTAATTCAACAGTACATTGTGGCATAGTAGCACTACCAAGCGCAGTACATACAATTGGTGTCAACTTTTAGTATCTATCTAATCTGTCCTCCTGCTTCCCCTGCCTGTAGCATTTGTTGACGTTTTTTCCGGCATTATACTTGCCCTAGTACTGGGTGGCCTTGAGTACACATAAGAAGAACAAAAGTCTTTTTTGTATCCTTTTATTTTTTCAAAGTAAGACTCTGCTTCCAGTGACAGTCTTCACCTATGATGAATATACAAATACATTTAGGGGGCATCCACCCATTAAAAGTAAATGTCTATCATTCTTTATTATCGGCTTAGCTGGTTTCACTTTCACCAGCAACCACCCATGCGTCCACTCCTTCCTTGCCTTGGGTTTCATTGACACAAACTCCGCTCATGATTCTTGCTATCCACTGTATCCATGCACCCATATTCTTCTGCCTAACCAGTCCTGCATTTTCTTTGACCTTAGAGTTCTACCCATCCTTTAACAACCCATGCATCCGATTCATATCAGCCATGTGAATGATCCTTCTATGGTAGTTAGTCTTATTATTACATCTCTTTAGTCCTTCCTCCTTCTACCCTAGTTCACTTCTTTCCCTTTTTGTTCAACACATCCCTCAAGGTCATCTGATCTGACTTTTAGTCTTCTCCAAAAGTTTCACAGCTGAGTTGGAGTCTGATGGAAAAGGCCGTGTTTACTCAACTCAAACTGGTAATGCTACAAAGGGTGTCTTCTTCAACCATTGCATATTGTCCAGTACAACTTCAAATTCATACTTTCTTAGTAAGTCTCATAGCACAGTGAGGGAAATGTTCCCCTTCCACCTAGTAATGCAAATAAGTAATGAATATAACTTACCACCGCCCACCGCTGATGTTTCCTCCCCCACTGGTGCTCCTGCAGGTGCCGCAACCACTGTCCCCTCCTGGATGGCATTAGCATCGCCGCTGGCCCCGTCTATACTGGTGGTTGGTAGTGATTGTGCACCTATAAAAGCAAGTACACCTTTTTAGATGCCTGCACACCTCCCCCTATTTTACTAGTTGTACTTTTTTCACCAGGAAGGAAGATTGAAAAAACAGTTACGTACAACATGAATCGTTGTGACAGTGTAACTAGTCCAAATTGCGTCCAATGTACAGCAGTCACATTAGACAGAGTTTAGTTTTAATTTATTAGATGGTCCCTAGGGTCATCTAATCTACTCCTACTCTAGTCTTTGGAAAGTTAGCCTGACCCATATAACCATTTTTAGATCCGTGTCTACTGCTTTGCCCATGTTACCGCGCAGCTTGTTGTACAGTAAGAAAGACACCATTGAGGCCACATGAGAGTCGCATACAATTGACAAACCAGTATTGTTAGTCCCTTTTGCTTATCCATAAGTTGCACTTGTTGCCATGTGATGACTGCTAAAAACTGGCATAGTTGTATTCACTGTCTAATGTGCAACATTTTTCTCATAGGCAGACGAGAAGAGAAGATTGCCTTCTACGAAACAAGAGATTTGCAGAGCTTTCGAAAGATGCATGTGTAACCCCTAACAGTATACGTTCAACGGTGAGAGGTCTCCCACAATTCACACATTTCTCTATCGTGCACTAGATGTACAAAATGTACATTATTTAATCTTCTTCATTTTGCATGGTGGAGCAGGATGTTTTTCATCGAAATACTTACAAGTTACAACAATACAAAGCTTGTTATTAAAAAAAAAAAGTTTTTGAACTTGCACGTAGACTCTGTGGTATATTTTCAGTGTCTGGGGTGCTGTGGACTGAAACGAGTGAGTGAGCGAAAGGGTCTTCTTCTTCTTCTGTTCTGGCATGGGTTGTGTATTAAAATCATTGGGTATATATCTAACTATCTTCGTGTGGGGGCGGGAGTGGGACAATTGACTATGACCGAGACACTTAAGTAGGTAGACTAGACGGTCATTGGATTATGGGTTCTTCTGACTGAGTTCCGTGACCAGGGTGTAAGGTCCAACCTCCCTATCACCAACATCAACAACATCCTATTTTCTTGTGCATAGTTCTGTATGTGTATGTGCAGAGAGAGAATAATAACCATAACAGTAGTAGAAGTATACTAACTGAACAAAAATTAGTAGGCAAACATCTGGTTGTACATTTTTGTTGGTGGGAATTTACAAAGACTGGAGATTACAGAGGACAACGCAAAAGACAGGAGTGGACCCAGTGGCAACAGCTATTCTATCACAGCTTTATTCAAAAGAATACCTTAACTAAAGAGTGGCCAACAGGGCAAGCTTAGCTACACACAGTCTAATAGTAGTAGCACAGAGAGTCTAGGGGCAGAGGCAGCTTGAAGGAACTGAAAGTCAGGGATGGTATTGGATAATTACGCAAAATTTGGAAAACAAATTTAAGACCAAAGAAGGTTTTGCTAACATTGAATTACGAAGGAGGATTAATAGGTTGGAAAAAATAAGGTACGTTAAAAAGTTAGGGAAATATAATTGTTAATAATCTAAGCACTGTAGGACTTACTGGGGCCAGCAGCAGGATCCGCGGTAGAGGAGCGCTCCTCCTGTGGTTGTCCCGCCAACTCGGACCCTGTCTTCTTGCCCTTGGGTGGTGCTGATCATGTAAGAAATAATAAAGAAAGAGAAACATTAAGTGCTGTGAAACAAAGACCTCATTCAAAAATCCTCTCAAACATTTTAGGGAACAACAATTCCAATAAAATTGACTTCGAAGTATAAATGACTACTGGCTTGCAAGATCCACAGACCGTCTACTTATAGAACACTAATCAAATGTGCCATAAACATTCTGATTGCAGAATACTAACTAAGCCAGTACCACCTGACCTACACCACCTATTCAAGAATCCAGATGGGCCAATTGTTCAGTAAGTCTGCATTTCAATTTTATTTTTGCCCGCAAACATGCATAGATGATGAGATGGAGGACACATGCATACATTTGTACATACACATAATTGTTGGTTGCTTGTGTCAGAACTGCTGCTGATTCACCTGACCATGCTATTGCTGTGCTAAGCCTACCACTCAGTAAACAAACTCAAATCGGTTCTATGGAGGGGTGGGGTAAATAAGAACTAACTAAGCATTCAGTAACAGAGGAGGCGTCATGCAGACCATTAAAATATATGAAGGTATACTATCCATCCACCACTATTTCACTAAAGGACAATGGGACTAGACTCTAGTAATAGCATCAACTAACTTCAGTTCTCTAAAAACTCTAACATCAATAATGAGCTACCCAAGCTAGCGCTAAGTTACAAACCAGTAAGAGAAGTGGAGAGCAGCACCTGTGTCTTACAATAACAGAAGAATTTGAGACGGAATTGATCTGCAATGTAACTAAACGCACCAGTAACCGTGTTACTTATTCATCCAAGAATTATACACAATACTTATACTATTTTCTACAACACAATGTGGACAGTGGACCACTTTTAACACCCTATAAGCACCAATCCATATGTCACCACTATTTATATTTAGTTTTCTTTCAAATTGCGTGCAGTTTTCAAATACTCCCTGTCCAAAGAGTATATCCCAGCAACTTTGGGAAAGATCAATATTGAAACGAATTTTGAAATGCACCGCTCAAGAGATTAAATGTGCACCATATATAAGTGATAAGGTCTGTAATCAAAAACTGTTCCAAATGAGAGAACGCTGAGTCCGCAATTGCAAAAGAATGTGCAGAGTTCCTTTAATATTCCAATTGAAAAACCAGCCAACGCGTTTCGTTCCGTCAAGCAGAACTTCTTCAGGGCATGATGGTAGTTGACAGTCGTGAATAATTTCTGAGCCGGGATCGTGAGATGGAATAAAAATCTATTTCCTCTATCTGGGTGATGATGAATAAAGTGAATTTCGGAATGTACGTTGGCAATACAGTATTCACCTTATGGCTTCAAAACGATATATTTCTTGAGAAGACACTCATACTCCTTCATCCAAGTTACCGATATGTTGTATAATTCATTGTAGAATATTGACTTTTACTAATGTGATGTACACGTTTTGCACGTCACGTAGTCGAACTCGTAGATCCCTAGTCGGCTCCAAAAACACAGTTACTTTAAGGTAGTTACCTGTCAGGGTCCAGTTCGATACCCCCAGATGGCGCCTCTACAGTCCGCGCGTCAAATCTTCTCCGGCCAGTGTTACACTGGCCGGAGAAGATTTGGCGTGCGGACTTCTCCGGCCAGTGTTACACTGGCCGGAGAAGATTTGGCGCGCGGAATGTAGAGGCGCCATCTGGGGGTATCGAACTGGACCCTGACAGGTAACTACCTTAAAGTAACTGTGTTTTTGGAGCCGACTAGAGATCTACGAGTTCGACTACGTGACGGTGCAAAACGTGCACATCACATTAGTAAAGGTCAATATTCTACAATGAATTATACAACATATCGGTAACTTGGATGAAGGAGTATGAGTGTCTTCTCAAGAAATATATCGTTTTGAAGCTATAAGGTGAATACTGTATTGCCAACGTACATTCCGAAATTCACTTTATTCATCATCACCCAGATAGAGGAAATAGATTTTTATTCCATCTCGCGATCCCGGCTCAGAAATTATTCACGACTGTCAACTACCATCATGCCCTGAAGAAGTTCTGCTTGACGGAACGGAACGCGTTGGCTGGTTTTTCAATTGGAATATTAAAGGAACTCTGAACATTCTTTTGCAATTGCGGACTCAGCGTTCTTTCATTTGGAACAGTTTTTTATTACAGACTTTATCACTTATATATGGTGCAGATTTAATCTCTTGAGCGGTGCATTTCAAAATTCGTTTCAACAATACTTATACTACTATAATATATATTAAATTATTAATATTACTAGCTACTCACCAAGACCAACGACTTCAACACCTATCAGGTCCAACAGGTCCTGCTCCCTGTCAAGAATGTCTGCCCACCGGTGGGCCAGCTGCTGGTGGGTGCGCCGGATTTCTGAGCGACGGTAGACTGCCCGGCGCACCTTCGCCCACCGGCGGTGACGCTCCTCTGGCAGGTAACCGGACCCTGGCCTGCCGCCTGCTGCCAAGGTCAAGGGGAGGTGGCGCTGGATGAAAAAACCCAGGGCGGCCACCTCCGCCTCCCGAAAAGATTCCGGGCCTGCACTACTGCAGGTCGCATTCTGCCACAAGGTAGCCGGCTCTTGGGCGCAGGCACCTCGCCCTTCGAGCCGGTTCTGCTGCTCCCCTTTGCCATGGTTCTGGGGTGGAGGCGGAGGTGGAAAAGAAAAGTTAGAACAAAAGGAAAAAAAGTTAGGGGGAAGAAGTAGGAGCTTAAATCAAGAAGTAAAATAAAACAGTAAAAAAGCTAAAAAAAGGTTGAAAAGTAGAAATAAAATGCAAAATATAAACTTAGGGACAGAGAGAGATAGATGAGAAGTAAAAAAAGTAAGAAAAACTGTGAAAAGAGGTAAGGATTGAAGAGATATAAGGTGGATAGAAAACTAGGCCCAGAACCATAGAATAGAGTGTGAAAAACAAGATGGCCGCGCCCATCGCGACCATGTGGGTAAGTTCGCGCGAGATTTCACGCGAACACGCACTTTGTCAGTGTGAACAAGTAGTTGTGTTCCCGAGCAAGACGTGCACCGCGCGAACGCGCTATTCGCGACCCGGAAGAGGAAGTAGGGGACGCGGGCGGCCGGGACAATTGAAAAAACAAGATGGCCGCGCCCATAGCCCACCAGATGGGTAAGGTCGCACGCTACAATCCCCCGAACACACAGACAGCGCCCCGAACACGCACTACACGCTCCCGAGCAAGAAAAACGGCTCGCGAACGGGACTAGCAAGCTACTACGCAAGCTCGCGAAGCTGGCGTCGTGCGAGAACGGCTTCGCGTAGCTTTGCGGAGTGCGGCTACGCGAACTACGACCACCCTTACTCTTAACCACTGAAGTGTTATTAATTAACATATGCTGTATTGATTATTAGTCGTACATTTTATTCACCACTGGAACCATTGCTTCTGATATATAGTGAAGCAGAGAGAGGCATAGAGGAAAAAAGAAAAATGCCTTCTCACAAGGGTGCCGGTTGTCTGAAAGAAATCTAAATGTGTGCAATTGGTAAATCACCAAATGTAAAGGCTGCTTTGGAGCTAGTATGGGTTTTAATTAATTGAGTCTCTTGAAGCTTCATAGTGACAAATATTTAGGGGCATACCCCCAGATTCATCATTGTCCTCTTTTGCGAGTCCGTAATAGAGATTATTAAGGAATCGCTATTAAAGACTCGCAAAACGGGATGCATGTAGAAATCGCAATTAATTTTGCAATTTCTACTGCTTCCTTATTTGCGATTAGCTAATTGCTAATCGCAAATAAGGAATGGCTTCCCCATTCATTCTAATGAATGGGGTGTCATTCCTTATTTGCGATTAGCAATTAGCTAATTGCAAATAAGGAAGCGATTTCAAGAGTGCCTGGGGGTCCAAAGGACACCCTGTAGCACCCCTGAAATGCAAAAGTACACAGGTGTTGCGCACACACATGTCCAAAGGACATGTGTGTGTGTAACATACAACTTAGAAAAATGCACTAAAGTGCATTTTTCTAAGTTTTCGCTATTTACTACAAAGTTACACTTCGCGGTAAATAGCGGCCCCATATTGCGAATTTGCAATTTTTAAAAGGTTCATGAAAAGCATTTAAGGAATCTCTAATTGAGATTCCTTAAATGCGATTCTTCGCAATTTAGCGAGTTCTGTAATTGTGATTTTTGCATTTGGGATGATGAATAGCGCTCGCAAAGGGCCGGATTCTCAGAATCTGGCCTTTTGCGAGCCGATTTTACTTTGATGAATCTGGCCGATAGTTACCAATATGGCGCAGCCCAGCAAGTTAACTTGCTGCGCTGCATGACAGAAAAAGGGCAGGGATGAGCCATATTTTAAACAATATTGTGAATTCCTGCCTTTTACCCAGCGAAGGTGCACAATCGGCTGCCAAGCACCAATGCAGGCACCCTTACACCATGGTGCAAGGGGACCTGCACGGATGGGTTGAGAGGAAGGAAGCTGAGTTGAAAGGAACGAAAAACTGAAGTCGGAGATTTATCCTTGATTAAAGCTACGTATTTTTCAGGAATTGTGCATGTCCTGATCCTTACATACTGCTGGACACCAAGAGTACACTTACAACCTTTTTATGAGATCCTAAAGTTTGGAGATACTGGACCAGGAATTAAGAATTGGTATATATATCAAGCACCACAAGTTAATGGATCTGGAATGGGCAATAGCATGAAGATTTGGACCTTGATCAATATATACATGCCAGCTCTTATTCAAGTCCTAACAGTGGGCCCGTTCTCACTCTCATTAGCCACCTGCTCAAAGCAGGGGGTAAATGGGAGGTGGAGGCAATGCGATTCATGGGGTGGGCGTGGGGATGGCGTCAGGGACGGGCAGGATTCATTGGAGCTGTTGGAAACATTTTTGCATGACGCCCTCATTGGTGTTAGATGTGTTGGCCCAGCCCCCTCTGCGTTTTTGCATTGGGCAAAAAACAGGCCTTTTGTTCCCCCACCTGGGAATTGTGGGTTCAGGATCACCAGGCAACTCATAACATGGTATCCTTCTTGGGACAAGCTCTACTAGACTCTTAGGGCCATATGTAGGTAAACCATGAATACCGATTCCTTAATACCGAATCCTTAATACCGTATATTACCGATTCGGTATTAAGGAATCGGAAAATACGATGTACGTAAAAAATCGGTAAAATTTACCGATTCGCTAAAATTCGGTAAAAAATACCGATTCGGAAGGAATCGGTAAAAAAAAAACGAATCACCAAAACCGAATCGGAATTACCGAATCCATTACCGAATCGGTAAATACGATTCGGTAATTCAAAAATGTGTTATTTGATGAATCAGCCAATCCTGTGTCATCCAATTACCTCCCAAACAGGAAGTGGCCACACCCTGGCAGCTGCACTGAACCTGGAGCTGACTGTGAGGCAGGCAGGTGAGCTGAGGATCCAGGAGCAACAGAGCATCACAGCTACAAACCCAAAATAAAAAAACATTGGAAATGGCAAGCCAGGAGAGAGAGGGATGGAGGGAACTGAAAGGAAAAGGAAGCTGAAATTCAGCGAGAAGGAGCTGGAGGTATGTTGGACCTAGATTACCCAAGCCTACATATGGTAGCTTGGCACAGTAGTGGTCTACAGCTAACTCCCGGCGTTGGCTAAGTACTTACAAGCCTTACCCACAGTAACACAGTGATGAACCACCAAAATAAAGACACAACACCTTTGTTTGGAAAAATACCGTTACCTTTTATAAAAATAATGTGACTCTTTGAATGCAAATTATACAGGTTACCACATCAGTTTCACTCAGACATAAACGTTACACTTTTGTCTTGGGAAAATACACGACGCTCTTCTTGCTGTGGAAAAATTACAGTGAAACAGGTTCTATTGGCAATGGATACGGTGAGGAATGAATAACACTCTTCTGGAATTAGGAAGACTCCAGAGGAATTACACTATGCAATATCACTTTATATTAACAATCAATTTCATCAACCTTTTATGACTTGAACCAGCCCAAATCCCTGGTTGTTTCCTTAACAAAGGGCTAAGAACTCTCTCCCCTCCTCTGTACCTTCACACAGAGCTAGAATGTACACTTACAGACACCTACAGGGTTATCAATGCCTATAGATGGTTCCCCAATGGGCTAGCACTGTCCAATAACCTATAAAACTGAGGAGGGGGGTTAGGGGGTTACTATCCCCTCAGCTATTATGGCACAATTTAGAGTTTGCTCAGCCACCACGTCAGGGCACTTTGTTATGAGTCAGATTGGGTAGTTTTTGGTTTAACAAGAGCCCCTAAGGCACAACACCGTCCTGTCTCTCCCCCCACTCTCCTTACTGTTACAGTGGCAGATCCGCCACAGTCCTCCTCTCTTGCCGGCCAGCCGGCCTCAAAGGGCTTCACCCAGCTCCCCTGTTTGTCTCCTCAGCTTGAGCTGGCGCTGGGGCGATTGGTGACACGCTGTAGGGCTAAACGTGGGGACTCTCCCTTTCCTGTTGCCTGGGGCGCTGTTCTGGTGTCGCGCTGGGACAGGGACACGGCGGGGCACTCCCGGTGTGGAAGCGCCAAGCAGGCTCCCCCGACGATCGTCTCCCTCGGTGTCCGGGCGTCTCCTGCGCGCTTCAGCTCGTCTGCGCAGCTGCGGGAAGGTAGTGCTCCGGCGGGAAGTCGACGCTGGTCACCTGACGCGAGCGCGTCTCTTCACGGAGGCTGCTCGCAGTCCAGACACGCCTCCCGGAGGCCTCGCCTCTCCCGATCCGCCTCCTCAGCAGCCAAGGTTAGGACAGCGCGGGCGCGAGGGATTAGTATTCCCGCCCGGCGCTGCACTTTCGCCGCTTTGCCTGCCCAGTCTCTCCCCTCACCTGGCACCACGGGGATCACTTCTTTGAAGCGGCGACTCGCTCCTCCAGGCTGCCAAAGTTCTCTTGACGCGCGCCTTCTTTATGGCGCGACCAATGACACTGGTCACAACGTGGGGCCCACAGTTCCTCCTGCAGACTGTAAGGTGAGCGTTGGCAAGGGGGAAATCAATGATGATCTTCAATAGAAGTGTCTTGACAGCTTCCACAGGCGCAGAGTGAGAAGGGCCTCCCTTCACAGTCAGTTAGCTGTTTTTCTCCGCAATTAATGTATGGGGAGGGATTGGTCAGAGGTTAAAGGGGGAACAACCCTCTGAAGAAACTGTCAGCCTCAAAGACAAACTAGCTGCTCTCAGTGTGTCCACCTCCTCTCACCACTGCCTCACTCCTCCACTCTTGGGTCAGCACAAAATGGCTGCTGGTCACTGGCCTTATATAGGGTGGCCTGAGACCTGCAGAATTCTCTAGGGTATTCTAGAAAGTTCCCTAATGTTAACCTATGGACCTGTCCTCCAGTGGTGTCCGTTATGGCAGTTGGTGGACACCATTTTAGGTCTCTGGAGATCCCTAGATTTTCAAGGGGGCTGACTAGGCCTCACAGGTTATGAGGGAAAAATGGCGTCATCGCCAAGGAGCACCTAGCCTCCTGACAGCATTAAAAACTCCTGATGGACATATGTAAAAATAAAAATAGAAACTCTGGGAGGCTAAGGGGGACAAAAAAAATAAATCATGGTGGTTAGAGTCTTCCCAGAAGCAGACAGGTCTAACACGCGTCCCCCCCAGCTGAAAGTGGGGAGAACTACCCAACCCCTTGGGAGTCCTCATCACTAAGGCGGAAATACCTGGATAGACCGTCTGCGTTGGCATGGTCTGCCCCAGGTCGATGTTCCACCCTGAAGTCCATTCCCTGTAGGGAGATGGACCACCTTAGCAGCTTGGGATTCTCCCCCTTCATTTGCATCAGCCAACGAAGGGGGCGATGGTCAGTCTGAACCAGGAAGTGCGAACCAAACAGGTATGGTCGCAGCTTCTTCAGAGCCCAAACCACCGCAAAGGCTTCTCTCTCTATTGTACTCCACCTCCTTTCCCTGGGGAGTAGTCTCCTGGACAGGAAGACCACGGGTTGATCCAAGCCCTCATCATTTAGCTGCGATAACACTGCCCCAATGCCATGTTCTGACGCATCTGTTTGGACAATGAATTCCCTAGCAAAATCAGGTGCCTTGAGAATGGGAGCGGAACACAATGCTTGTTTCAAGGTCAGGAAGGCTCGCTGGCAAGCCTCCGTCCAGACTACCCGTCGGGGTTGCTTCTTGGAAGTAAGCTCAGTGAGAGGGGCCACGATAGTGCCATACCCCTTCACGAAGCGACGGTAATATCCAGTGAGGCCCAGGAAGGCTCGGACCTCTGTTTGAGTCTTGGGGGGCTCCCAGGCAATGATAGCCTCAATCTTGGCCTGGAGGGGCTGCACCGTCCCTCTGCCCACCAAGTGACCTAGGTACACCACCGACCCCTGTCCGATCTGACACTTGCTGGCCTTGATTGTCAATCCAGCCTGTTGTAGGGCATGCAGAACAGCTTGCAGATGCTGCAAATGGTCCTCCCAGCTGCTACTGAAGACAGCAATGTCGTCCAGGTATGCAGCAGAAAAAGCTTCCATTCCAGAAAGGACCCTGTTCACCAGCCGCTGAAAAGTGGCAGGGGCATTCTTGAGCCCAAAGGGCATCACGCGAAATTGGTAGTGTCCCTCAGGTGTAGAGAAGGCTGACCTTTCCTTCGCCTCCTCCGTAAGGGAAATCTGCCAGTACCCTGAAGTTAGGTCAAAGGTACTTAAGTATTGAGCAGCTCCCAGCCGGTCAATCAGCTCATCCGCCCGTGGGATGGGATGGGCATCAGTTTTGGTCACTGAGTTCAAGCCTCGGTAGTCCACACAGAACCTCAATTCCGGTGTGGTGCCTGGTGGGGCAGCCTTTGGTACCAAAACCACCGGGCTAGACCAAGGGCTTCCAGAAGGTTCAATCACTCCCAGTTCCAGCATCTTGGCGACTTCACCCTTGATGCTGGCCTTCACCTTGTCCGACAGCCGGTAGATTTTAGACTTCACAGGTGGGCTGTCTCCTGTGTCCACGTCATGGGTACACAGGTGGGTCCTACCCGGGACAAGGGAGAACAGAGAAGAAAATTGCCCCAGGATCTGGCGGCAATCACCCTGCTGTTCAGGAGTTAGGGATGGCGAGAGAATAACTCCCTCTACCGACCCATCCTTTTCTTGGGACGAGAGAAGATCAGGGAGAGGTTCGCTTTCTTCTTCCTCTGCTCCATCGGTTACCATCATCAAGACAACCGCGGGCCTCTCATGATGTGGCTTGAGGCGATTGGCATGCAGCACCCTGTGGGGCTGCCTCGGGGCCTTAAGATCCACCAAGTAGGTGGACTTCCCCTTCTTTTCCAACACCTCAAAGGGGCCTGTCCAACGGTCCTGGAGGGCATTTAGCTCTCCAGGTTCCATCACCCACACCTTCTGTCCAGGCTCCAGTTCCACTGGGTGAGCGTTGTGGTCATACCACTCTTTCATCACTGCTTGGCTGGCCTCCAAGTTGTCTGAAGCTTGCTTCCACAACTTAGCCATTTGGCTCCGGAAGGCCAGCATGTAGCTCACCACGTCCTGGGGAAGTTTTCTGGGAGTCCGTTCCCATCCGTCCTTCACCAGGCTGAGAGGTCCCCGTACAGGGTGCCCGTACAAAAGTTCGAAGGGGCTGAAGCCCACTCCCTTTTGTGGCACTTCCCTGTAAGAAAACAAGAGACAGGGGAGGAGGATGTCCCATTTCCTCCGCAGGCTCTCAGGTAGACTCCTGATCATACCTTTCAAGGTTTTGTTAAACCTTTCCACAAGACCATTGGTTTGTGGGTGATAAGGAGTGGTGAACCGATAGGTAACTCCACACTCCTTCCACATAGCCCGCATGTACGCTGAAAGGAAGTTAGTCCCCCTGTCGGACACAACCTCCTTGGGGAAACCCACTCGGGTAAAGATCCCCATCAGGGCCCTTGCCACCACAGGTGCAGTGATGGTCCTCAGAGGTATTGCCTCTGGGTACCGTGTGGCATGATCCACCAAAACCAGTATGAACCGGTGACCAGCTGACGTTGGTGGATCCAATGGCCCTACAATGTCGATGCCCACCCTCTCAAAGGGGGTGCTAACGACAGGTAGTGGTTCCAGGGGAGCTTTAAGCTTCACCCCTGTTTTCCCACTAGCTTGACAGGACACACACGTCCGACAGTATGTGTCAGACGCCACTTTCATTCGAGGCCAATAGAAGTGGGGGACAAGCCGGGCAAAGGTCTTGTCCTGTCCTAGATGTCCTGCCAATGGTATCTCATGAGCCAATTCCAGTAGAAAGGCTCTAAAGCATTGAGGGACCACCAAGGCTCTGGCGGAACCATGGCCAGGTGCCTTGGGCTCACTGTAGAGGAGTCCATCCTCCCAGTAAATCCGGTAACTCCCTTCAATGTTTCCTGCTGCCTGGGCGTTGGCCTGTTGCCGCAGCCCCTCGAGAGTAGGACACTCTTTCTGAGCTTCACAGAATTCTTCCCTGGAAGGACCTCCCTCCACATGCCATTCAGTAGGGATGGGCAGGTTCTCCAAGGAAGCAACATTCTCCCCTGTGGACTCCAGATCCACCTCCGCAGGTGGTCCAGCTGTCTCACGAGGCGGAGATGTCGAGGCAGGGTCCTCCGGCCTCTTGTCCTTCTCCTCTCTGGCAGCCGGCTGGGCCATTGTTCCAGGCTCCAGCGTAAGCAACTTTTCCCTTCGGGCAGTTGCTGACCTTGTGCTGACACAAGTCCAGTCAGGGGGTCCCAGCATCTCAGAGTGAGTCTGGTACTCCACCCTCCTCCAAGCATTGTGCTCCATATCATTCCCTAACAGGCAGTCAACAGGCACGGCAGGGCTTACGGCAACTCGAAGTGGACCTGCAACCCCTCCCCACTCAAAGGGAACCTCAGCCACAGGGTAGTGGCCCAATCTGCCGTCAGCCATTACGGCGGGATGGAGTACATCTGGGATGACCTGCTCTGGAGACACCAGCTGACTCCTTACCATAGTCATGCTGGCTCCTGTGTCTCTCAGAGCCTCCCCTCTACGGCCATTGATGGTGAGCCACTGCTCATACTTAATAGTATTGGAAGGCAGCTGGGTCTTGGGAACCATCTCCTTATCTCCCAGGGACACTAAAGTGACACCCGCCCGCTCCCCTCCATTAACCAAAGGCATCTCCTCCCCGAGCACTACACTAGTGATTCCCGGGGCTTTTCCTCCAGTGGGAGGGGGTGGTCTTTTTGGGCATCTCACATCTCCCTTATAGTGTCCCACACCACCACACTCAAAACAATGAACAACCCTTGGCTGCTGGCTTTGGCCAGGGGTAGGGTTGCGAGGGGGGTTACTCCTAGGGATGAATCCTCTGCCCCTTCCTTGCGAAGTATTTTGTGGCCCTTTTGAGAACTCCCTCTTAATTTCCCCTCCCTCTTTCTTCTGGGGGGCGCCCTGTCCTTGCTTCTGGGAATTCCCTCCAGTCCCCTTAGTCGACACCCGGGTACTAACCCAGATGTCCGCCTCCTCAGCAAGCTTTCTGGGGCTGGTCAGCTTGCTGTCCACCAGATGCTGTCTTAGCTCGGGAAGACACTTCTCGAGTAGGTGTTCCTTGAGTATGAGGTCATATAGTCCCTCATAGTCCCCTACTTCGCTGCCTCTTACCCAACCCTCCAGGGCCTTCCTGGAGTAGTCCAAGAAATCTACCCAGTTTTGTGTGCCCAGCTTGTAGCTGCCCCGGAACTTTTGTCTATATTTCTCGGGGGTCAACCCAAACTTCTTGAGCAGCGCTAATTTCATAGCCGGATAGTAGGTCTGTTCACTCTGGTCAAGGGCCAACAAAGTATCCCTGCCAGTGGGGGCATGTATTTGTATAACCCACCTCCCCAGTGGACTTCCAGAATCCCATGGGCCCTCAGCGAGACCTCGTAGGCGGCTAGCCATTTAGCAATGTCGTCGCTGGGTACATAACAAGCCATAATGTCCTTTGGTAGGTACGGTCTAGGTTCTCGGGTGTTGGTTTGGTTATCGCTGCCACCATTCTCTGGTTTGGGGGTACGTAAGTTTAGGGCTTGCAAATCCATCTCCTTGATGGTCCGCTCATGCTCCAACCTCTTTTCCTCCCTCACCATGTCCATCCTGGCTAGTTCTATTCTCATCCTCCTCTCCTCCCTCCTGTCTTCTAACTCGGCGTCGGTCAGGCCCCTCTCTGACACACTACTGCCCACTCTAGAAGGTGTTCTAGGACCTGTTACAAGGTTCTCCCCTCCCGCCTGGTACAGTGTTGTGGTCTCCAGGACAGTGTCCTTGTCACTCTCTTCAGGATCTACCTCCTCCCCGGAATGAGCCTCTACCCATGCCCGAAAACTGGTCAGCAGCTCAACTTTTCTGGCGCCTTTCTTGAAAAACACCCCCTGCTGCTGACACCATTCTTTCAATTGAGGCACAGTATAATTGTCTAGCTCTTCCACATTTATCTCCATTCTTATTTGAAGTATAAAATGCTACACAGGAGAAATCCACAGAGTGACCTGAGGTCAACCTCCACCCACCGCCAGAAGTCAATTTAGAAAAACCAAAAATGTAAATTAGGAGGGCCGCAGGGAGAAAACTCCAGGTGGGGTCTCGTGGTTGGCACTGCGTTACTAGTAAGTAAGTGTAAGTACAGATCCGCTATCCCACCGCTGAAACACCAATTATGTTGGACCTAGATTACCCAAGCCTACATATGGTAGCTTGGCACAGTAGTGGTCTACAGCTAACTCCCGGCGTTGGCTAAGTACTTACAAGCCTTACCCACAGTAACACAGTGATGAACCACCAAAATAAAGACACAACACCTTTGTTTGGAAAAATACCGTTACCTTTTATAAAAATAATGTGACTCTTTGAATGCAAATTATACAGGTTACCACATCAGTTTCACTCAGACATAAACGTTACACTTTTGTCTTGGGAAAATACACGACGCTCTTCTTGCTGTGGAAAAATTACAGTGAAACAGGTTCTATTGGCAATGGATACGGTGAGGAATGAATAACACTCTTCTGGAATTAGGAAGACTCCAGAGGAATTACACTATGCAATATCACTTTATATTAACAATCAATTTCATCAACCTTTTATGACTTGAACCAGCCCAAATCCCTGGTTGTTTCCTTAACAAAGGGCTAAGAACTCTCTCCCCTCCTCTGTACCTTCACACAGAGCTAGAATGTACACTTACAGACACCTACAGGGTTATCAATGCCTATAGATGGTTCCCCAATGGGCTAGCACTGTCCAATAACCTATAAAACTGAGGAGGGGGGTTAGGGGGTTACTATCCCCTCAGCTATTATGGCACAATTTAGAGTTTGCTCAGCCACCACGTCAGGGCACTTTGTTATGAGTCAGATTGGGTAGTTTTTGGTTTAACAAGAGCCCCTAAGGCACAACACCGTCCTGTCTCTCCCCCCACTCTCCTTACTGTTACAGTGGCAGATCCGCCACAGTCCTCCTCTCTTGCCGGCCAGCCGGCCTCAAAGGGCTTCACCCAGCTCCCCTGTTTGTCTCCTCAGCTTGAGCTGGCGCTGGGGCGATTGGTGACACGCTGTAGGGCTAAACGTGGGGACTCTCCCTTTCCTGTTGCCTGGGGCGCTGTTCTGGTGTCGCGCTGGGACAGGGACACGGCGGGGCACTCCCGGTGTGGAAGCGCCAAGCAGGCTCCCCCGACGATCGTCTCCCTCGGTGTCCGGGCGTCTCCTGCGCGCTTCAGCTCGTCTGCGCAGCTGCGGGAAGGTAGTGCTCCGGCGGGAAGTCGACGCTGGTCACCTGACGCGAGCGCGTCTCTTCACGGAGGCTGCTCGCAGTCCAGACACGCCTCCCGGAGGCCTCGCCTCTCCCGATCCGCCTCCTCAGCAGCCAAGGTTAGGACAGCGCGGGCGCGAGGGATTAGTATTCCCGCCCGGCGCTGCACTTTCGCCGCTTTGCCTGCCCAGTCTCTCCCCTCACCTGGCACCACGGGGATCACTTCTTTGAAGCGGCGACTCGCTCCTCCAGGCTGCCAAAGTTCTCTTGACGCGCGCCTTCTTTATGGCGCGACCAATGACACTGGTCACAACGTGGGGCCCACAGTTCCTCCTGCAGACTGTAAGGTGAGCGTTGGCAAGGGGGAAAGTTAGCTGTTTTTCTCCGCAATTAATGTATGGGGAGGGATTGGTCAGAGGTTAAAGGGGGAACAACCCTCTGAAGAAACTGTCAGCCTCAAAGACAAACTAGCTGCTCTCAGTGTGTCCACCTCCTCTCACCACTGCCTCACTCCTCCACTCTTGGGTCAGCACAAAATGGCTGCTGGTCACTGGCCTTATATAGGGTGGCCTGAGACCTGCAGAATTCTCTAGGGTATTCTAGAAAGTTCCCTAATGTTAACCTATGGACCTGTCCTCCAGTGGTGTCCGTTATGGCAGTTGGTGGACACCATTTTAGGTCTCTGGAGATCCCTAGATTTTCAAGGGGGCTGACTAGGCCTCACAGGTTATGAGGGAAAAATGGCGTCATCGCCAAGGAGCACCTAGCCTCCTGACAGCATTAAAAACTCCTGATGGACATATGTAAAAATAAAAATAGAAACTCTGGGAGGCTAAGGGGGACAAAAAAAATAAATCATGGTGGTTAGAGTCTTCCCAGAAGCAGACAGGTCTAACAAGGTACTAATAGAAGATTTGAGCCAGGACCATGACATGCTTTTTGGAAAGCAGTCCCTCCATGTGCCTGAGTCTCAGAAGAGACAGATCTAGACTGGGATCCAGAACAAAATTAATGCAATTGGTGTCACCCAGCGTTCCATAGAGGACATCAAGAAGAGGTGGTACGACCTCTTCAAGACGGCGAAGGCAAAGATGGCAGAGAGGCAGAGGCAGGCTGGCAAAACTGGCGGAGGGAAGAACACAGCACCTGCACCAACACCACTTGAACTGATGGTAGAGTCCACCCTCCAGCCGGAGAGTGTGAGTGGCGTGGGAGATGCAGACAGCTCTGCCAGAGCTGCAAAAAAACAAGGTAAGATGCATGCCCAGCATGCTGTGCTACCCCCTCCCCAACCCCAATCCCCATAGTGGCATAGGGGCTCCCACTCCACTCCATGTCTTACTCATTACCTGCTATGCATTGTGGGAGATGTAGTTCCAGGGGACTAATGTATAGAACAGTCAGCCTAGCAAACACAATAGCATGTAAACGTAATTGGCAAGCTCAGGACAGTCACTGTAGGTATGCTGTTTAATGCAATGCAAACGCAGACAGAAAAGTGAGTATATCTACATTCTGTCATTACAGGCGAGACATCTCGCAGTGCTGCAGAGGGGAGCAGACCAAAACAGCCAAGCAACATGATGAAGAGAGTTTGCCTGCAGGGCACACAAGCGCCGCACAACCACCCCCACCAACTACTCCTTCACAGACATCACCACAGCGCCAGGGAACGCCACCATTTCCTCATAGTCAATCCCCACCGCAACAATCAACACCACCACCACCACCACAGTCAGGCAGGAGGCATACCGTGGCCAACCTCCAGCAGATGGAGGAGTCGGAGGAGGGCACAGGGGGCCTAGAGTCTCCCGTCCAAGAGGAGGGCAACATAGTGAGGGCTGGTACTCCATCTGAGGGCGTCCACACTTCATCAAGACGCCGCAGGGCAAGGCCAGCCAGTCCTCAAGGCTCCGAACAGGGCAAAAGTGTCTTTGCTGCACTGGAAGGCAACGTGCTCAAGGTCCAGCGCCTGCAATGGAGGGAAATGTGATCATTGCACAGAGAGGTGGCCCACATAAACAAACACATGTACAGGATTGAAAAGGCCATTAGTACAATGGGCGACAACACGTCTTTTATTTATTTATTTATTTACGCAACTTTTATAGCGCGACAAATACCCAAAGGTGTCTCGGCGCTGTGGAGCAAACTGGAGTCTATCATCAAGCCATCCTCTTACTGATTAAACAGCCATGTTTTCAAGAGCCTGCGAAAGCTCATCAGATTCGGGGCGGTTTTGATGGCTAGTGGCAAGAGGTTCCAAAGTTTTGGAGTGGCCACAAGAAAGCGCCTGTCTCCCCAGGTGACCGATCTTGTGCGTGGCACAGGGAGGAGACTGATATTGGCCGATCTTAATTGCCTGCTGGGAGTATACAGTTGAAAGGCTTCAACCAAGAACTTAGGTCCCGTGCCATGTACAGCCTTATAAGCAATACAGAGGGCCTTAAACTTAACACGGCTCTCGACTCTCAGCCAATGAAGCTGACGAATACCGAAAGTGGTGGATTTGCGACGAGGGATGTTGAGAAGAATCCTAGCAGCCGCATTCTGAATAGATTGCAGCTTCGTTGTGACACGCTTCTGGGTATGAAGGAAGAGTGCATTCCCATAGTCTATCCTGGAGAAGACTAAGGTAGAAACCAGAGTCTTCCCAGCTGACGGCGGGAGGTAAGGCAGCAACTTCTTTATTTTTTTCAGAATGAAAAAAGATGATGACACAACCTTGTTGGTATGAAGATCAAAAACCAACTTAGTGTCAAAAATCACTCCCAAATTTCGGGTTTTTTCCACTGGAACAGGTGGGGGGCCAAGCTTTTCTGGCCACCAACCATGAGACCATTCAGGGGAGAGTCTTCCGAAGGTCATAATCTCGGTCTTATCCGAGTTGAGGCGAAGGCAGTTCAGGGCCATCCAGCTACTGACCTCAAGCATAGCTTTCTGGAAGTTGGCTGCTACAGTGTGACCATCCTTGTGGATACCCAGCACCAGCTGGGTATCATCTGCATACGATGTAAGCTGTATCCCATAGGCCTTTATTATCCTCGCCAAGTCCGCTACATAGATATTGAAAAGCATAGGGCTTAGCGAGGAGCCTTGTGGGACTCCACAAGGGAGTGCAGAGATAGGGGAATAGAAATCTCCCAGCTTTACTGTCTGGGTACGGTTTGCCAGGAAAGATGAAATGAGATCCTTGGCACGACCGTTAATCCCCAAAGCAGTGACACGGTCGACTAAGGTGGCATGGTCGACCGTGTCAAAAGCTGCTGACAGATCCAGAAGGATAAGGACAGCTGCCCCTCCCTGGTCCATGATCACCCTGATCTTGTCAGAGGCCTTTATCAAGGCAGTCTCTGTTCCATGCCCTTTCCTAAAGCCAAACTGCGTGTCGTCGAGAAGATGGTGAGTCTCGACGAACTCTGAGAGCTGTCTGTTCATCAGGTATTCGCATACTTTGGCGGGAAAGGGCAGGCACGCGATCGGTCTGTAGCTTGCAACAGCTGTGGGATCTAAGGAAGGTTTTTTCAGTAGGGGTTTTATGACAGCGTTCTTCCATATACTTGGAAATTGACCTGTCGAAAATGCAATATTGCAGATCTCCATGAGAGGGCGAGAAATCACTTCTGTGAGTTTTGACATCACAGATGGGGGACAAGGCTCCAGTGGGGAGCCCGATTTGATAGTAGAGATGATTTTGATCACATCCTCATGTGGGGCGGGTAGAAAACAGGAAAAATGGTCATGGTTGTGGAGAGACAATGGTTCTTCCCCGCTACCACCTCTACATTTAGTTCTGGAATTATCTTCAAAAGAAGCATATATATCTGCAACCTTCGTGATAAAAAAGGCAGCTAATTCGTCACAAAAAACCTGTGAGGGCTCCACTTCAGGCCCAACGGGGGGGAAGACAAGGTGTTGACAACAGAGAACAGTTCTCTGGCCGAATTAGCAGCGGTCTTGATTTGTGCCGAGAAAAATTCAATTTTCCGGGCCAAGATTGCCTTTTTATAGATCTGAAGGGCATCCTTATAAGTTTGTCTAGCTATGGGGCAGTAGACCTTCCTCCAGCGCCTTTCTAGATTTCTGCAGTGTTGGCGGTGTAGTCGAAGATCTTCATTGTACCAGGGGGCCGAAGGGGATACTCTGTTGGGCTTCGTGATTTTCTCTGGGGCCACAAGGTCAGCGGCACTTCGGATCCAGTCCTGAAAAGCTGAGGCCGATAGTGCCGAAGTATTATCACCCTGAGGACGGGAGGAAACCAGAGAGTGTAGCATCTGAGGCAAATCTGCAGTTTTCCAGGCACGAGTGCCCATTCTAATTCGAGGCCTGGAAGCTGAAGGGGCAACGGATCGTATGTCTATTTGAAAGATGATAGCCCTGTGGTCAGACCAAGTGATTGGGATGATGTCTAATACAGATATGCCAGGATCATTTGTGAACAGACCATCGAGGGAATGTCCAGCTTGATGCGTAATGCCCTTGACAAGTTGGTGCAGCCCTAAATTAGAAAAGTCAGCTGTAAGTTGAGCAGTGTCGGAGTTGTCCTGCTCTTCTAAATGGAAATTAAAATCTCCCAGTATGGTGTATGTATCAGAACATATAACATAGTCACTTAGGTCAGAGAGGGAGGAAAGAAAAGAATTACGGGGGCCAGGGGGACGATAAAGTATGACACCCTTTAGTGCCTGCTTAGGGGAGATGCTAATAGCAAAGGCGGCTGATTCACAGTTAGCCGAGTTTATAGGATCAAGTGTGGTACGATATTTATCCTTAAAGATAATGGCAAGACCGCCACCTCTCCCTACAGGCCTATCATGTCTAACGACTTAGGAAGGAAATTAGGGAAATTGCAACCTCTGTGGACAACCTCTGCAGCCAGTTGGAGCAGGACCGTCTTTGTAGGCGCAGGGAGAGGCAGAGACTACAGGCCTATACCTAGGCAGTGAACCGGTTGGCAACTGCTACCTCCCTAATGTGCCGAAGGTCTATCGCCATGCAGGAGGAGATGGTGCATTGTAGCAGGGAGGTGGCCAGGGGCATGGTCTCAATGACCTCTGCACTGGAACTGATGCAGAATGTGAAGGCGGCCACAATGGAAGGGGGGGACAGTGAGATGGCTACCAGCCGTGGAAGCATTACGACCTCTCCCACTGAGGGCAGCGAACGCCACAGCGCTGCCCAGGAACATTCTGACACTACAGACAGTGTGGCCAGGGAACGTGGACATGCAGCACGTGCGCGCAGAAAATAAGTCCTACTGCTATTTGGCAATCATTAGATGGGTGATGTAACCCATGTGTTTATGGACACTGCTTTCAATCCTGGTGGTGTGCTGATTAAACACCATTACACAAAAACTGTTACTGGCTCTGTCTCGTTACTCACTCAGAAATAGTTGGCCGTTATCTCTGCCCGTCTGTGTCTCCCATCATGTTCTACTGCAACACCAGCTGCGCAGAGCTCTGGCTGGGGATTGTCCTCGCCCTCATCCTCAGAGTCAGTTAGTTCCACTGCTGTTCCTTTTTTTGTGGCTAGATTATGTAGCATTGCACATGTTGCAATTATTTTGCAACATTTGATGGGGCTTTACTGACGTGCACCTCCACTTTTGTGGAGGCAACAGAATCTGCTTTTAAACAGTCCAAAGCGCTCCACCACGTTGCGTGTGCTCTTATGTGCCACATTGTATCTCCTCTCCCTTGAGGTGGATGGGTTGAGATATGGTGTGAGTAGGTAAGACCGTAGGGCAAATGCGCTGTCACCTAAATGCAAAAGAAAGTGCCATTAATTTGTGTCACCAATAGGTTGAGGCAAGGTATACATCATGGTGTGTCACATTGATTTACCTAGTAGGTATCCTTCTCCGAATTCACCAGCTGCCAGCCATGTATGGATACCACTGTTCCTGAATATATACGAGTTGTGTGTACTCCCTGGAAATTTGGCCACAATGTCAGTTATGATGAACTTAGCATCACATATCACATGCACATTTATAGAGTGGGTGGATTTGCGGTTGCGGTAAATGTATTCTGTTGCTGCAGGTGGGCAGATTGGTATGTGGGTCCCATTGACGCTGCCAATGACGTGTGGGAACTGCGCCAGTTGGTAGAAATCCAGCTTGGTCTTCTGCAGCTACGCCTGTGTACTGGGGAAGGTAATGTAATGATGCATTCGGTCCATCATGGCATCCAGGAAGGGATAGACAGCTCCGTGGCACACCACCTGCTATGGCTATCACTCCCTGGTAACTTCCTGATGCCAGGAGGTGCAGGCAGCAGAGCACCTGTACATGGGTGGGTATTGCATGCTCCCTTGGTGTCTGATGCTCAAGATATGGTTTCAGGTCCCGTATGAGGTCAAGGATGGTGTGTGGGTGCAGCCTGTACCTCTCATGGATTTCTGGTTCAGTCAATTGGAACAATGTGATGCGCAGTCTTCATGTCTCCAAATCCTCACTACTGCTGCTCTCAAACGTAGCCGCCTTGCTATGTGGTAGAGGCCCGCCATTGTGTTCACACTGTTGCATTTTGGGGCTGTGTTGAGCACTACACCTGATTACCACCTGCTCAGGATCATTGGTAAATACTGAATCGTTAATACCGAATTAGGTCAAGTTCGGTATTTCCGATTTTTGCAACATCGCATTTTAGGATTTTTACTGATTCGTTATTTACCGATTCGGTATTATTTGTTTCGGTGTTCACCGATCGGTAAATAAGGAATCGGTAATGATTTACCGATTTGTTATTACCGATGGCATTCGGTAATACGTACATCCCACAGGGCTAAATACCGGTCGGTAAAGCCGAAATTTACTGAATTTCGGCTTTACCGATCGGTATTTGGCCATCTACATATGGCCCTTAATGAGGTCATAAATGTCATTACTTCACTTTCACCTGTTACCAGCATTGACTAGAAGAGAGCCCTTTTCAACTTAATATCTGGCCTGTATTCTTGTCTCCAAAGTCTGAAAAAGGGGGGTAGCCACTCATTCCCACATAAAACGTTTGGACCAAATTGATCTGAGCAGTTATAGGCCCACCAGACTTCTTCTCCTCATATATCAGATTATGGAAAAACATCTAACCTCCTGACCCAGAATGCCCTTCTATGATCCCAGTTTCAAATCAAACTTTGACACAGAAACTGGGTTTTTGGCAGTGATGGAACACTGCAGGCTACTAGAAATATGGCTAAACAGACAACACAGTTTTACTTGCTCTCACCACAGCCTTTGACATTGCTGACTGTGTCCATGTAAAGGATGGTCAAGGACAGTGGGTCTTGCTGGTTTATAGTTTTTAATGCTTTCCTGGGTGATCAATTGCTGGTCATATTTTTAGTGCATGGAGGATCACCAACTGTACCATTTGTATGATACCTAGCTTCTGGTGAAGTTTCACCATCAACTTACAATACAATTGACTGTCCCAGAGACTGAATTCTCGACATCCATGACTAGATGGTTAAATGGTGAGAAGAAAGAGGTATGGATTTATAGAGTGGGTATTAATGTTGCACTAGCATGTGGCTAGAGAACCTAGCAGTCCTTATCGCTAAGGCAAAAAACTGGGTGTCATCTTGAGTAAGATCTCTCATTTGACGCTCAGGTGTAAACAGTTTGAGCCTCCTGCATTTGCAGCTCAGCTTGCCCCAAAACATCAAATTGCTTCCTTCAGCTGACCATCATGCTATGGTCATTAGTGACACTTTAGACTATAGTGACGCCCTATATCTGGGGCAAGCAGGGTCCTGGGTCACCAAGCTACTGAAACATGAAAACATGGCTAATGATTGCATTCTGCACTAGTTTTGATGTGATTCAGTGGCTCTCATCTCTCTGTTCTGCCTCCCAGGAATGCAATGTATTTTCTTTAAATCGATTTTATGGGCGATCAGGCCCTGCAAAAGACCCCTACAAGTGTTGTCTCTAATGAAACCCAGGATACCTCTGAAATCCATTTCTGGCGCTCTCCTGACAGTAGAGCATTCACACCCCGGATTAGTATGCCTCTACATCTCCTCTCCATTTCTGGCCATTTGGAAGCTTTAAAGACACACCCTTTCTGTAAGCATCCTGGTCTGTTTGCTCTCTGTTTATTGCTTCACATTATTTTATTTGTTTTATTTTTCTGCTTTCCAATTATTCCTAGTGCTAGTGTACCTAGAGTTCAAAGTTACATGTTATGTAAATAAAAAATACAAATATTAAAGTTTTAGTAACGGTTGCCTCGCATATTTTCCAAACAGATAATAACATATCACACCTTGCCAAAGACATTATGTCAAAAACCGCTATCAGTTACAGAGAGGATTACATTTGGGTCTGTTGGTTTTCTATGCAGATTTTCTTCTTATTTTCAGTTTTGCTGGTCACTGTGTTTCACATAGTCAACAGTTAATCGAAAAAATAAAGAGAAGCACAACACCCCTACTACCCACGCAGGTCAAATGAGCTTTCAAGCGTTATTTGTCTTAATGAAAAGCAAATTCAATCTTTCTAGGGAGGGAAAGAAATGCACTCTGGTCACCAGACAGATCTTCAACATAAACAAAAATCAGGCTTGATGTAATGCTAAATATTACTATGCATAACATCGAAGCAATATGACAGACTAATATGGGAAGAGGCACGGTTGTTTTCAGATTACATATTACTTCTCTCAGGGGATAGTGATGAGATGGAAAAAAGTGACTGACAAGAAAAATAAATGAGAGTTCATGGGTCTGGAAAAAAGGGAGGAGGATGTGCGCGCTGCCTACATTTTAATATCAAATCAACCTTTCTGCGAGATGACTTACAAATATTTAATAGATTTATTTAAATGGTCTTTTCTGGGTTGACCAAACCTGTTATAAAAGTTGAATGATATTGGGATGGAGGGTGTACACTAAATATCGACGTCAAAATAAAGAGGGTGATACATATCAAGGACAAAATATTGAACAAAAATATATGATATTGAAAAAATATGGACACGTGAGTTGAAATATTGTGTACCTAACTCCACCTTTATGTTTCTACGTGGTACATATAGTTTCAAGGTACATAGATGTGGCATTTGGAAAAGTAAATCTATACTTGCCTATATATGCACTTACCCTTCGATATTTTGTCACTCGATACTCTGTTATCAATATTCTTGTACACCGATATTCTTTATGTCAATATTCAGTAGCACAAACATATGGAGGCACTCCGAAAGGGGTTATGTGACAGCAATATAACTGATACATTATTCTGTGCCTTTTTTTGTCCAACATTTCTGTGCCTTTAGCTATAATGCGCTTGTAATGCGACAGATCTATTCACCATGTTGTGACTGAGTCTCTTTCCCTTCTGCCAAACTGTAACTAAATCTGTAAACAACATTAACCAGAGCAGGAAAGAAGGTGGAAGAAAGGTAGGGGGATGGAAAAAGGAAGACACAAAAACGAGTGTGAGAGTGACAGTGTCTCTGGAGCACAAGACAGTGTTTTAAGGGCCTCTTCTCAAGAAGAAGAGAGACTACGGTGAGAGGATAACTCAGAGTTGAACACTAGGAGACAGGGCAAGGTTAGCACAACTGCAGAGGCCTACAACAACAGGCCAGCCCAGACAAGATACTGAAGTGCTGCACAGACACCACAGCTGGCGTGTGGGACCCGACGGTCAGTGGCCCTAAGGTTTTTGCTGCTTTTGACAAATGGGCCCCAGTGAGCTCCAACTGACAGTCACCTCTCTAGCGAGCGCACACGAAGTAATGAGTTATTTTACATATATGTGGTGACCTCATGCATTGCAAGGTGCATCTGACTCCATACGTGTAAAGCTATCTCAGAAGACAGAACTACCACTCTGTGCCCTGATCACCCACCATACAGCTTCAGAAATGTAGCGGTTCCTTTAAGAAACTAGACTTTTTTGTTGTCATTTGAAATTCAAACTCCCCAATGCGATGGCAAGGAAACATTAAAGACAAACATGGAATTTCAGAGGCTTGTGGTGAATTTCTAAGCACCCTGAAGTAACCTCCTAAGAACCTGAGTACTATGTAAAGGCGAGCAATACATTGAACACTCCTCTATGGAGAAATATGCAAACTAAGTGTATATGCCATGTTCACCTATTGTAAATGACACACAAGATTATAAACAAGTTTAAAAATGACTGAAAGTAAATATTGTCTGAAGAAACAGGAAGTGATCTTTTTAGCACTCTCGAAGGCGTACTTTTACTATCTCAGTGAAAGTGCACCTTGAGCAAGTGTGCAGTGTGGCCTGCTATTTACTTGTGTAAACAACAAGAGAGAAAGGGCCAAAGTAAATACTCTCCCGCCCCTGGGAATAAACAATCGCAAACAACTAGAGAGTATCTTTAACTATAATCATCAAGAAGCTCCGTAGGAGGAGTGGTCAGGCAAAACAGCCCCCAACACCCTTCAGTGCTTCATGCAAACGTATTAGCTGTGTCATGAGAAGGTAGTGAAATTATCAAGAGGAAAAAAGTAAGTTTGAACCCCTTGTCCTTAAAGACATTTTTTTAAGGACAAGGGGTTTAAACGTACTTAACCCTTTTTTTTCCGTTTATACACACTGGTTTTAATTGAGTTCGAATCATCCCTCCATTAGAAGTGTTGGTTGAGGGAGTGATCTATACTCATTTTAATTTGCACCTTTTCGGTTTGATGTATTTACACACACTAACCACAGGAACCCAATGAAGACAAACGGCTACCTACCTTGTGTGGGTGCCTGAGGGTTCCTTTTTTCCTCTTGATAATTTCACTACCTTCTCATGACACAGCTAATACGTTTGCATGAAGCACTGAAGGGTGTTGGGGGCTGTTTTGCCTGACCACTCCTCCTACGGAGCTTCTTGTTGATTATAGTTAAAGATACTCTCTAGTTGTTTGCGACTGCTATTTACTTGCACAGACCGGAGCAACTGAAATGGTACTCATTGGAAAGCCCAGGAGGCAGGGGAAACAACAAGATTCAGAAAGTGGAGCTGCGAATGCGAAGGGGCCTTAGAGCTAACTGACCAGCAGCACTGACTAACGGACATAGAAAGAGGACAGAAGGTGAATACTGTCAAGTCAGCATGGTTGGCCTCCATTACAGCAGTAGCCCACCATTACAATACTGACAAAGAGCCTGTTGCAAACCAAATGCTGACAACTTGGCTTTACAAATAATTATTCATAGGCAGCTAGAAGACAGCGCTAAATGAGCTGTTGACATTGAGACCCTTCTTCCCATTTTATAGGCAAATAAACCACACTGTCTTACACAAAACCTCAGCTAGTACGTAATGCAAAGCAACCATGACAAGGGTTATGGAAAAACGCATATATTAAATGTGTTAACTGTTTGTTAAGCAGCCCCGACCTGACCAGCCTGTAACTGCGCCTCACGCTACACCTACTAAGTCCCATACATTCATAGTCCTGAGGAAACATGCTGATGCTCCCTTCCAAGGCCTGCAGAACACCCCGCCCCCCCCCCCCGCATACAGGCCATGCCAAGATCAAAAATGTATACTGGCATCAGTCCATTGACTAAACGATACTACAAACAAAATTGGCCTAGCCCAGGCCCAGCAGCTGTCAATTTCTTTTTATCCTTACCTGGCCTGGGGAACACACCACACATGGTGCCCACGAGTCCCGACATCAACCTGCAGTACTGTGCGCAAGCAGCCATTAGGACAAGCGGCCGGCACTGTTGTAAATCATGTGGCTGGCTCAACGGAGACATACATGCAGTCTTCTTAAAATGGTGTCCACTCCAGGATTAGCCGATTCATGCGTGGGAAGCAGCTTTACTATAAGTCGAGTCCACGCAGAGTCCATTTCTTGGCTTCCCGCCTACCACACCCTATCCCAACTTGTCACAGGGTGGGGTACCACCCTGAGGTCCCACCCAACACCCTGTAAAAAGTTGGGAAATGGTGGGGTGATAATGCTCTCCACTTCCTAACTGACATGGAGGCTTTTATCTAAAACGCCCGGAGTTAACTTTATCTACAAGCCATCAGGGGGTTGAGACTGGGCATTGATGGTAGGTCTTAGCCGAGCTATGACCTCACAGGTCTCAGGGCTGTGAGATTTTCAGCCCAGCAAATATTTAAACTTTGGGCACACCCAGGAGCGCAACTTAGTTAATGCATGCAGTGATAATCACTCACATGTCCTGCAACAACGCAGGTATCATTGAGCGGGGTAGACAGTGTCTCGCATTATGGAAACGTACATTGGGCATTCTTTTTTATTCAGTTCAAAAGTCTTTATTTCGAATATCAATTCATAAAAGACAATACATAGAAAAACACCATTATTTTGTAAAACCATTATAGTAATCATTATCTAAAGGTTTACCTCATTTTAAAAAGATATTAAACAATTCGATAGACAGTTTAATAAAGACTTCTAGTTATGATAACAATCCACTGTATAAAATGTGTAAAAAGTATATAAGAGAAATAGGCATTAAGAGACATTGGGGTTTCTAGTTCGAATAATCCAGGCCCAGCCTAGATACTTGGCCACACCAACCACCACCATCTCAGATGTATTAGAGCGAAATATCCTCATGGCTTCTAGAAACCCTTTAATTTCAAGATTTTTACATATGGGTTTAAGCCATTTCAGCCGCGGAACGCGGTAGGCTGGGCATGCAAAAAGAAAGTGGCCCAAGCTTTCCGGGTGATTAGGGCACCAAGTATGATTTGTACTCCCAAGCCATTTCCCGGCAAAGGAATTGACTGGGAGTGATCCGACACGGAACTGGTGTTATAGTTTCCGGTCGAGGGTTTTAGTGATCACATCCCAGTAGGATTCTAGAGAAGGGGTCAGTTTAAGAACCAGAAAATGCCCAGTTAGGTTGGAAGCATCCGACTGGGCCACAGCTAGATGTTTTATTGTGGCCCAGTATAAATCCTTGAAGTCCTGTTTGGAGGGAAAGAGGGAATCCCCCGGGTTGGACCAAAGGTGGTTGAGACCCATCTCATCCAGCACAGATTTTACTTCCCTTAACCAAGGGATTTGGGAAGCCCCCCACTATGACCTAACTTCATCCAATTCCTTGGCGAATAGGCTAAGCTCTGGAGTGGTTCAGAGCCGTCGCCATAGGGCCACCAGGCGGAACCGAGCCATGTCATTGAAGGGTTTGCAACCCAAATCTAACAACAATGGTTTGGTGGGTGTAGATTGCGGTAGACCCACCAGATTACGCAAAAATTTGTTTTGTGCCTTGACAAGGAGAGACAGATCTTTGTACCCCCACACATCAGCGCCATATAATATGGCTGTATTGATTTTCGCTGCATAAATTTTTATCACGGGGCAATACGTTTGGTCAGTGACTTTTTTTGGTCCTGTAATAGGCAGCCCGAGAGCCGGACAAAATTAAGATAAAGGGCCTCAATCCGGGGTTTCCAGCTAAATCGGTAGTCCAGGGTCACACCCAAGTACATCATTGTATCCACTTGTTCAATCAGGGTACCATTCAAAGTAATAGAGGTTTTAATGGGGCTTTTATTACTGAAAACCATAAATTTTGTTTTGTCAGTGTTGATCTGCAGATCATTAACCCTGCAAAACTCAGCAAACCTGCTGAGGGCTATTTGCAACCCCCTACGAGTTTTTGAGAGAAGCAGGGTGTCATCTGCAAAAATCAACATCGGATATTTAAACCCGCCCAAAGATGGTGCATCGGTCGGGGTATCAGAAAAGAATTTTACAACCTGATTGATAAACAAAAGGAAAAGGTGGGTGCCAACACGCATCTCTGTCGCACACCGCGTGTAACTGGGAAGCTGTCAGTCACCTGACCTTGTTTACCCCATCTCACTTTGGCGAAATTTTCTTTGTGAAGTCTAATCACTAAATCAAGTTCAGGAGGCAGACCCATGAGTCTAAGGGACTTCCACATTTTCTCTCTGGGAACTAAATCGAAAGCCGATTTAAGGTCTACAAAAGCGGCATAGATAGTGCCTCCACCCAACTTGACTACCTTCCAAAACAACATGTTAAGTCTAAAGACCTGATCTAGGGTGCTGGTGTCTGCTCTACACCCAGCTTGCATAGGGGACAAAATATTTTCTTGCTCCATCCACCCCTGGATTCTCACAAGTACCATCCTGGCAGCTATTTTTGGGATAGAATCTATCAGGCTTATGGGGCGATAATTCCCCGGGGCTGAGCGGTCTCCTTTTTTAAATACTGGTAGGATCTCCGCCCCTTTCCAGGAATTCGGAATCCTTGCCCCTGCAGCGATTGCATTCACAAGCATGGTTATGTAGGGAACCCAAATGTCTTAATTAATTTTAAAAAGAGCAGAGGGTATTGCGTCCATCCCAGGCGCTCTACCTGAGTGGACTGTACCCAAAGCGTACTTCGTATCAGAGATATTAAAAACTAGTGAACAAACAGGATTAGACGGCAAGACTACGTCCAACTCTAGGTGAAAATCCTGATCCACATCTGGAGCTCTAAACTGCAATGAGTAGAAATCCATCCAGTCTTCCACTGAGACATGATTCGCGGGGGGTTTGGAATCCTGGTTCGCACCCCACTTAACGATTTCCCAAAACGTCATTTGGTTTGATGTTAGACATGCCGAAAGGAGTTCTGACCAATGGCGGTCCTCCCACTCCTTCTTCGCGGCCCATAGCGTTTTTTTATAGAATAGCCGGGCCGTTCTGATAACTGCAATGTCTCTAGATTTGATCGCTAAGATCAGTCTACTGTGTGCTACCCTACAGCTTTTGTTGTACCATTTTGTCCGAACTTTATCCTTCCTTGGTATTAATGGGGTTGTTTTTATTAAAAACAGCATACGAGCATTGCTATGATTGATTTGTTTTTACAGAAAGTAAAGGGGCTGGAACCCTTGCGCCCTTGGACAGAAATCACCACTGCATTACTCAGCACGTGGGTTGCAAAAAAAACATATTAAGGCACATTAAGTGCAAGTTAAGGACATTGTCAAGTCCTATGATCAAAGATGACTTGGGTGCTTGTAAATGAATGAGTGGTTGTACCTTGTAATGCTATCAGTGTCAAACCAAACTGTTGGGTCACTCACATATATTTTTTATAAATTGACTCGATTTTGGGTGAGTCGCTCAGAAGCTTAAGGTTAGAAGGGATTGGCTTAATATGCACCAACATCATCATAAAACAATAAACAGTGGCTAACCCCTCAAGAGCTGAAAGATAAATCCCTTTATTCTATTAAATACAGTTTCGGCCTTAGTGCAGCACCATACACAATACCAAACTTGATGACTGCTGGCACCCACTATGTATGCGCCATCAGGGCAAGACTGTTGGCACGTATTAGAAATTATAGTGCTATCTGTGATCATATTGCTACCAAGGAATCTCTAGGAGTAGGGAACTGACTGGAGTCTACTTAGAGCAATAACAGAATAATGTGATGGCACATGGGTCCAGGTAAAAGGTGTACTGTTGTCAGCATAGCGGGCTGAAACAGTGTTGCCTACTAACTCCTCTGCTTTCCAGGCTCTACTCTACTGACCATGGACAACTCCTTTCCTTTTACCTTGTCTTGTCATTACACCCAAGTGATGGAGTACACAGATGCTGTGGTTGTTTTAGTCACCCTGCAGAAAATACTCTGCCCTGGACAGATACAATTGGAGAAATAGGAAAGTGGTCAGTAGATGGAAAGCAAAAACAATGGTGCTTGCTGGAACTCACAAAAATTGTGTTACATGTATTTATGTATAAAGTCAATGTCTCCTCCTTTTACATCTTTTAGCATCGCTTTATACATTTTACCTGTATCCGACTCTTCTGGAGCTGTAAACAAACGTTTCCCTCCTTTTAGCAGGAACACCCATGCGTAGTAAGATAGATCAGGCAGCTTCAGTCCTCCTTTCTCATATTGTCTTCTTAGTTTCTTCCAGGAGATACGCACTCGTTTAGAGGCCCATATGAAGCTGGTGATTTTGGACTAAGGCTTTTTAAGCCATTCTTCCTTAAAAGCCATCGGGATATGTTGGAATAGAAAGGTACTCTTTGGAAGTATGGTCATTTTGATGATGTTTACTCTTCCATAAATAGATAATGGCAGATGGGACCATCCCAGCAGCAGTTTCCCGATTTCCTTATTGATCTTATGAAAATTGTTTTCAGGAATGTGTTCTATAGTCTGCACTATTCTAATGCCCAAATATCTCATTTCCTTTTTTAGACATTCTACCTGTTTGTTGATGTTCCAGACCATTATGACCGTTTTACTCTGGTTTATTTCGTATCCTGACATCTTGCCAAAACCGGCAGCTAACTCATACACCACTGGTTAGATGTATAACCACCAGGTCATCGGCGCATAACCCCACTTTCTTTTCCCAGCTTCTTGCTTGAAAGGGAATTATTTTATCATGTTTCCTAATCTTCTCCGCCAGGGGCTCAATATATAAATTAAAAAGTAGTGGGGATAAAGGGCACCCTTGTCTGGTCCCTCTACAGATATTAACTTTCTTAGATAGCCTTCCATTTATTAATATTTTTGCAGATGGGGCTTTATACAGTTGCATTATGGACCTACAGAATGTTTCTCCTAAATTGGATAACCTCTAACTTCCTGCAAATAGCGCCAATTAACGCGATCTAAAGCCTTGGTTGCATCAACAGTAATAACTGCTAACGGTTCTTTATCCACCGAGGCCATATCAATAGCGCCTATAAGATCATGTGTTAGATCTTTGATACTCCTCCCTCTCACAACCCTTTTTGATCCTCATATAGGAGTGCTCCCACCACCCCATTTAACCTATCAGCTAATATTTTCGAGTAGATCTTATAATCTGAATTGAAAAACAAAATGGGCCTGTAAGAGTCGCAACAATCTGTTGGTTAATCTGGTTTAAATATCAGTGTGACAGTGGCTTCATTCCATGAGGGAGGGATCTCTTCACCCTTTTCAAATATTGCACAAAACAATTTCCTTAAAACCGGAGCTAAAAATGTCCCTAGTTTTTATATATATCCGTAGGGAGACCATCCAGGCCTGCTGCCTTACTCAATTTCCCTAGTTTAATGGCCTTTTTCATTTCTTCCTCCGTTAACTCCTCATTGATACCCTCCTTCTGAAACTCTGTTATTTCATGTGGGAGCTCCCGCTGTAGGCATTCGAGTATCTCAGCCCCTGTTGTACTCAAGTCTTCTGTATATACTTTCTCGAAATATTTTAGTATAGTGTCCTCTGTGCTATCCCCCACTTTTATTGGGCCTCCTGCTGTCTCATAGTTTAGCTCTTTCATATAGCTTCTCGCCTGGTCGCTTTTTGTCTTCCAAGCTAGTAGCTTGCCACCTCCCCCCCATAGTTGAAGTGTGCCAATATACCGGCACGCCATCTTTCTTGTAACCTTCTTTCTAGAACTGCTACGAGATTTGTTTCATAGGTCTGAATACAAGCTTGTCCCTCCTCACATCTTATTTCGTTGTTATGTATCTTATACTCCAAGCTTTGAATCTTTTTTTCTAGTCTTGAATTTCCGCCTTCCTCTGTCTATTTTTATATGCCTGAACTGATGTAACTTTCCCTCTTATAAAAGCGTTATATGTGTCCCAGACTATTCCTATAGGAGCACTTCCCAAGTTGTTATCAAAAAAATCCTGGGATTCCAGACCCAATCTTTCCATTATGGCATCATCCACCAGTATGGTGCGGTCCATAGTCCACAGCTTTTGTAGCCCCGTATCTTGTGGAAACAGAGTCAAAGTTACAGCGGAGTGATCTGCCATATGCCCACCAACATGATTCACATCTCCAACTTGATATTTTATACTTTGATTCAATAGAAAAAAGTCAATTCTGGACTGATGACCATATTTTTTGTTTTTGTCATTAAATGTAAAACTTTTTAGCGGCCCCTTCTTTTCTCTCCACCACCTAAGGTTTTGATTGAATTTATTATTATTGACCTCGACTTATTATGCGTCATACTTCTACATTTAATAGATCGATCTAAATTTCCTTCTAATACCACATTAAAATCTCCTACCATTATGACTGGATCGGGAAAATCCAATAATTCTGAAATCAGTTGACCAAACGGGAGAGGGTCATCAATGTTGGGCCCATAATATCCAACCACTGTGTATAGCTGATTATGGCTTTTTATCTCCGCGATTACCCACCTGCCTGTCTTATCCACTCTACTCTCCATTATCTCGACCCGAGCATTAACTTTTATCAATATCGCCACCCCTCTTTTTGTGAGTTGCTGTTCCGTGCATATCAAGCTTTGCACCCATTTCCTTTTTTCAAATGCCTCTTTCAGCTCATCACGGGTTAAGTGCGTCTCTTGTAGCAAGATAATTTGAGCTGGTGCATCCTTTAAATACTGCAAAACCCTCTGCCGCCTATGAGATCCTCTCAGGCCATTTACATTCCACGACAGAAATTCTGTACGAGGCTTCTGACTGCCTGTCATTTCTATTTTTATTCTCTCTGGCTCCATTGCATCCTGGGTTACGATATATATAGAGGACAAACTTTTTTTTCCTTTTTTCCCCATGCTCCCACACCTGTGTGTGTCTTTTGCTATCTCTCCCTAATTGCACTGGATATGCCCAGACGTGGATCCCTTGCTCACTTTGCCACTGGATTCAAGCTAACCTTACTGATGAGGGGTTGAAGCCCCGAAACCGGTCCCAGGATGCTTATTTCTGGTCTAGAGAGGACCTGCCTTTGCAGTTAGGGTTGGACTGTTCCCTTGAGGCAAGGGGTCCAGACTGATTTGCATATGGTTAGGTCTAAACTGGGGTGGCCTGGTGAGCAAAAGAACAATGGATTTAATCCAGATCGCTTGACTGGGGCTAAAGGTTTGATTTGCTCTGCATTCAGCTCATCATCTGTGTGTCTTTTACACGATGAGACATGGCACAAAGCCAGTGGAAAGAATACAGGCGTGATTCAACATTTCTCCCAAAATACCCTTCTGTGATCATGTTAACATGCTAGAATTTAAATGTAAACTCACCTGTTTTGGTTAGTATAGTGTAGGTATTGTTATAGTTCATTTTTATTTGCACTGCGTCCATCACATGGTGGTCAGGAATTCTCCAACCAGCCAATGTTCTACTGACCACAACCCCACATTTTCCTATTTTAAAACTTTTGTTTTTGAGTCCGGTGTTCTCGAAAAGACTCCTGCGACTGTCCCATCAGACAACTCAAGGGGACCACGCTGAGGAAAATCATGTGGACTTTGGTGTTTAATGCAACGAAATCTGGATGACAGAGTAAAAACCGTAGGCCTTTTTTGACCTGTCAAAATGTTATGAAGGTTGAGGTATTTAGCACATCTAATAGTTACTAGATACCTTCCAACTCTTAATTATCAGCCATGAGTAAACAGGACTTTACGCATGAGCCGAAATACACTAGCCGGCCTATAATCAGGCCCTTAATATTTTTACATATAACCTCAAGTCAGCTTGCTTTCCATAGTAAACATTGCATGAAAAGATCTCTTTTTAAAAAAAAACGCAATAGTTTTAATATTTGAAAATGTCCCCTCAGCACATCTCTCTGAGTGTAAAGGAGTCTTCGCACTCAAAGTCACACACACAGCACTGGCAGTCCCTATTTTTCTGCACTGTGGTCTATGTAACATTTATAAGGAGCATTAACCTTAAAGATATCAAATCACTGGAGTGGCCACTTACCACTGTCACACTCAGACAAAACTGAAACAGAACATCTCAGATCTTTTCGAAATCTCAAACATGGTTCCAATTTCAGTAAGTCGGGACATTTGTTTCAGAGCGTAGCCTCAATTACAGAAAATACTTTACTTCCCATTTTGGGTTTGAGCACTAGGCAAATACTTTAATACCTGTATTGGCTGGTCAATTAGGCACATACCATAGTAACAGCCACACCACATAAGTAGCATAGGTGGTGCATGAAAATATGGAAGTCGTGAGGCAACACAAATTATTTGTTTTCTCATCAAAAAGGGCACAGTGCAAAACAGTGTATAGGTGAGCTCAACATATGTTTATCTCTGTACAAATGACTGAGCACATGATGGTTAACAAAGGAGGGTACAGCAGAGTGTTTACTTAGTTAAGAATTAGCAATCGTTGACATTGAAATAAAGTGGCATTGGAGGTAAGATGACAGGCATATTTAATGCACAAACTAAACAGGGCAAGCCGCCTGCTCCACACTGATAATCTCCTATACAAATCAGAGTGGACTACACCATTCTCGTGCCCCCTGCCAACACTAACAATTCTATTATCCTTTGCTGTGGTTTTAATTCCAAGAGTGACAGCAGTGAGAATCTAATGTTTGTTATCACTCCACACTGTGCTCAAACCTCACCCTGACCCAGTTTGTTTCCATAGGGATGGGCGAGGCTGAAGAACACTGAATTTAGCAAGATTTTCCCAGTGACAGATGAGGGAATGCTGACCTCACAAGCTCGCACAGTGGTTGGGCTGCAGAGTTCAAACTTCTCCACACCCACCCAGCCCTGGGTATCCACTCCACATACATCATCCTTTATTGACGAGCTTGAAGTGACCTCTGTGAAGCTTCCCAGACAATTGTTTGATAAAAAATAATACATTTTGTGAGACACAAAAAGAAAATGTCATCAAACCGTTAAACTGTGTAAACAAAGAATATAGATTCACTTTCTTTAAAAGTTATGCAATTTTAAGAAAAGCAAATGACTGTGATGGTCGGGAGAATGCAGTAATCCATACTGATGGAAAAGGTAAACTGTTGGCTACCTATTGCTCCATTTAATGCGTGACCTCTTCAACCGACAGAAATTTCGAAAAAACGCTGAGCAGTTTTATTTGTAATGTATTAAGATACGTGTGGATGAAGCCCTTGACCACGACTTTATTTATGCCTGTGTTATGTTTACCTGAAAAACATACTTTGGTGGATTTGACAATATTTTTGAAAGATGACAAAGAGCCTTAGTTACTGTTTGACGGATGAGAATCTGTTAGGGTGGCGCAGGACATTACATCCACCATCCTAGTGAACTACTGTCTGTCACAATTAGAGATGACCACTGGTTCAGTGGTCATGGCTGTATATATTAAAAGACCCGGCTAGGCAGTTTGGGCTGACCACTGGTTTAAATGTCATGTCTGTATATTAAAAGACCTGGCTTGGGAGTTTGGGCTGGACTGTTCCCATGAGGCACAAGGTCAAGACTGATTTGCACATTGCTGGGTCTGAACTGGGGTGGCGAAGTGAGCTAAAGAACGATGATGGATTCAACCCAGATCTGTGATGGGTGTGAGTGTCTGAAAAGTTTCAGCGTTCCGTCCATCATTTCCTTGTGTTTGCTTTTATATTGAAAGGAACCAGCGTCATGAAACAAACATTTTGGTGGACGGTGACTGTTAATTTTCACGGCTGTGCACCAAACTTTTAACATTTTTCTGTTTTTTTCAGAAGAAGTCCCAAAGTATGTTTGTTTCTTCAACAAAAAAAGTAACTAATGAGCGTAACACTCTAGGACTTCTTTATCATGGTTGTGGGATTACTATTGTTTTTTTTCCCTCCCAAAGTATAAAAGACATTGCATGGTCCATTGTAAATAGGGTGGTGTAAGAAAATGAAAATGCAAGGCATTGGATTATTGGTTGAAGGGGATGAGAACGCAATTCAAATAATAATCACAATCATTGTATCCTTGTCAGGGTGAACCACAAAAGACACTAAATAAACTTGTGCTTAACCCTCGGGTAGCTTGGCACAAAACCAGCCAGGCTTTACTTAGAGGCAATGTCTAAAGTATTGATGCAGCCCACAAACTGTGATAAAGTCAAAACACAATACAAGAAAAATCCCAAACCCATTGAGAACAATAGAGGAACATTTATTAAATAAAATGACACCAAAATGACAAAAATCCAATCATTTAATCGTTCAATCAACTTTATTTCGGTTCAATACACAGTGTAAAATCCAATCAGTAGCACCGTAGTTATGAGTATTTTACGATTTTGGAAAAAAGTAGCTCCAAAATGCGCAAAATGTCAGCTATGGGTATCTGTTGCACCGAACCGGGACAAAGTCACAAGTTCAGGCCAACTGCAATGGAGTGCAGGCCGGATATAGCACATTGCTTGGCCTGCTGAAAGATTTACCTTCTGAATTTGATGTTAGGACTGAGTGGCATGACTTTGCAAGGTTCTGCATTGCTCAGAGTAGGATCCGGTGGGGCTTTCAGTTGGGGGCTGCACAGCTCTGCAGGGTTCTGTGTTGCTTGGCACTGGATCCAGTGCAGCCTTCGGCAAGGAGGCTACGTGATACAGATCTGCAAAGCTCTGCATCGTTCTGCGTTGAATCCGGTGAGGCTTCCTGTTGTGATCTGAGTGGCTCTGCGAGGTTCTATGACAGTCAGAGTTGGTTCCAGTGAATACTTAGTCAGCAGCTGTGCAGCATAGCGTGGCTTTGGGACGGTGAATACTTCAGCTAAACTGGGAAGAATTACACTCTGACTCGAGCCAAGGGTCCAAGACATTGAGGTCAGCACTTATGAGTCAGGTCTCACTCACACAGAGGCCAGCATAATGGATCAGGTGAGGTCCAGTTACATTTGGTCAGATGGGAAGCAGGAAAGGCCTCTGGAACTTGTTCGACAGACAGACTCCATCACTTCTTAAGTTCCTAAAGGACCTCAATACCTGGCTCTTCGATGGAACTCTGTGACCTCCTCGGGAACTGCGGGACCCCCCAACCCTTCTCCTCCCTTTCCCTCAGTGCCTTGTGACCTGTTCCAAGGGAGTAGCTTGTCCTTTACAAACCCATGATTGATTGATTGATTGCTGTATCCTTGTAGTTCACACAGGAGGTCAGCCAGCTGACATTTGGTGTTACTTCTGGGGCCATACGTTCAAGGCAAACAGGGTCAGTCTTCTGTTGGGCTTCAGACAGCAAGGCAGTCCTTCTTCTGAGTCTTCACAGGCCCAGGAGGGTTCTCATTTCAGATTCTAGGCATGCCACATGTATACCTAGTGCCAGTCTTTCAGTGGGGACTCCTCTTTGTGTAACTCTGAAAATGGTTATGGTTAGGCCCTCCAAAAGATACAACAATTTGACAGTGAATCCCTGCAGCAACTAGCACCTAACCTGCTATCCGCAAAGAAATAAAAGAGGGAAATATCCCAAATTTATGTGCATACAAACTAAGCACCCACTGTCAAGGTGCGGTCCTCAACTGGACTTGACAATGTTAAACGTAAAGAGCAATCGGTGCACCACCACATAACCAATTAAACAAAGTACATGGTCTGTGTCCGGAGTTGTATTCTCCAAAGCTTCCTTTTTATTACAAATCACAATTGATTTGAGCGTGACATGCAACATGTAGAGTAGACCAGCCAACGCATTTCGTCCAGTACTATGGACTTCTTCAGGGCTGCAAAACAACAAATATATACATATATAAATATAATTAAAAACATGACTTACAGTGTGACAAACAGACATAATTACACTGTGATAATACCAACAATGTATACATTTATTATTAAAAACATACTTCAGACCAATCTTGTCCAATGCGATAGGACAAAAAGAGACCCTCTAAGATATCACATGCAAAATAGATATATGCCAATATCCAAAGTCACAAACATAACATTATAATAAACATTTGACACTTTCCACCCTCTGCTTCATATAGTGTCTTGAGAAGACTCAGGAGTAGAGTGGACCACCGAAATCAGATTAAAGTTGCACGAAAATGTTATTTAAGAAAGGTAGAAACATAGTGGGTCCTTGCCATAAAAGTGAATAGAGAACCTAGTGTGTGCACACCCATGGGTGGAAAAGATCAAAGTGTGAATAGAAATGTGCTCCCTGCCAAGCTACACTCACAATACTGCGGGTGAGCCCACAGTGTGGTGGTGGTCGGGACGCCAACACAGGTTCGGCGGTCCATCGTAATAAGGCCCTTGATAACAATTTGTCTTTCAGTCAGCTGCAGTGCCAAGCCTCACTTAAAAATTGATACAGGGAAGATGTGTCAAAAAAGGAGAGTCATATCACATCGATGAGGTTGGGATTGACTATTCTATAATGGTAAATAGAGCAAAGACTATTTGTAAACTTCCTAATATCTGCCCATCTATAGACTGCAGATAGAAAAAACAAGACTGTTGAACATTTCATGTTGTGCTTCATTTACTGTCATAAACTTTCCAACCATTTATCCCGCAATAACGTTTTCCTTTCTACCCGCTCCCTCATGAGACCCTATTAAACTGCCCCACCCCTATTTCTGTCTGACCCCATTAGGCTCTGCCATGTCTGAGTGCCACATATGTGATGTAGCCAGTTCCCATGTACATTATGTATGTTTTTAACTGCTGCAAGATAACCATGGACGTCATTTAGGGGTTACAGCTGCAACCCCGGGCTTGTCCCACCATACCCCTGGGATGGCCCTTGCGATCTCTAGCCTGAGAGGAACGAGAAACAGCGCATTACACATACAATAAAAACGGTTCTTGCAGTCCTGTTCATGTCGGCACCTGGAAATTATTGCAATAATGCAAGTCCCCAGAAACAATAGAACTTTTCCTGCTCACGTCAAAAGGCAGTGTGCATATGTTGTCTTTCTCCTTAGAAGGGGTGGGGAAGCCAATGGGGATTTAGGGAGGGGAAGTCTGGGGGATGTAGGGAGGGGAAGTCTGGGGGATGTAGGGAGGGGAAGTCTGCTCTGAAATGTGCTTTATGAAAACAGCTCTGCTTGTGCTCATTAAAACATTTCGTTGACGCTGTTCCTGAGCCCTGTTGGAGGAGAAAAAACAGCATGAGCACTAGCAGAAAAACACTAGGTAGGGAATGCAATAAGCACGCTTTTAATTTGTGCCTATATTTATTATCATAGCTATAATCAAAATAAGAAAGCAGCATTTTTTGGGCTGCTAAACATTTAACTTGTAAAGTCATGCACACAGATCGCATGAGAACATTGCTTCCAAGTCCTTTTCAAATCTGACGCTGCTCGATTTTTCACAAGGCACAGGTGCATTAGTTACAACATTTTAACAGCCTAAAAAGACTCTTAAAAGCTCACCCGAACGAAAGGATGTACTGTGTCTCTGTAGATCCCAGAAAGAGAGAGTCACACAAGGTATAACGTGGAAGCAGCCATGCGCCAGTCTACCCTGTACCTTCTCATTGCACCTACAGCGGTTGCTCAGTGAGAGAATGGCCCTTGCCTTGAACTGGAACCCAGGTAATAATAATCCTGTATGGCCGCAATTACTGCTACGCATTTGGAGCATGCCAGGGAGACTGCCTAATTTTATTTCTTGGGCTTTCAAATCTATATATACAGATGATGATTTGAAGCTGTTCTGAGTGGGGAACTCGTGGACTGTCACAGGATTAGAGTGCATTACAGAAGTGATATGCACTTATGCACTAGCGGAGAAGCTGTACTAGAGGGATCACTTAGAGGCAATGGATGCTTTAGAAAGGGGTACTTTATAGAGAAGGGGCAGGGATTGGCCTATGAGGCAGTCTAGCAGTGCCAGGAGGGCTGGGCTGGCAAGTCTGTGTGTAGGCTTGTTTTTGTTGCTGTTTGTGGGCTGTTTTATGGTCTGGTGCGTCGGTTTCTGCCTTCAACCAATGCAAATGCATGCAGCCTCTCATGCCTTCCAAGACACTAATATATCATGACTCTACAAGTTCAAAACTGCTCTGATTTCCAAACATGAGTGACTTTTTCACATATCTAATTCACTAATGAGGGCCACTTTTATTGCTTCAGGGGGTATGAGGCGCTTTAGAGCAGAGGGGCACTTTAGAGGAGAGGTGTGCTTTATAGGAAAATGTTGTATACATGACAGATGTGTTATACCAGAGTAGTGGGTTTTACAGCAGAAAGGTTCTTTAGATGGCAGAGGTGCTTTGTCAGAGAGAAATAGAAAGATTGTTCACCAGGGAGGGGTGCTTTATAGGTTAAAATTGGCATAAAGAGGTCATGTGCAGGTAAGGAGGCAATGCTATAAAGGAACGTGTTTAAAAAGGTGGATTGTTTAAGTGACAGGCTTGTTTTAAAGGTTCGGTGTTTTAACTGGGTGAATTACACTGGAGGTGAAGATTGTGTTTTGAAGATGTGCTTTGATGAGGAAGCATACTTTAAATGACTAGGAGTTGCTCTAAATTAAATAGGTGATGCAAAAGTAAGTTTTAATATTTCAAAGCACTGTCGAGGAATGTATATTCCTCAATATACAAACAAATCCAATCAGTGTGCCCTAATCCACTTGTTACTGTTTGGTTGTAATGCTAACTGGTAGCAGACACGTTATATACATATTATTCCTTTTCCTTCTCCTGCTTTTAGAGTTAAATCATTTCCTCTACCCCTTTACTGTGTAGGGTAGGGCCTTCAAGCATGCCTCTCTAGAGTGTTTTTTGGACTCTTCTATCCTTAAAATGTTGACTGCATAATGTTTTGGTTCGAAATCTGAGGACTATCCATAGAAAGCATGTTGATGACTAGGATCCCTATAACACCTGCTGTCTTAAAAAGCCATTTTTACCTTTCATGTCAAAGTTTGACCTTTTTATATGGCAGCTTAGAGGAATACAATTCCACATCCACTTCGCACAGCCTATTGGGAAACAAAAAGCCAGCAAGCTTGTGGAAACTGCATGGGGGAAATATCATGGCAATAGCCTAAGTGAAGGCTTGAGTTGCCTGAGTATCATAGGCTGAAAATAGGACTGGCTGTGTGCCACTGAGTAGTTAGCATGTGCAACTTACAGACACCTTGCTGCTCATCTGTTGGTCAGTGGTATATGTTCAACCAAGACTGAATGATTCACAATGCATCATTACTCACGGATTCATAGTTCCTCACCTACCCTAAACACTATGCAGACCCATTGCTTTGTGTGGAGGACTAAAATGCAGTGCACACAACTGGCTCAGTAAAATGAGCAAAATATTCTCCCCCTTCTCTTTCCTTCCACCGCTGTTACCAATGGATCTTTCTGTGTGGTCGCTGTTGTTCTTTCTGCCACCAACAACCTATACACAAAGTGTTTCTCTCTGTTTAGCTCATATTTAGTACTCTTCCTAGGACTTGGATTCAGACCACTGACCATTGTAATGTGCTCCTCCATTCACTGAACAGGTATTGAAAGCACTCCTTTAAAAAAGGTGTTGTAAAATACAGTTTTACATCACTTTTTTGTTCCATCTCTTGCCTTTTCTGTTTTTTTCTCCAATGGCTCTACCCCTCCAATTCATTCCTTCACTATACTCTTCTTTTTCTTTCCTCTTGCCTGTTTTCTTGCCTCTCATTCTTTGCCGCTCACTTTCTCTATCTTCTACTGTTTTTGTTCTGCTCCCCTTTTTATTCCTTTGCCTCATCAATTATTTCTCTCATTTTACCCAGCTGTCATCCTAGTCTATCTTGGTGAGTTATTTGCTGATCTTTATTCCCTTTTCCCTCTGCCCTGCCACTTCAGTCCTCTAGCAGGTTATTTATGACCATCTGCCAGAAAACATGTATAACTGTAGAAGAGGATCCACAACAATCAGTTGTCCACTTGCAACAGAAAGTAAAAGTGAAGGCAACAACATTTCACAGAGGCAACATGGGCCCATGCTTCATTATTGTGCACAACAGGTTCTGTACAGGTAACAACACTGAAAATGTCATATACACACCAAACAGGTACTGTCTTGGAACAGTAACTGGGCATGCTCGCACATCTTAGTTTTTACTAGACATATGATAGTTAATCGTGGACATTTGAGAATTCATTTGTGCATGTCAGGTTCTAATCAAGCATCTTAGGTTTCGACTTGGGTATATGATAATTGTGTAGAATCTTACATCTGAACATTGCTATGATAATGATTTACCAAAGCACATCTTTGCAGCTCCTTGTGTAATGTTCAAGTGGCAACTTAAGTGCTCCTTTGTCTGTTTTAGTTTCCTTTTTAGGTCTCGGCTAGTAACGGGCTGAAAGCGCGTACTCGCCAGAGAACTATAGCCGGCGTCTCAGCCGACAACGAGCAGGAATGTGGCTACAAGACCTGGCGGCGCGCGCAGCGTTGTCCCATAGGATAACGTTGCGCGCGTGAACTTCTGCAGTTTTCAGCGTTGCTGAAATAATGGGATCGCGTTGCGCGCCTCAGGACGTGTTCACGTGACAGAGGTCGGAATGCAGGGGGAGTCTGCAGAGCGGCGCGCGGCGCAGATTAGCGGCCAGCCACTGATGAGCACAAACGTTATTGAAAGAAAGAGTTTGAGGTCTCTCGTGTTGCTTTTAGCACTGTACGCTAACATACCCCCAGGCCATGTAGACGTTTTGAATTTACCTAGTAATCGGTCTTGACAACAATAGCTGCATGTTTAACAACGTTTGTTACGTAGTCATGTGAAGTGCCGTCTCCCTTACCACTCCCATGGTGATCTGCAATCAAGGGGCGATGTTGTAGCTTAAGTGGTGTTGCGCTCTCGGTAGTCACTAGCAATTATTTTAAGCAAATTCAAACAAAGAGTTTCCTGTGCACCTCTTTTGGGAGAGGCACACAACCCCCAAGACGATTCCACAAATTGCCCCTTGAAATTGCTTTAAATGAGTCCCGCAACGCAGGGGGATCGCAAAGTGCTAATTTCACAGACCTACGTTATCAACACGGACTGATTCAGAGAGAGGTAATTTGAACGAGTGCAGGCAGAATGAGTCCAGCTCCATGCGCCCAAAGTATCGCCGCCAGGACAAACTCTACACTTCCATCTCCAATTAGGTGCTCCAGGCCACTACCCTGCCAGTCACATGCACCTCAGAGCCCAGGCTCACGCTCACCATCACATTCACACTCGAGGTCCCGAGCACCAATTACGTTACACAAGCACACATTCATTTTTGTTAGGCACAGTGAGTTTAAGTGATTTGCCCAGCATCACAGGAAGCTGAGGGGAAGCCGGGACTCGAACCAGGTCTCCCAGCGCCAAAATCGGCAGCTCTGGCCGTTAGGCCACATCAGGTGTGCTTTGCAGTGTCACACAACCACATCCCAGCTGTCCCATAGACAGGGTACTGTATCACAGTCGCTTACAGTCCACACTGCAGCTGCACACTGCGCAGTCACACAGCTAGGGCTCTATATCCCGGGCCGCACTGTTCCTCTGCGTAGTAGAGGCTCGTACTGTCCTGAGGCCTGGGCACAGTATCCCAGCATCAGCACAGCAGCTGCACCCTGCACACTGACAGTGAAACAGCGCTACACTCCCGCCCTCCCCTTCCGCACGGCTGCAGAGCTTAGTGTCCCACAACCCGCCTAACCACATGACCCGCCCAACCACACGACAGCTGCACCGTGCAGGGTCACAGAGACAAGGCGCTGTGCCCTACACCGCTGCCAATCTGAAGTGGAGAGGGGCACACGGTGGTGTGTGGTGGCATCGCAACCAAAGGACAGACTGCTTATAGCCTGTTTATGGCTAGAGTTGGTGTGCACGGGTGGCATTGAAGTGACAGCATGTGATCACTGTGGGCACTAGAAACACTCAGCTGTACCGCTCTCTCTTCCCACATTCAATGATGCCCCCTCCGGCCATTAGTGGCGTGCCAGGGGATTGATTCTCCAAGGCGGAGCCTGACTTGTGAAGAATGGAAGGTTGGCATAGGGAGTGTGTGCGGCCTATGACATGCGTGGCACGTTATTTCATAAAATATTCTACAGTCATCCGGACAAAAGTATGCTTGCTAAATGGTGGACACGTTCTTTTATGCACGTTTGTAAACGTTTGTAAAAATTGGTAAATTGCACACGTGGCGTGGGAAATGCTTCTTGGCGCTAAGCGTCTGGGGCCCGATGTAGGTAATTCTAATTTACCACTTCTAAAATACCGAATCATACCGATTCGGTATTTACGAAGTGGTAAATTAGAGGGGGGGAAATGTAGGTAATTCAGAATCGGTAAATACCGAATCTGTAAGATTCGGTATTTACCGATTCTGTAAATACCGATTCGGTATCCCCGATTGATTCCTATGGGCCTTGAAGCCCATAGGAATCAATGTGGAATACCGAATCGGTATTTACCAATTCGGTAAATTCCGATTGTTGCAAGGGTGCAGGGGGTGTCACTTTGACACCCTCTAGCCCCCCATTCCGGACTTGTGTGCCATGTGGCACACAGACATGCCCTAAGGGCATGTCTGTGTGTCACATTGCACAGGTGTGCATGCACAGATGTGCATGCACACCTGTATTCAGTATTTTACCACCCAATAGGATTGGGTGGTAAAATACCGATTCGGTAAGGCCTATGGGACTCAGAAGAGTCCCACCTACATCTCAAAGTTACCGAATCCATAAAAATACCGATTCGGTATTTTACCGATTCTGTAAATATACCGAATCGGTAAAATAGTGCCCCTACATCAGGAATGACCATTTACCGGTCGGTAACGGCCGAAATCGGCCGTTACCGGTCAGTAAATGGACACCTACATCGGGCCCCTGTTCTCTTATATTGAGTTGTCCACGGGAGGGGGGGGCCTCATCGTCTGACTGAAGTTACTTATTAAGCATTAGTGTTTATTTTATATCACTGTGTAAAATTTCAATGATTTAACTATTTAAAAATGCTTACCGTATGTAAAGCCAGCAGGGTCTAGCCAGCGCTATATAAAACATAGCACATATTTGGCTACTCTTGAGTATGAGAAGCCTGCTGGCTGTGTACACTGTGCGTCACTGCACATTGTTGGCTGTCCGTGAGTGTGAGAATGCTGTCTGGACTGTGTTTCGTTGCACATGGTTGGGTGTCTGTGCTTTGGAGCAGGCTGTGGGCTGTGTACACTGTGTGCCAAAGTACATTATTGGCTGTCCATGCATGTGAGTGCACTGTGGGCTGTCTGGACTATGCTTCATCGCACATGGTTGGCTGTCAATACGTGTGAGTAGGCTGAGGGCTGTCTGGGCTGGGGATCACTGCATATAGTTGGCTGTCTATGCGTGTGAGCATGCTGTGGGCTGTCTACACTGTCACTCCACGTAGTTGGCTGTCAGTGAGTGTGGCTGTAGGCTGTCTGGAGTATGTTCTACAGTACATTGTTGGCTATCTGTGTATGTGAGTAGGTTGTGTACTCTGTAGACTGTCACTACTCAGTGTTGACTGACTGTGCTTGTGAGCTGGTTGTACGCTGAATGGAATCTTTGCCACTGTACATTGTTGGTTGTCAGTGCTTGTAAGCAGTCTGTGGGATGTCTGGACTGCATGTTATTGCACATTTTCGTTTTCTCGAGCTGAATTACCGCAAAAAATGATGTATCCTGGACTGTGCATTGGTGTAGGTTACTGGCATTTTAACTGAATCCGAGTGCACACTTGTGTGTGCTATTGCAGGCTTGGATTCACCAGCCACGTATTACTGAACGTTCTTGTTTATTTATTTATTAGTTTTCACTTTTATATAGCGCAAACTTTACCCGCAGGTATCAGAGCGCTTTAAATCAGTATGCTTATAACAAGCAAGACTAGCACTCTATATTATTGCCAACTTAGCTTTGCATAAGCAACAGCTAACCACTCACAAACAATGTTTATATACCAATTGCAATTTTTTTTTTTAATGCAAAGCATTGTCATTTACAATGCCAGTAACTCAAACTTTAATGCTGCGAGACCTATTGCATTGCAAATGCTTGTTAGTTTTTAAATCTTCCATTGATCTAGCATTTTTTTGTACTTTATGTCCATTATGTAACTTCACAGACAAATGGCATGTAATATCATCAGGGTCAAAGAATGTGTGATTTCATATCTTGTAATGTCATCAGGATCAAAGGTCATGTGATGTCACTTCCACTACCCCTCGCATTTTGCTGAATTGACTTCTATGAAGATAACTGGGTGGGTTGAACATCCATTGCACAGAGGTTACTGTATATGCCATGATTAGGACTTTCACAGAAAGCTTATGCAGCAGGGGTGTTGCATCTACAAGAAAAGCTGGGGTCCTGATTTTCTGGTGCAAACATCTAAAGATTGTGAGCACTCACTTGATTGGACTGGATATCACCCACCAGGCAGGCAAAAAGGACCAGTCTCACTTTAAGGAGTTACTGAATCTTCAAACAGCGACATCTTGGGAAACATAAGTCATAAGGTTGTTTCATTTGGTCTGAGTACAGCATGGCCAACCAAGACCAATAGAACACAGTTTCCTTCTGGGAAAGGAGGAAACACAACTGTTCCTCCTGTAATGATATGGATGATGTAGAAGTCCTCAAAATATGACTTTTTTTATCTTCCTCGAACCACGATCCCTACCCAGTACCTCTGGACTGTTCTTGACATTTTTGGATGCAAGTCCTGATCTTGTTTTTCAGATTCACTCCAGGGTGACTGTGTTGTAGCTTCTTTTTGGCTCCTTTGGCAAGTTGCCCCCGTATCAGTCTTATTTGCATGTGACAATTGACTTGCCTTTCTAAACATCACTGATGTCAAGGCACATGCATTTTACTCAAGGCAGTCCAACTACTGTTCTTTCGGGTAGGACAGGGTGTCAGAGAAGTTGTCATTGTCCAAGCCTTAATTCCCCAGCTTCTGGGGAGCTTTTAATTTTTATTTTTTACTTGTAAAGGGCCTGGTTACACCAGCTGGTGTGTCCACGCGCTAGGACTAACTCATCAGAGGAGGAGAAATGGACATGGACTCTTAGAGCTGGAAGAGCCAGGTTTTCAATTTGTTCTGGAAAAGAATTTCCGATGGTTCATCTCGGAGAAAGAGAGAAAGCGCATTCCTGTTTTTGGCTGCCAAATAGCTGAACTAGCGTGCACCCATTCCTGCTTTTTGGACTTTGGAAACTTTGACCAGACGAGTCCCGGTCTATCTAAGATGTTGTGTAGGAATATAGGGGACGTGTAGATCATGAAGATAACTCAGACCTTTGCCCTGCAAGCTCCGATGACTAATGCATAAGGCTTTAAAAATAATTGTTTTATTAATCGGCAGCCAATGCAAGTCATCCAGAGCTTTCCCAGTGGAAGTTCTCCTGGAAAGATTCAGAACTAAGAGGGCCACTGCATTCTGAATACATTGCAACATGTGAAGGCTTTTTTTGTTGCTCCTTGGTAGATGACATTTCTGTAGTCCAATTCAGATGTTACAAGGGCATTGACCAGGGTTTTCCTGGCTGAGGTGGGGAGGATGTCCAGAGTTTTCCATAACATTTTGAGGATTCAAAAGCACTTCCCTGCAACCTTTCTAGTCTGTGCATCAAAAGAAAGAGTAGATTCCACCCAGACTCCTAGGTTTTTAATCAGCTTTTTATGGGTAGGAGTAAGACCCAGAGTCTGTGGCCACCATGCTGATGACCAGATAGAGGGGGATGTCCCTACCACTAAAGTCTATGTTTTACTACCATTTAGTTTAAGGGAGTTATTTTTCATCCAGGAAGCCAAGTCCTGCAGGCAGGAAGAGAACTTGATGGATGCTTCTGCAGAGTCATGGGACAGGGACACAACAAGCTGTGTGTCATCAGCAAAATAATGTCCTCATTTATTAATCATAGTCAAAGGGATTTATGCAACCTTTGGCGTTCTTTCTTAAATGACAAGCAATGTCAGGGAATTCAATACCTACAAATGAAAAAGTGTAAAATATGAGACTCATATCCTGGAATGTTAATGGGCTAAGGGTTTCCTCTAGAAGAAAGAGAATATTAGGGTATTTAATTTTATCTGACTGTAATGTTTTTTTTTTGTTCAAGACTCACATTTGCTTAAAGATGAGTGGGCAGCAGTTTTAAAACTTCCAAAATGGATCGAACACTGTATTTGTACAACTCAATCCTGTACAGTGAAAGGGGTCGCCATTTTAATTAAAAAATCTGCCCAAGCTATGTTAGGGGAGTATATGGTCGACGCATTGGGAAGGTGGGCAATTGCTACGGTTAAGATTAATGATATATGGACAATTCTCGTAGGTTACTATGGGTCAAACCTAGATGATCCAGTCATTCTGTATACTCTACTTCTTCGTTTATCTAAAACAAATGAGCGTATTATCTTAGGGAATGACTTTAATTTGGTTCTTGATCCGAGTCAAGACTCGACCTCGCACAGAGTAGTGGTTAACACACAAACAATGAGAGGTGCCTTGACGCAATTAATGTAAGATATCGGGCTTCTAGATATATGGAGAGAGATGGTCCACAAGTCTGGGACATCTGGTGTCTTCCCTGGACCGGAAACAAGCTTTTGGCCGCCATAAGTGTGGCAGGGTATGCTCAGACGTGAGTTCCTTGCTCACTTTGCCACTGGATTCAAGCAAGCTGGGCTGAAGACGGCTGGAATGCCAGAAACCGGTCCTCGGAAGCTTTTTTCCGGTCCAGGGAAGGCATGGCTTGGCAGTTCGGGCTGGACTGTTTCCATGAGGCACAGGGTCAGACTGATTTGCATATAACCATGTCTGAACTGGGGTGGCAGAGTGGGCTAAAGAACAGTGATGGATTAAACCCAGATCTTTTGACTGGGTGTGAGTGTTTGATTGGTTCAGATGCTCCGTCCATTACCACCCCCTTTTGTACCGCTTTTGGCCGCCATAAGTGTGGCAGGGTATGCTCAGACGTGAGTCCCTTGCTCACTTTGCCACTGGATTCAAGCAAGCCGGGCTGAAGACGGCTGGAATGCCAGAAACCGGTCCTCGGAAGCTTGTTTCCGGTCCAGGGAAGGCATGGCTTGGCAGTTCGGGCTGGACTGTTCCCATGAGGCACAGCGTCATACTGATTTGCATATAGCCATGTCTGAACTGGGGTGGCAGAGTGGGCTAAAGAACGGTGATGGATTAAACCCAGATCTTTTGACTGGGTGTGAGTGTTTGATTGGTTCAGATGCACCGTCCATTACCACCCCCTTTTGTACCGCTTTTGGCCGCCATAAGTGTGGCAGGGTATGCTCAGACGTGAGTCCCTTGCTCACTTTGCCACTGGATTCAAGCAAGCCGGGCTGAAGACGGCTGGAATGCCAGAAACCGGTCCTCGGAAGCTTGTTTCCGGTCCAGGGAAGGCATGGCTTGGCAGTTCGGGCTGGACTGTTCCCATGAGGCACAGGGCCAGATTGATTTGCATATAGCCATGTCTGAACTGGGGTGGCAGAGTGGGCTAAAGAACGGTGATGGATTAAACCCATATCTTTTGACTGGGTGTGAGTGTTTGATTGGTTCAGATGCTCCGTCCATTACCACCCCCTTTTGTACCGCTTTTGGCCGCCATAAGTCTGGCAGGGTATGCTCAGACGTGAGTCCCTTGCTCACTTTGCCACTGGATTCAAGCAAGCCGGGCTGAAGACGGCTGGAATGCCAGAAACCGGTCCTCGGAAGCTTGTTTCCGGTTCAGGGAAGGCATGGCTTGGCAGTTCGGGCTGGACTGTTCCCATGAGGCACAGGGTCAGACTGATTTGTATATAGCCATGTCTGAACTGAGGTGGCAGACACGGCTAAAGAACGGTGATGGATTAAACCCAGATCTTTTGACTGGGTGTGAGTGTTTGATTGGTTCAGATGCTCCGTCCAATACCACCCCCTTTTGTACCATAATTTGTAAATTACAACAAAAAATAGTTTCTAGCAGAAAAAAGATTCAAAAGTAGTAAAAACCAAATTCAGAAGGAAGTGGCAAAGACTTTGCAAAGGTTAACCGGAGGCATGGATTGCTCTACGTAGGTATTAAACAAGTGTATTTGAGGTGAAAGTTTTGACTGGCTAGTATAAATACTAATGATTTGTTGCGCAAATAGTTTGCATGAAAATTTATATAATGATACATACATAATACTTCTCTTTTAAAGGCCTAATATCTTCATCTCTACAGTTAATATTATTTGGCAAGAAATCCCATTTACTGTAGAATCTGGTTCTCAAGAAAATCTTTCGCATAGCGCTCTTATCCTTGGCAAATATAAATCTGTGTTAAATAGATAGTAAAAAAATACTGCCAAAAATGCATTGCGTAATGCTGCATAGTTTGCCTTTTCTTGCAGTATAATGTAGCCAACCATGTCACAGAATGTAGGCCTATATGTTCTAAACATTTAAAATTGCTTTTGACTCCTAAAATGTGATTCCAAATCAAGACAGAATTAGTATCTAGTAGAGGTGTGTTGTAGTTGTCCCTTCCAAATACCGAATCGGTATCATATGCATCAATGTTTTGCGCAACATATTGAACATTTGCCAACTTCTGAAAGGAGGTGGCAATGATTTGCAAAATGAAAGGGCCTACTTTTGGACCCTTGCCCTTTGTAAATGTAAAAAAATGCTTATGGAAGAGTAGGAACTCTTCAATAAAGCAAGCTTTTTTTTCAACAGAGGCCTGGTTCTTTTAAGGAAAACAGGATGCATTAAATGATATTTGCTTTATTTAAAAGCAATTACGGACATGGTGTACTGCTGACCCCAGCAGGCCACCATCCCTGTGATCACCTCCAACCATAGTGAGTCACAATGTGTGACCTATCTCATGAATATTCACAAGGTTGGCCTGATTTCTACCTGCGATGATTCAGAATTGACATATTAGTACACACGTAGCTTCTTAAAGCTCTTTACTGGTTGCTAAAATAATGATCAAAAAATGTGACTATTATTTTGCAAGCAGTGAACAGTACACATGGCCCTTAGTCCTCAACTGCGGAAAAAGTCCATTGGCCCTGAATGTGCTCTAAAAGAGGATGTGGAGAAGTGTGGCTCACTGGTTAGAGCAGGCAGAGTGGAGAAGTGTGGCTCACTGGTTAGAGAAGGCAGACCCTGAAGCAGAGGTCAGACCCGGGACCAGGGTTCGATTCCCGACGCGGCAGGGTGTTGAGCTCAAATGTCCACGGACTTGATAATTCTCGCTTCGGTGCCTGACCTAATCATGGGTTCACACTCTGCAACTCTGGGCATTAAGCTTGCTTAATCTCCACAACGGCCCCCCCGCGGCGGGATGCCTGGCTTTCACCTTGGGGATGCTCTGTAGGGGCTATCTCACAGGGAAAAACCAGGACGGGTTCCCAAGGCAAGCGCGGAGATACCCCTTCAGGGTCGATTCTGGCGCTATATAAGAAACATAATAATAATAATAAAATCACATCACATAAGCTCTCCCCACATACTATATGAAATCCCAACCAAATACCACATAATCACACTGGAAGTTTCAGGATCCAAGTTATGGAGAATTCAACAGATTTTCGATGAGGTTTATTAGATACCTTTCGCAGGGGTACTGGTAAAAGGGCTTGTAATTTACACCAGCACCCATCTACCATTAAAGTTAGCCTCTCCATAGCCTGTAAAGTGGATAAAAGTCACCCTCTCACTGTCCAGTGGAATGCAGAGGTGACAGTGGAAACACCCCCACAATGATCCAGAGCCGTGCTGTTATGTCACTACATTGGCACCATTCACACTGGCATCTCAGGAGGGCCTTGAAGACTCCTGCAATGATGGGAGCAGTTTTTCACTGTACGGGAAGGGTTATATGGTGCTAACAACTCCCTACTTTGAGTTAGTGGTGCCAGGTGCGGGTCACTGGCATTCCTTTTTGGGACCAGCACTTATTTTTCCTCATTAGACTTTTCCTGAGAAAAAGAGAGGGAAAATCAAACAAAGGGGAAAGAGAAAGGAAGAGAGACAGAGAATCCGTTACCTTGGACAAAAGCAGAAGCCTGAAAGACCGAGATCAAGGGGCTGGGAGTGTCTGGCAGTGACCTTGATATTCAACACGCTGACACTTAATAGCGCCGGCCGTGGCCGACTGAGCAGGTCCTTTGGCACCGGCACTCCTTATTTTACAAATTAAGCTCTGGTTCTACCTGCATGGATAAATGGAGCCGAGGGTGCATCTCTTTTATACTTGTCAACAAGAGCGTATTGTGTTAATGGCCTGTCAGGACTGTGGGTCCTCAGTGACGGGGAGCGTTGGCAAACAGTTGGGCCCTGCACACATTTGTTAATACAGCCACTGATGTAACCTTGCCTAACAGTGGACCAGGGGCAAATTTATGTGGGGTAGACTCGCCCCAACAAAAGCCTCCCTAAAGCAAGCGATTTTTAATTTGTTTTACCTGCAAGATTCTCTTCTGATATTAAAGAGGGGAGATTTAATTTCGCAGAATTTTAAATCTGTCAACTCGAATGTACATAGCTTTGTCCGTCCATCCGTCCGTCTGTCTACCTATCTCCGTCTTACTGAAAAAGCTTGAAGTTCCTTAAATGTACGTACGCACCAGGTTCATAGAAAAATCTTAAGAAGGTCAGAGAGTGAGCTCCACTTCCGCCCGCGAGGAGCAGCGGGATTCTGCCAGCATGTGTAAACGAAGGAAGGTCTATTTTCCGCCGTCTATTATTATCCTTCATCTTTGAAGTTGAAGTGAATGCCCCCAGGTTCTATTATTCTCAAATGTATTTGTGGTATTGCTTTTCTTCGTTGGACTCACTGCCCGACCTCAGAGGAAGCAGAAGCAATTAGGAACATTTTGGGAAATAAGAACAGCGAACCTCTCCAGAGAGCATTGGTTGAAAAAAGGCGAGAAGTGCCGGATGGAAATGAATGAAAGAAAGAAAGGGAGAAAAATGCGCAGCGGAGAATTATTGAATGACCAAAGGTTACATATGCCATCACGCAGTAAGGCGCACAATGCGTCAGAAGGTCAGCGCCAGGAACACGGAAGCGCCAAATCTAACCTTGGCGAATAATGTCTCCGACAGAATGTAAGGAATCCGGTGCGGAGGCAAAACTCACTCCTAGTCCCTACTCTGATGGTCAGAAGGTGAACTGTGCTGATAAAAAATGAAAATAACAGATATAGTTGAAAACGGACTCACAAATAGGCTCATACAGTTAAATGGAATTCGAAATCGGGCACACAAAGTGAATGGCTTTAAAGGTGAGGGGAGGACCATTTTAACTAGAACCAGCCGTCTCATGTCTTCCAAAGTGAGACATAAAATCTCCCCATGTCTTCACTGTGATACATAAATCTCCCCGTCAATTTACCACGAGTAAGAACATTTTCACCTGATTGTATATCTTCTGCAGGAACGTTTAAGTAAGGAACATGGACTCTCCTCACTGCTGTATCGGAAGTAAAATACAGCAATACAGTTTTCAATGGGTCGCACAAACCGTTGGACCCCGGTGCCGCTGCACCTGCTGCACCATTGACAGCTAGGTCCCTGTTGAACAGATTGGTTTGGGAAATACGGATTGGCAAAGCCAATACATCTAACTTTGATGTTGTAACACAATCAAATGCACAAATGCTGTTTTCCTGCGTTGTATGTACAAAATGCTGTTTGGAACATTACATTCCTACTGACTGCCAATCACGGGAAAAAAGGAGTGATTCACAGAGCGGCTAAATAACTGAATGCTACGGAGTGGTGATTGACTGTATGTGTCAGATGGAAAGTATTCCCTCATGCAATGGAAGCACTTACTAAACAGACAGACCATTCCCTGGATTTTGTGGTCACAGATTACAAATGTTGCGGCCCAAAAAAGAAAACATTGCAATCCCAAACCCCAAATTTGCGGTATTTTTGTGGCAAGCAAAATTGTGCCTGTTCCAAAAATAACTCTCCGTCCTTGGTCTGTCACAGCTGGAGACTCTGCCAAGTCACATCCTGTGACCCCTCAGAGTGACCTGCAGCACCGTGCCCCGGAACTGGAGGGTGTCTGATGCCAAAGAGTTCAGATTAAAATGTGAAAATATGGCTCTCCCTGCCATACAACAAATTCCATTCCATAGGGCAGCCGATGAATGCATGGAGTGGGGGGTTGAAGGATAGGGTGCACAGGTAACTCAGGAGGAGGAAGTGGGACCAGGTGAGTGTCCTGGTGATTGAGGCGTAGGGAGGAAAGGAGGGGGATTTACTGTCACAGGAGGGGCGGGGTGGGGCGCAGGAGGGATGTATGACGTTACAGCGCAGGCTATTACAACGCCTGCCTTTACAACGCGGTTTTTACATTGCATACCTTTACAACGCATAGCGCTTAGAGGTGCTGGATAGTGAAAAGTTTAATTTTCTATTCCAACTCCAGTCCCCGTGGACACTAGGGAAGGTGTTGGATAGAAAATTAAACTTATTCCTTATCCTAGAGCGCCCCCAGCGCAATGCGTTGTAATGGTTTGCGTTGTAATGACCGCATTGTAATGGTAGTGCGTTGTAAAAGTTTTGTTGTAAAGGGTGTTTACCGCGCAGGAGGTGGGGGTGTAGAGGAGTGAGTTATTGAAAGTAGATTCCATTTGAATCTATTCAGAGTGGAAAGTCTTAGATGAAGCAAAATGGGTACACATACAACTAGCTATATATTCCTCTTTAGGTACCTTAAATATATCTTCTTATGAAACTTAGGGGCATATTCTCAAGGATTTATCGCCGAGTTATCGGCACTTTAGCGCCTCAAAAATGGCGAAATATTCATTGTCCCATTCTCAAGCAGGTGCAAACTGACAAAATTGCCAGTTTTCCAGTGATAGCTTCCGCAACAAACATCGCCACGGATGAGAGCGACAACTAACGCTAATGATATGCAGAGTAGGCGTTCCCCTGCAAAAATCACCACTTCGCTATATTCTCAACGATCAGCCAGATCGGCTAAGTGATCCAAAAACAGGCGATAAGGCGCATTAGCAGCAGGGAATGAACACCTGCCTTTTACTGGTGTTAAGCAGGACAACAACCTGCAGTATAAAAGGGAGCCCAGCCCAGAGCCACATCTGCTGACCAACGCATGTCATGGAGCTACTGATCATGAATCTCGGAGACCCATAAGGCCCACAACATCCACTGCCACTGTTCATCATCAACCAGTGCTTCGAGGATGGCACCTACGGAAATGCACTACTCGTTGGTAAATACCAAATGAATACACCACACACCTCAACTCCACAATTATGCAACTCACAACTGTGGGAATGCACACATTATCACATCACATACAACATGCCAAACAACATGCCCACCTACCAGACAAGACAACCCAAGGAACAGGGGCCAGCCATGTAGACAAACCATCCACGTCATGGCACCTCTGCCACACAATAGCGGGATGCAGTGAGAGGTGGGAACCAGGTATGTGCGAAGGAGGCAAGTGACCGATGAATCTGAATGTACACAATGCCAAGTGTGGCAATGAAATGCTGGACAGACTCAAGTATGCAGAGCACAGACATGTCCATGTGGACATATACTGCTGGTGTTTGTAGTGTTGTAGACAGTGGATGCAGCTTGCAAAAAACACAGTTGATGGACAGAATGCAGAACAATGTCTTACATTCACCCCAGTACAAAGATCTGGGCCTAAATCCATCGTTTTTTTGCACTCCACACCACCCTAGGTCAGACAATGGCTATATGCAAATCAGCCTTGACCCTGTGCCTCATGAGAAAAGTCCAGCCCGAACTACCAAGCCATGTCTTTCCTAGACGGGAATTGCGATTCTCCTATTAACATGACCAGAGAATCTGGATGTCATTAAAGACACGGAGGCTAACATTATGCATACAACTTTTAATGCAGTCCAAGCATAGCCGCATATGTCACAAAGCAAAAGTTCCAACTTAGAATACATATGAACCAACAATAGCATGAATCACTAGGCAATCAGCCTCTTTTAAATGTGGTGACAGTGAGAAAGGAAATGTCCAAACAACTCCAATGAAACATCAAACTTGAAGAAGGATGACGGAAGAATACACCATCCACGATTGATTCACCAGATGTGGAATCAAGAAGACAAAATCAATAAAGGTTATCTGCAAAACAAAGAAAGGTTGTTATTAAACCCAAATAAAAATATTAAGGATTTGAATAATAAACAATCAGCTAAATAACAGTCCTGAAAAGGAAAAGAAAGTAAACAGTCCTGCAAAGGAAAAGAATGTAAGCTTGTAAGTAAAATATCCAAATAAGCATATCATATCATAAAAATCAACCTGTACCGTAATATATCATATAATCAACCACCTAGGGAAAGGGTGGGAGGGATAATGTTGGCCTCCGTGTCTTTAATGAAATCCAGATTCTCTGGTCATGTTTTTTTTTTTTTTTTTTTTTTTTTTTGGAAGACCTTTATTGCACATTCTTCATATACACAGCGGTGTGCCTACAACCCACTGCTGGGGCCGGCCGCCATCAGAGTATCACATATATCATACAAGCTTAAGACCATACGTCAGAGGTACGAGTGCAGAAGTCCAGAAATCTTAGCTCAGATAGGCACTACAGGAGATTCATATGCATTAAGTCCAACACTCCCATCGATTGCGGTCGTTTTGCCCCCATGTGATCTTGGTCTAATTTTCGGTTTTTATAAACAAAGACAACGCCAACAAATCCGAACCCCCCCTCCCCAACGTATCCTGATCATAATAAGAATTCCAAGTCCAGCAGTCATAATATGATAGGGTAAGCAATACGGCAGATGTCTGACAGGGCATCCAGAGATAGGAAACCTTCACCACCTTCCCAGAACTCCCCAGAAGCTTTAGCGAGGCATAGTAAGGCATACCTGCATGCCAGTCTCAGCAGATCAAAACAATCCCACTCACACGAGCATTGTCTAGGTATTCCACGCAACCCACAGTGCAGTCTTAACGTCACTCCAGAAGGACACCTCACTCAGCTTCATCCCCTCCATCAGACAAAGCAGTAACCACACTCTCGTCGCTGTCGGATTCTGTCAAAGACAGCATGTAAAGTGTGAACGGAGTCCATACATCCCTCGGGCGGGCCACCGCAGGCAATTCGTCATAGTAGCAGTTCAGTTGGTCCCTGCAATAGGCCATATCCTTCAGCCACAGTTGTACCTCAGGCGCTCTCCTCCCTCCCCAAACCATAGCGACCCTCCTCTTGGCCAATTGAAGCGCCAGCACCACCAATCGGCGCGACAGAGCAGCCACACCAGAAGCAATGCCCAAAAGACACAGGCGTACATCCAGCTTCACCTCAATCGAGGTGATGACAGTCAGCCTTTCAGTCACCTCCCTCCAGAAATCGTAGACACGGGGGCACCCCCAGGCCAGATGAATAAAGTCGGCCTCCTCGGCCCCACATCGGACACATTGAGCAGTGGACCTAAGGCCATATCTCACCAGTTGGGTAGGCGTATAGTACCATTGTTGCAGAAACTTATAATGTAGAAGGCGGAAGTTGCCATTGATCACATACCCCCCAGTCATAGCACAGCATTCATTCCACTCATCATCACTCAGCGGTTCCGGGAGACTCTTGTCCCACCGTGCTCTAGCCAGCGCCGCCCCTCCGCCCTCATCTTCTTGTGCAGCCTTATATAGTTTAGATAATAATTTAGTCCTGTCTTTAACCGTATAGAGCAACTGCAGGGCACTTAGGGCCAGAGGTTCTTCCGGATAAGTAGAGTATAGGTCACGCACGGCGGCCCGTAATCTAACATACATAAAGGTGGACATAGTGGCATTTGTCGAGTGGGTCGTCATCTCCTGAGAGGAGATAAACGATGCTCCCGGAAACAGGTCTCCCATGGTCTGTAGCCCAGCTTCCCGCAGGATCTGCAGCCCTCCCGGTTCTCCCGACACAGAAATATCTGAGTGATAGAGTAGCGGCATAGCCGGGGCGTATAGCGGTAGTCTACCAGCCCGTTTGCCCAAGCTGTGCCATGCAGTCGTCGTGAGTCGCACTGTGTCAATCTCCCCCTTCTCAAACACCGAATGTTTATTGGCGATCATAGCCCTTAAGGGGTATGGCAGAACCGCGCTTGCTTCCAGCGCTACGTGCGGAGTGTATGGCGGAGCTGCTATCCAGTAACTCGCGAAGTGCGCCTGCGCACACAGATAATAAAGCCTCATATCCGGCAGGGCAAACCCACCCAGATCGTATGGCTTGACCAGCACCTCCCAAGTCACTCGCGGCCTCTTGCCAGCCCAGGTGAGAGATATTAAGAGGGACCTGAGCCTCGCAAAGAAGTGGGATTTCAACGCAATTGGGATGTTTGTGAAGAGATAAAGAAATTTCGGAAGCACCACCATTTTAATTAGTGACACTCTGTCCGCCAGGGTAAGCGGTAAGTGAGTCCATTTCGCCACCTGATCTTCCAGTTTGGAAATGGCAACGCCGTAGTTGGCCCGTATGACTTCCTGACAATCCCTATGCACCCAGATGCCCAGGTATCTAACCGACTCCGTCGCCCATTCCAGCGGGAATTCCAAAGGGACCCGATGGGTAACATCCGTGAGAGGTAGCACCACCGACTTGTCCCAGTTTATGGTCAGTCCTGAGTGTCGACCGAATTTAATGAACTCTCGAAGTATGTTTTCAAGGTGGAGTGCGGGGTCCCTGACATATAGAACCATGTCGTCGGCGTACATCGAGACAGCCAGCGATCTGAGAGGAAATTTCAATGCTGCATCCGCATACCTTTGCCGCAAAATACAGGCCAGTGGCTCCATCATTATTGCAAAAAGCAGGGGCGAAAGAGGGCACCCCTGTCGTGTCCCCCTCTGTATCGGAAAGGAGGAAGAGACATACCCATTAACCCTGACTCTTGCCGTGGGCGCATTATATAACAGGGCGATCAGGGATGTGAAAAAGAAAGGGACTCCCATCCGGTGTAGTACGGCCATCATGTACTTCCATGCAACTGAATCAAAGGCCTTGGCGGCATCCAGCATGACCGCCACCGCAGCCAGTTCTGGCTTAAGGAGATGCAGGACGGCGAACAGGGTCCTTAGGTTGTGAGTGGTGGACCGAAGGGGGATAAATCCCGACTGGTCAGGTAGTACCATGACCGGCAGGAGTAGGCGCAGTCTAGTGGCTAACACTTTGGCAATTATTTTAACGTCAGTGTTCATAAGTGAAAGTGGGCGGTATGATTCGCATTTATCCAGAGGTTTACCAGGCTTGGGGAGCGCCACCAAGAGCGCTTCTCTCATGGTCCCTGGAAGCCGTCCGCATTCAAAGGCCTCCTCCAAAACCATTGCCAACCGCGGAATAAGCAAGTCTGCAAAAGTCTTATAGAATTCGGCGGGTAAGCCATCTGTGCCAGCCGTCTTTCCATTCGGGAGTGCTGCAATAGCATCCCTGAATTCCGCCTCAGTGACATGGTGCATTAGGAATTCCTGTTGACCCCTGGAGAGCCACACTAGTTCCACATCCTCCAAGTACTGTGCTATGTCCGCCTCTTCCGCCGTTTCCCTATGTTCATAGAGTTGTGCATAATGTCTCGAGAAGCAGGCGAGTATACCTTCCGTCGTGGTCACCACCTCTCCCTGATCCTCGATTTCCAATACAGAACAGTGCTTTGCCCAAGGATCTCGAATTCTATCAGCAAGCCCCTTACCCGGCCTACCCCCTTCTCCATAGTACCTGGCCGTAGCGCGTTTGGACAGAAATTTCACCTCCTGGTCGGCCAATTCATTATATTCTGTGACCTTCGCCCTAACATCCGCTAACAGTGTGATTTCCGCCCCCTCCTCCAGTCGGCGCTCCAGTGTCAACAGCTCCCTTTCCAGCCTGGACATAGAGTCTCTGATGGACGTGAGGACCCCGGACCGCAGCCCAATACATGCACCCCGCACTGAGACCTTAAAGGCCTCCCACACCGTGAGCATACTATCAACAGAGCCCACATTGACCTCAAAAAATTCCTCAATCACCTGCCGCAGGCGTTCACACAACACTTGATCCGTCAACACTCCAGGTGAGAGTCGCCAAGTAAATGGAGCAGGGGCATGTGTAGGTATCCGCAGCTGCAATTTAACAGGGGCATGGTCAGAAAGCGTGCGGGGCAGATGTTCCACATTCATCACCCAACCGCTCACATCTCGGGTCAATAGCCAATAATCCAGTCTCGACCACGTATTATGCGCTGACGTGTAGCAAGTCCCCTCCCGTCTGCCAGGATTCCGCAGGCGCCAAACATCCACCAAGTGCAGTCCATGCATTCCCTCACACACTGCATCCATCGCTCTCTTACGTTCATGGGGCCGATCCTGCCTCCTGTCTAACTCAGAATCTAGTGTAACATTCCAGTCCCCCCCACAGAGGATAGCCGAGGGCGGCAGGTCATACAGCTTGTTCCAGAGAGCAACGAAAAAATCAGGATCATCAATATTAGGACCGTAGACATTGAGAAGAGTGACCAACATGCCACACAATTTACCCTGCACAACAATATATCTGCCATCCTGGTCCACTTCCTCATGTAGCACCTCAAACGGAACATTCTTTTTAATCAAAATCATCACCCCACGGGCATAGGAAGAATATGACGTGGCCCACCTCGCCCCCGCCCACTGTTTGCCCACCGTTTCGGCTGCCGTGCCCTTTAGATGCGTCTCCTGCAGAAACACCACTTGCGCTCCGTGTCTGTTGAGAAAGGCAAGCATTTGTCGTGTTTTTTGCGGTTTATTCAACCCTCGCACATTCCATGTAACACACTTTAGGTTGCCCCCCCTATCCATATCGCCAAAGGTGTAAGCATCCCATCAGTGATTTCGTCCTCAGTAGCCCCCTCTTGGCAGACCCTCCCTCTCCCCGTTCCAGCCCGGAGACGACACCAGTAAAGCAGGTAAGGTTCCTATACCCCCGACTGTGACCCCACTCGCCCCCCATGCAGTTCACAGACTCAGTCTCTTTGATCAGGAAAAACCACAACAACCCAACAGATCTCAACTTCCCTTCCCCCAACCCGCCACCCACTTCAGCACCCCCAATTTGCCAAAGGTTCCCCACATTTCCCCCCTTTGCAACCCCCAACAATGCAAACAACCACATTTTGGGGATCTCCCTTATCCGGGGACGTAGTGGCGCTTCACCCTCGCCAGAACTGACGAGAGCTCAGACCATTGCCGTTAACAACAACCCCAACTCCCCCACCCACACCCACGGTCAGAGCATCAAACACGGTAGTATTCTTGTAACAGTACATTGCACTGGGCGCCCACGAAGCGTCCACACCTAAAGCGCAGCACCAAGAGCTCAGAAGCGCCACTGTATCCAGCGTGGGAACTCATAGTGCACAACGGGATCTCATTCAGCCAAGTCGAACCTGTAGAGAGCCCCCATTGAGGCGATCAGGCGGCATCAACAGGAATAGTGTCAGCCTGATCGACGCCCCCCCGCAGCTTTCAAAGCAATAGTGCTAAGTGGATCAAGTGCTGAAACGCCCTTGCGGCTCTCGAGTATTAAAGAACACACCGTAGTAGAGGCAGCCCAGTGCATTCACCCGCAGTTCCCTCTGCACCAGGGCTAGCAGTGCAACTCAATTCAATCCTCCTCTTCCAGTCTCTCATCATCTCCCTCATGACGCCCCGGCGGTTCCTTAGCACGTTTTTTCAGTTTTTTGGCATAGTCCATGGCCGCCTTGGGTGAGGAGAAGATTTTGTTATCTGAAGGAGGCCCAATCCGAAGGCGCGCAGGGTACAACATGGCATAAGCTACGTTCTCGGCCCTCAGCAACTGTTTCACCGCAGCGTATTCTTTTCGTGCAGTCTGTACCGCCATGGTGAAGTCGGGAAAAAACTCCAATTTATTGCCCTGATATTCAATGGAGCCCTTCTCCCTGGCAAGTCGCAGGATAGTGTCCCGGTCCCTGTAATTCAGGATCCTAGCCACAATAGGACGCGGCGGCGCTCCCGGTGGGGGCTTCTTGGCCAGAGAGCGATGTGCACGCTCCACAATGAAGATCCGAGAGAGGTGGTCAGCGCCAAAAATATCAACAATCATTCGTTTCATGTAGTCTTCCATGCGCCCCACGTTTGTGGACTCCGGCAGGCCTGTAACGCGAACGTTGTTCCTCCTAGATCTCCCTTCCAACTCCTCATTCTTCGCTTGTATGACCGCCAGAACTCTTTCCATACTGAACACTTTGGACGAGACTGTGGCCAGGCCATCCTCCGTGGCTGAAACTCGCTGCTCCACTTCTCCCATCCGTTCGTTCTGGTGGTCAAATTGCGTCGCCATTTGATCAAGACGATGATTGACTGACTCCATAGTGCCCTCAATGGATTGTAGAGTCTTCTGCATTGCCACCAGTGTGGTTTCCAGATTAGGTGTACCCCCAGCAGCCCCACCTTGGTCAGAGTCCACGGGCGCCTGGGAGGAAGTGTGCGTAGCCTTTTTTGCTTCAAAATTAATTTTAGGCTGGTTTCTTTCGGGCCTGCCCATGGCTGCTATTGGGATCAGCGCGGTATCAGGCTCAGGTACTCAGAGCAGTGTGTCCAGTGAAGCCTTCCAAAATAATATCGGATCCTTCACCTGTCGCTACCCGCCCCGGAGCACGTCCAGGCCCAGGCCTACAGGTATCTCCAGTCTAGGCCAAACAGTCCCTCCACCTCAGCGGGCAAAGCGCGCCAAAACAATGTCCATGCAACAACACAGTGCAGGTGTATACAGTTGTGCGCAGATCCCAAAGAGGCGTAACGCCAGCACCGGAGGGCCCCCCGACAGCGCCGATGGTGAGATTCTTAGCGCTGGAAGAGCGCAATCCGCTAGTACTCAGCGTTCAGCAGCAATGTGAGTGTAATGCCCAAGATGGCGGGCGCTCCTTCGGTCCGCGACCTCCTATGCAGTAGGCCCACCAGGGAACCCGTGTGCCCACGAGCGCTCCTCCAGGCAGCCCAGCGCGTGCTCCCGCCTGTGCTCCTGACCGCACCTCAGCCGACCCTTCCTCCAGCCCCCCCGGCCCCTGCTCGCGCGGCGCGGGCCAACGCGGCCCAGTACCACCTCCGCAGCACCGAGCTAGCGTAACACCTCGCCCCACTCACCGGGACCAGCAGGGCCAAGTCCAGGCCATCCAGCGCACCGAAGCCGCTCCGGAGGATCCGCGGTCAGCTCCGACTCGGCGCTGCAGCAGTCCCGAAGCGCCGCCTCCCAGGCTCCGCTCACACAGCCAGCGACGGTGTCCAGCGCCCAGATCTCCTCGAGGCCTCAGCTCCACAGCCGCCGGGTTCGCCGTCCTGCACGTCCCAGCCCGGGTCGCTCCGCCCCAGGCGCCCTTAGCACAGCCGCAATTCTCCCACAAAGCGTCCCAGGGGGTCACCGACGATAGCGGAGTTAGCTCAGCCGGGGTGTAGGGCAAGAGCGCCGGGGAAAGACAGGATAAATTAGCGGATTTGCAATGGTCGGGACGGAGCCTCACACAAGTGCGGCCATCTTGTCCGTCGCCCTCTAGCGCCCCCCTTCTCTGGTCATGTTAATAGGAGAATTGCAATTTCATGACCGGAGGCTACCATTATGCATGTTGGTAGCCATGTAAAACAACATCAGACATGTGAGATACAGGTTTGCAATAATGATGAGCAAAGGTTCTAGCATTAGACCATCATCTAACTTACCACCTGACCAGAATGACTTACTGGCCATTGCGCCTCTAATAGAATGTGATTTAAAAATATCCAGATTGATTCCAGCAAGCTTCATGAGTGTCTTAACCCATCTAGCAATAGAGGAAGACGAAATTCCTTTGTGGGGTTTAACAAAAGAGATGAGTAATTGAGATACATTCAAAGGACGAAGAGAGTTCATTCTAACATCGTATTCTTTCATACATTGAACAACACAGAGTTTAGTGCAACTATCAAAACGAGGATAGAAAATAGAAGCTGACATAGTTTTAGTTCTTCAATGTATTTCAAAATTAACTCCAAACATATCATAAGATCTATAGAAAATATCAAGAGCTTTAACATCAGAAACTTAGAGAATTAACTGGCCAAGAACAGAAAAGGTCGAGAATTAAATTAACATCCCAAAGAGATTGATATCTAGGTTGAGGAGGTCTTCTAAGTTTGATACTCTTAAGTATTCTACAAATAATAGGATTTTTACCTACCGTTTTATTGTTAATTAGAGAATGTCCACCAGAAATAGCAGATCTAAAACAATTGAGAGATCTGTAACTTAAACCTCTGTCGAATTGTTCTCCAAGAAAATTAACTATATCAACAATAGGTGCCTCCATGGGATCCAAGTCCCATTCCAAGCACCAACGTTGACCAGACTTTCCAAATGTTGTTGTACCGGTAATGTGTCCCAGGGGCCCACGACTCCCCAAGGAGAGTTGAAGCTGTTGACGAAAGTTCTCTTGACACCTTCCAAGCAAGAAGGCTCAAATTCCCTGTCTGAACAAGAGGGTGAATTTGACCGTCTGCGTCTGTGAGAAGATCTTTCAGAGGAGAAATTAGGAAGGGAAAATCGTAGGTTAGTTCCAGAGCTGTTGGGAACCATGCTTGGGATGGCCAAAACAGAGTTACTAGGACAAAAGAGGAATGTTCTTGTCTCACTTTCTGAAGGAGTCTCTGGATCATTGCAAATGGAGGGAAGGCATAAGCGCTGATCCCTTCCCAAGATTGGAGAAAGGCATTCACTGCTAGAGCACCAGGATCGGGCATCCAGCTGAAATAGGATACCAATTGGGTAGTCAATCTGCCCGCAAATAGGTCTATTTGGAATGGGCCCCAGAAATGATTCAGGGAGTTGAAAACAGAAGTGTTGAGTTTCCATAATCCAAGATGAATCTTGAATTCCAATCTGTGCAAAGATTGGATTTCCCGGGAAGGTATTCTGCTCACAGAGAGATTTTGTGTTCTAGGCAGAAAAACCAAAGCTTCTTTACTAGGTTGGAGAGGTCTTCTGACTTAGTCCCTCCTAGACGGTTTATGTAAGCGACGGCAGACATGTTGTCCATTTTCAATATGACTGATCTTCCTTTAAGGGAGCGTTTTAAGCTCATTAGAGCATAAAGTCCTGCAGTTAATTCTAGATAATTGATGTGGTGCAGGGACTCTTGCTGCGACCAAATACCTCCAGTGTTTTGGTCCTGTAGACAAGCACCCCAGCCATGAAGGCAGGCATCCGATTCTAGAATAAAATCTGGTGCTGAACCAAAGATCGCTCTTCCATTCCATGCATCTAGATTGTTTAACCTCCATGTTAGTTCTAAGATTGCTTCTGGGTTTAAGGAAATTCGATCTCCGTACCAAAGACCTGAACTGAGAGCTCTTGCTTTTATTCTCTGAAGGGCTCGATAATTCAATGGTCCCGGAAAAATGGCCTGAATGGAAGAAGATAGAAGGCTTAAAAGTCTGGCTAGTTCTCTTAGGGTGAGATTTTTTTGTTTCAATACATGTCTTATCTCCTTTCAGACAATCTTCTTGGGAGGGAGAAGGAGAAGACATTCTGTTGTGTCTACTGTGAAACCCAGGAATTCCATCTTCTTTGAGGGAATTAGAATGGATTTTTCCCTGTTTATGATAAAACCCAGACTTTCTAAGAGGTCTATAACTGTCTTGAGATCTTTGATGATTTGAGCATAATCTTGAGAAAGAATCAGGATGTCGTCTAAGTGGATGATGAGACGAATACCTTTTTCTCTTAGACATGAGGCAACTGCTCTCAGTACCTTGGTGAAACACCATGGGCAGAGGAGAGACCGAAGGGGAGAGCCTGAAATTGAAAGAGATGGTTTTTCCAAATGAACTAAAGAAAGGGTTGGTGTTCCTTTGCCATGGGAATGGTAAAGTAGGCGTCCTTCAAATCTAATTTGACCAGCCAGTCTCCTTCTAGCAAGAGGTCTCTGAGAAGATGGAAGCCCTCCATCTTGAAATGTCGGTAGACAAGGAATTTGTTGAGTTCTCTGAGATTTATAACCGGTCTCCAACCCTTGTCTTTCTTTTCCACAAGGAAGAGAGTACTTATGAATCTCATAAATTCCATGGGAACTTCTAAAATTTCTCCTTTTTTAGCATTGAGGAAATGTCTTCCTCTATGATTTTTTCTTGATCTAGTGTAAGGGGAATCGGTCTTGGGAGAGGGTTCTGGATTGGAGTCTGGATGAAATCTATTGAAAAACTGAGAACAGTGTTTAGAACCCAGGGGTCTTGTGTAATAATTTTCCAATTGTGGTAAAATAATTTCAGTCTCCCACCCACTTTTGGATTCGAAGAAAGGGAAGGGGAAGCTGTACTCGCTTTGAGGGGGGGATTCAGCAGGTGCTCCTCTAGCTCGGAATCCTCTTGAGCGGAAACCTCTTCCTCTGGGTGAATAGAACTGTGGTTGGTTGGATGGATGGTATCCTCTACCAAAATTCCCTCTCTTTCTTGGAAAGGGGCGTTGGTTGAACCGGCCGGAAGATTACCCCCTTCTACCGGCCCTTCCAAAAAGGTTGCTGTTGTAGTTAAAAACTTTTTTAATGTTCTGGTGCGCTTTATCTAAAGCGGAAAAGGTCGATACATATTTGCCCAAACTTTTTATTAAATCTTCTCCAAAAATTAAACCTTTTGGATTAATTGATTTTTCCTTTTCAGCCATATCGATTAGTTTAGGGCTAATTTTAGTGAGGACCACTCTTCTTTCACAATTAAGTCCTGCATTCGCGTTGCCTAAGAGGACTAGTGCCTTTGGCTCCACCCCCGAATGGAGTGTGTATCAAGAGGGCAGCCATTAAGGTAACTCTCTTCTGCTGCGTTGATTATTTTTGTTAGGGGTCCTAAAATGTAGAGAACTTTCTCTTGACAGATCTTAAGCGATCTTTCCAGGGCTTTACGCGGGTCTCTCCCTAATTTAAATAGGTAGGTAATTAATTCTGGGTCAAGGTTAGGAGTTTGACAAACTTTACCTTCGATTGAAGGTCTGGTACACTCTCTTAAGAGATTACGGGTCTCTCTTTCTAAAGGATTTCTAATCCATTTAGTTATGAATTTAGATACATGCTCGTGTGGGGTCCACTCTGAGCTTCTAGGGTATTCAATGTTAAAAGGGGAGAACATCTCTTCCCCCAAAGGGTCCAAATTATTATCGTTAGAAGATGAAGGACCGTTATTATCATTTAGGAGAAAGGAATCAATATCTTGATCATCCTCATCGAGATCAAGAATATATTCGTCAGGAAATTCTGAGCCATCATCAATATCAATAGGATCATTGTCTAGAGCACTATGATGAATTGTGCCGCGAGGGACACCCATTACATTTGTGCTGCTAAGGACACCTTTCAAATTTGTGCCGCAAGGGACACCTGAGGCAAATAAGGTGCGAGGACCTCCTGTAAAACCTGAGGTGCTAGGACCTCCCATGCTCTCTGGGGTATAATCAATATTTTTACTTTTTTTATGCCTCTTACCCCTTTGTTCAGTGAGATAATTAACCTCTGTTATGTCCAGATCTGATAAATCATCGTTTTCATGGATCAAGGATCTCTTAGATGACATAACTTGAGAGAGAGTAGAAAACATACATGATCTCATTTCCTTATGGATAAGTTTTTTTGATGGCATCATTAGTAAAATTAGATTCAACAGTATTACTATGAATTGAATCTGAATCTGAGTCAGACATCTTAGTCAAATAAATATATATAGATGTCTGATCCTCTTTTTTTTATTTTTTATAATATAATAAACTTGTAAATATCAATTATAACTGTCTGATTTCCTTTTTTTATAATATAATAAACTGTCTGATTATTGGGGGAGTGGGGGGGTTACACAGATAATCAGATTATGTTAATAAAGGTAACTAAATATTATAATTTCCCAATTTCTAATCAAAGAAATGAAGCGCAGTAAGAAACATGAAGCCTCGAGCATGGCAAAGCTTTCCGAAAATATAAATGAACTCCAAAGCAGTGGGAAAGGTAACTACACTTGCGAAGCGAGTCAATGCGTGCTTTTAAACATTTCACGCGCTAGTTTCAAAGACTTAGTATCATTCATGAAATATAAAGACGAACGAAGGGAAGGAAAAAAAGGAAGCCATCCTCCGTAAATTGGAGGTTGTGAAACCGAAAACAAGGAGTGAAAAGGTGTTACTGTACCTTATAACATTGTACCTTATAACATAACATTGCATATATATATATCCTTACATTGTATATATAAATATTTACTCCTGTAGGGATAAAAGAGGGTTACTCAGTATACGGTATTAAGGTAAATTAATAATAAAATACTAATCTTAAACTCTAAAATATAAGACTTTTCATGAGCTAAGTAGGAAGTTGACTTATCTTGCTTGGAGCCGCATTTTAAAGAGGCTGATTGCCTAGTGATTCATGCTATTGTTGGTTCATATGTATTCTAAGTTGGAACTTTTGCTTTGTGACATATGCGGCTATGCTTGGACTGCATTAAAAGTTGTATGCATAAAGGTAGCCTCCGGTCTTGTAATGAAATCAAGCATCCAAGGACCGGTTTCTGGCTATCAGCCTTCTTCAGCCTGGATAGCTTGACTCCAGTGATGTGGAGAGCCTGGGACTCACGTCTGAGCATACCCAGCCCACTCGGGGTGAAAATTACAAAAAACACAGTTGATGGACAGAATGCAGAACAATGTCTTACATTCACCCCAGTACAAAGATCTGGAACCTAAATCCATCGTTTTTTTGCACTCCACACCACCCTAGGCCAGACAGTGGATGCAACCATGTTACCTCTGGCATTGGGGTAGACCTTGGACATGTAGCTATGTCGTCCCCCCCTGTAAGTGTAAGCGAAGTGGGCTGGACCATCGTAGGAGTGGAAATTAATAGCCCAGGACTCAGGGCATGGTTAACTTCCGGGATGGTCACCAAAGCAACTACTGTGTGTGTCTCTGTGTCTGCCATATCCTCAGCATAGGCCCACACATATGTGGCCGACCACCTTTAATGGCCAATATCACAGTGTTGTTGTCAGGCTTGTGGACAAGGGCAGACAGTCATGACAATGTTGTGTCTTAGGAGTGCAAGTGATGCAACCACTCAGCGCACCCAAGTAAATGGGCTTCGGAAGTTAGAAGCAGCTGTGAGGCAACGTAATACACATGGATGTCGCTTATTTGCCACATGCAAGATATGTCAAACATGAATCCCAAAGTCCCACACATCACACACCAATATACTAATATGCCTGCTAACAAAGAATGCAGAACCACTGATTGACAAATCTCTCTTTCCTTTGTCACAGGTGATCAAGGATATGCACTCTGCCCATGGATGATGACACCCCTCCATGCCATGAACACTCAGGCCCAGAGTTAGTACAATGCGTCCCACAAACGCACCAGGGGCATAGTGGAGCGCTCATTTGGCGTGTTGAAGTCACGTTTCAGGTGCCTGGACATCACAGGTGGAAGACTCCTGTACAGCCCGCAAATAGTGTGCAAGATGATCATTGCATGTTGTGTGTTGCACAACATATGTGTACGCACCAATGCCCCATGGGTCCATGTGCCAGATGCACCGGACAATGATGATGAGGATGAGGAAGGTGGACCACGCCCCAGTGCAGCAGCAGCAGGAATAGCCCGAAGGGACACTATCATTAACAATTTCATATTGGGACTCTCCTTAGCAATCATGGGACAGGACAAAATGACCACAGGCACAGCATGTGCAAATAAATTCATTCTAAGACACATTTCCTGTGTGCATGTCACTCCTCTGCATTAGCACATCACTCTGACAACTGTAAGTGCAACATTTAGTGCTGACAATTTCACCAATGACAATTAGATGGTGGCAGTGTCACCTTTGTTATCGGGGTCCTGTTTTCCTGCAGACTGAACTGCGTCTTCCTCTTCTTCTTTTCTTTGCCCTTCTATGACCCCGGGGTCCCTTGCTGGTCCTCCGTGAGGCTTGTGGGGTTCTGGTTGTCCTCTGTACTTGCTCCGGCTACCTCCATGGTGCTTGGCAGTTGTTTGTGTTCTGTTTGTGTTTTTTGTTGCCGTTGTTATACTGATTTTTGAAGTGTGACTTGTGAGACTTGCAGGCCTGGTGCTGCTTATAGCTGACTTTTTTATCGCAGTTGGACCCAACACAACTTTTTTCGGGTTTGGATTTATATCGCCCTCGCGGGAATGTTATCGCAGACAGTTATTTTCCAGTGATAGACGGCAATATGTGAAATTGCGTTAACCTATTTTGGCGATGATTATCGCACTCTTGCGAATATACCCGTTAATTTCTCATATTCGTAAATTATTAACAAAGCCTACATCTTCCTTTTGCAGAATTCAGTTCTAAGCCATGCAAGTTAACTCCCCTTTCTAAAAGGATTAAAAAGCAACATAAAGAAGGTAATACTACAAAATGATGGCGGTCCTTACGGAGTGCCTTCCAACTATGATCTCTTGTGTATTATTTCAAAATATTTGGGTATAGATAGTTTCAAAAAACCTATTCCAGTTGAAGAAAAGCTGGCGGGTACATATAGAATAACCGTATGCAGCTATGGTGAACTTTACTAAAGCTAAGATATTTTCCAATGCTGAGAAGCTACACTGTTCAATCTGGAGAAACTGATGTATATTTCCCCAATTAGAAAGTCTTGCTAAAAGACATTTTGCAAAAAGATTACCAATTATATCCAAGATGGCACTCAGACGATAACTTGTAGGGTAATTCTTGTCACTTTTTGTTTATAAAGTGGAATGAATTACTCTCCTACCACTAATTAGGAATTGAACCAGGTTCTAAGCAACAGTCAAATACATTTTTAAGATATGTTTCCCAGGAGCTAGCACAGGATTTTAATATCTCTACACTGATTTCATCTAGGCCTGCTGCACTTGATTTTTTTCAGCTTCTTCGTTACTTTATTCATTTCTTCTATTGATAGATCATCCCAAACAATTGCTGCCAAACACATTGCTTCGAGCGAAGGACAATGATTGCTGAATACTATGTGAAGGTAAGAGAGTTAAAATGTTAAGTACCATTATTGATGAATACTATGTGATGGTAAGAAAGTTAAAACTATATGTTGCATTATTGCTGAATACTATATGAAGGTAAGAAAGCTAAAACTATATGTGGCATTATTAATGACTACTATGTGAAGGTAAGACAGTTAAAACTATATGTTACATTATTGCTGAATACTATGTGATGGTAAGAGAGTTAAAACTATATGTGGCTTTATTTTTGAATACTATAAGAAGGTAAGAAAGGTAAAACAATATGTGGCATTATTGCTGAATACTATGTGATGGTAAGAAAGTTAAAACTATATATGGCATTATTGCTGAATACTATGTGAAGGTAATAAAGTTAAAACTATATGAGGCATTTTTGCGGAATACTATATGATGGTAAGAAAGTTAAAACTATATATGATGCATTATTGTTGACTACTATGTGAAGGTCAGAAAGTTAAATCTATATGTGGCATTTGCTGATTTCAGTAATGCCTTTGATAAAGTTGATCATCCTTTATTATGACAAAAACGAATACATTATAGCATACCTAGTTTTTTTATTTCATCCAGTAATTAATTTGTACTCTGAAAATTTGCTAGGTTTTATTAGGCGTGGGGATAGAATATACTTCCAGTATTACAGTTTTAAATGATTTAAAACTGGTACTTATTTTATCTCTTGAGTTATTTTCTTTATATTTGACTGATTTTTCTGAATTGGTTAATGGCCACCTTTGACGTTATGCTCCAGGCCAATCTTATTGTTAATGTATGCTGATGATTTAAACCGGATGCCCCTTAGCCTAATTGGCCTCTAAAGACAGCTAGAGGTTCTAGCCGGCTATTCAGAAATCCATATTTTAACTGATTCACCTACGTACAAAGGAAAGAGAAAAATTATGATTATATGGGGATTGGGCTTGAAATCTCAAAATCCGGGATTCTATAATGGTTCCAAATTAGAAACTGTAAAGGCCTATTACTATCTACAGATGAATATTTCCAAAAATCGAACTTGGTCGATTCATATTAAGGGGCAAATTACCACAGCAACTGCAATTGAGTTTGGACTTCGGAAATGTTTTTTTATTGTGTGGGGGGTGGAGATATCCCCCCTTTACTACAAGTGTATGTGGCAAAAATCCAGTCAGTAGCTCTTTATACTGCAATATTTCACTCAATCGCTGCCCGAAGGGGTATTTTAGTATTGAATCTAAATAAAGGAAATTCTACCTAGGCTTGGGGTAGCCATCTTCAATTGAGATGATTCACTTTGAAAAATGATAGAGACAGGTATGCAGTAGTGCCTTTTCTATACTTGGTGAAAATCCCTCCAGCAAATTATATAACTATATGCGCTCAACATTCTATTGGGAATAACTTTGGCGCTGATTGAGGAATCTGTGTGTAATTTTCCAGAATTTTGGCCAGCTCCGCTCCGCTACTTCCCTGAAAGTTTCGGGGGATTCGTCAAGCGGGGGCCAAGAGGGGGTCCCAAAACGTGTTTTCCCCATGTTAATTTCCATAGGGACCTTTAGACACGGCTACAGCCCCAACGGCTGAATGGAATTACACCAAACTTGGCAAAATGGTAGGGCCTGGTATGCAGATGTGCCTTTGCTATGTTTGGTGAAAATCCCTCCAGTAGTTCGTGAGAACATTGAATTTAAAAATGTTCAAATGGTATTTTCTATGGGACCTTTAGACACGGCTACAGCCCGAACGGCTGAACGGAATTACACCAAACTTGGCAAAATGGTAGGGACAGGTATGCAGTAGTGCCTTTTCTATATTTGGTGAAAATCCCACCAGTAGTTGTTGAGAAAATTGAATTTGAGCAAATTATATATCTATATGCGCTCACCGTACGCGCACCGTACGCGTACCCTTACGTGCGCGAGCGAGTTTCTGATTGGCTGGCAGTCGACTGTCAACATTCCAAATTGTCCAAACCAGGAAGTGTTAGCCACCATCTTGTTTTCCAGGAGAACTGAGGCACAAGAGAGCCCAAAATCAGAGTGGAAAACACGAAAAGTGGCCAGGGTAAAGACCCCTCAAATCTCTAGCCCTTCTCAGGGGGTCCCAAAAAGACCCCCAAGGGCAAAAAAAAAAAGAAAATTAAAAAAAATCGTGGGGTACGCGCACCGTACGCGTATCGTGCGCGTACCCCGCGATTTTAAAAAAAAACATTTTTTTTGCACTTGGTGGTCCTTCTGAGACCCCCTGAGAAGGGCTAGGGGGTCAGGGGGTCTCAACCCTGCCCCCTTTTCGCATTTTCCACTCTTGTTTTGTGCTCTCTTGTGCCTCAGTTCTCCTAAAAAACAAGATGGTGGCCAACACTTCCTGGTTTGGACAATTTGGATTGTTGACAGTCGACTGCCAGCCAATCAGAAACTTGCTCACGCACGTAAGGGTACGCGCACTTCTAGATGAAGTAGAGAATGTCATATTGACTAAACATGGAGTACGATACAACATTCCACCATTCCACCATTAAAAAAGGCCATGCAGCGAAAATGCGCCCCTCTAAGGCCTGAGTAGCTTAGATTGAAATAACTTTCCCATTGCATTTCTTTTAATTTTATTACAGTGAGTAGAGGCTGGCAGGAAATGAGGGTAGAGGGGCAGGAGGGAGAGGGGGTGATGGGGGAGAAAATAAAAAATACAACTTACCTGTTCCATAGCTTCGTCTCTCCCCCGCTTCTCTGAACCACGAAGCACCCAGGCTCCCCATAGCCATCACAACGCTGCAATGCAGAAGTGTGATATATTCCCCTAAGCTAATCACAATGCTGCAATGCAGCATTGTGGTTGTTCTGAGTGTCATGGATCGGCGCTCAGATGGGGACTGGAGGATTGCGTAATGCAGCCTGGTGGGGGACATGCAAAGTATGCATGACCCAAGAGAACCGGCCAAACAGTCATGTCCACTTAGGGAGTGCAAACCACTCCTCTACCTGTGCCTTCAGCCCTCCCGACCTCACCCATCCCTGAACCTGTGAAAAAAATGAGAATAATTACGTTATTATCATTTTATTTTTCCTGCTCTTAGCAGAGGAGCCCCCCTCGTTCCAGTGTGGCTTTCCCACTTTCATCTAATCTTCTCAACCATGTCGTCCAGTCCTGTCCAGAGCTCTTTATACCTGTAACCCAGTGTAGCATTACCTTTATCCTTCCTGAATAGGTGTTGACCCTTGCTTCTTGAGGAGTCCACATCCACAGAAGAAAATGTACAAAAATATCGTCCTTATTTGGTTGTACATGAAAAAATTATAATGTACATGAGAGGCCTTTCCCAAAAAAACAGCCTGAGGGGATTTCAGCCTAGCCCCAGTCAAAAAAATTCCTGACCTTTTTGATTGATAAATCTGCCCATTTTTTAATTACTCCTTCTGTGGGGGGCAAGAGAGTGAAACTGGAAGTATTGCAGTGGGGTGAGTGCATTAACCCAACAGATTCTGTATTTTTTAAATTCAAGAGGAGATTTCATGATCTACACCTAACTTGTTTAGTTGACTTAGGGATTTGAGCACACCACATAGGGTCAGGCACTGTCAAGTTCTTCAGCATAAGTTGAAGAATGAAACTATCAAAGTTGGAAGTCAGCATCGAGAAGTGCGGCAGTTGTAAAATAAAGGCTTCCATGTAGCATTTCTAAAAAAACAGAGGGGCATATTTACAAGGAAGTGGCAGAGAGTGGCGGTAACCTCCTCGGCATAACGCTGCACTCTGCCACTTCTGAAAAGCACAGCTGCGTCATATTTACAAGAATATGGTGCCGTCTTGCTTTCCCCTTTGCACTGATGCTTATTTAGCTGCCTAGCACCAAAGCATCACCCTTGCACCATAATGCAAGGATGCCTGCGTTGAGGGTAATGATTGTTTATGTGCAGGAAGGTGTCCCTTCTTGTAGATAAACAATCTGAAATGGCGTTTTGAAACTTCTATGTGTGCTGCTTAAGTTGCAAAATGTCGCTTTTTAAAAATTATTGGAACAAAATCCGCAAATCATCGAGATCTGCCACTTTGACACAATCCTTGTTCTTCATTTATAACAGGCTTCTCTACACACCCTCTCTCATAAACGTTTCCCAAATACTTCTCATACATGTTGGTCTTGCTCCTCCTGGCATGCAACATTATTTCACATGTTATTCTCGTGTGCCTCTGTTCATGATTTCTGGTTACAGGTTTGGGCTCAAGTTAATGTTATATATCATACATGTATTCCTTTTTCTGATGTTAACATTTTTCTAGGAAGCCTCTCTCCCTGTTGGGATGATGTTGAACTGAAACCCCAAATTATTGATTTACTGTTGGCCGCTGCATTCCAGCAGATAACGGTAAACTGGAAAGACTCTTCCAAAATTTCTTTTAAGGCGTGGTGGTTCAACGTTTGCCACAACCATAGACTTGATACTGCCTTTGTCTTCCCGGCTAACATGGCTACAAAACGCATGGACTTATGGCTTCCTGTCACGCTTTATTTGGATTCTTGTGCAGCTCGCAAGTTTACTTTACTTCCCTCACAACAAGAAGTTCTTAAACCTCCTTAATTGCTCAATACATTCCATTTTTCTTTTTTCCACTGTATTGTTTTTCAATTTCCTCAGATACTTTCATGCTTTTATGATCATTATGTATTACTCCTTTTCTTTTTCCCTTTTTGATTCTTTATGTCCAGATTCTGTTTTTATTACTATTTGCAGTTTCATGCTTACTTTACATACTGCAGTTTTTCAATGTTGTATATTTTTACTGCATTCTATGCTGACACCTTGTTGTTTATTTTTTATTACCAAATAAAATTTATCTTGAACTTAAAAAAATGATTGTTTATGTGCAGAAAGTGACACCTTCCTGCACATAAACAATCAATGGCGTTTTGCTGTTTCTATCTGTTCTGCACAACGCAGCAAACATGGAAACAGCAAAATGTGAGGAGAAATTAAACATTCCTCCTCATTGAGCCAGGGTAAGACCAGGTTCCCCCTGGGATTCATTAGGGCAGTGACTCATATTTACTCCACCCTTGAAAATATGGGACAATGTCAGTGGCAGATGGTGACATTTGAAAGTGGTGTGGCGAAAAAGTTGTCGCGAGCGAAGCGAGGGAGCACAAGTATCATAAGTGAGCTTCGGGGGAGCCGCGAAGATTTTGTTTTAAAAAATGAGGGTGAAAATCATGCATTTTACAACAAATTTGATGAAGCAAGACGGTTAATGAAGCAATAGTGATTGTGTAGACTTGAAATATTTAAACACCGGAAAAATATTCCATATTGTACAGAATAATAATTGTTTAGTTACTATAGTGTACACATTTTACAATGCAACAAGCAAGGTTTGTAATAATGTTACCTGCCCACACGGTTGTCTTGTCTGTCTATTGTCTGCAGTGCATTGTCTGGCATTTCTTCCTCCAGTCTTGTTATGATGTTAATAAAGACATTTCATGATAAGGACAGCTGGTCCATTCTGTAATTAGAGAACTTTATAATGGACTTGAGATAACATTGCTCTGCTGCAAACCCACTGGAAGTCCTGACTAATGCTGATGAGTAGTACCCTGTGTCACAGGGTAACAGCGAGATTATCCTTAAAATGCAGCCTCCAAGATGTTTCACGCCTTGTTCAGGAGAATTAGAAATATGATCATCTAGACAAATGTTTCATTCCAATGCCTGAACTCAGAGACCCGGTGAACTATCTGAACTCGGAGAAAGAGGCTAGCAACCTTGTCGTGTACACGGGAGTACAGGAACAAGCGATGGAAGGAGGAGGTGGAGCTGGTATGAAGTGGATAAGAGAGAAAGGAGGGGTATCAAAGGAAACTGAGAAAACAAGAGATAAGGGACGAAAGAAGAGTGTATTGAAGCGAGGGGAAGAGGCATGTGGGGGAAAAAAAGAAATGGAGAGAGAATGGAATGGAGGGAGAAAAGGAACGAGCGTGAGGTAGAGGCATTAGAGTGAAGGAAGGAAGAGAATGGTAGAGGCATGGAGGAAGGAAAGAAAGTAGAGGAGAGACATGCAAGGAAGGATGGAGGAAGGGAAGCCAGAGAGGCATAGAGACTGAGTCATGGAGAGAGGAAAGACATGGGAGAGGATGAACTCACCGTTCCAGGGGCACAGACAACAATAAATAAGAATGCGGCTGTTCAAGCTGTAGTGCTGGCAGGGGCCTGTGGAGGCAACAAACGAGACATCATACATTCAAAATGAGAGGTATACTGGGCCCCCAGACTGGAGCTTTGTTCATGCGCCCAACGTATCATTAAATGTATTCAGCCTCAAGGAGGCTACAAAAGAAAGTGATTTCAGCAAACAATCACCTATTTGATAGCGTGACGTCACACAACGGCCCTCCAACGTGCAGCGCTGAGCTCAATGCTTTTGAAAAGGGGGCCTCTTAGAAAGTGTTGCCCTGGCTAACCACATACTTTTCCCAAGCCCTACAACAACATCTCTGTTAATCAGTAATTGCAAACACACGTGACAGCCATGCCAGAAACACGTCAGCACCAGTGGGCATTCTCCTATTGTTTGGAGTGATAAGTCGTTTGTGAACTGGTCTCAAAATACCTTATTTTCTTAGCTATTGATGAATGAAAGACAGTCTGTCCACTGTGAGTGACTATCCTTAGAGAGCAGACAAAGGCCTACTGCTGGAATTTGTACTAATCTCCACTGATTTTTATTTCGAGTGATCGGATTTCCTTTGGAAGCGGGGAACAAGCACTGCACCATGTTTTAATTTTCACCATTTAGGATTTTACGAAGTTCAAGTGGAACTTACTTTGAATACCAATGCTACTGCTGCCTTCCAGTAAGGTCAGGATGGACGACGGAGCAGGAAGGAAAGGTATGACTCTTCGTCTGTCCCACTCACTCTTGCAGCCTGCTTCCCCCTCCTAAGCCCGCCCCCTCTTGTGATGAGTTTTAATTGTCGCCACCCACTCCCTCATTCTTCCTATCTGCCTAACACTCCCCCTGCCATTGAAAAGAATGGAGTTCTGTGAACTCCTCCCAGGGCCATTGTATAAGGGCCCACAAGGAACCCTTATTCACTGCATTGAAAGCTGGCCGGCCCTCTGCAGTGATGTCACTGCTATAGATTGTGCCTGTTGGTCGAAGAATACCTCGCCCAGCAGGCATGTGCAGCAGTACCGCACCTCTGCAAAGTTCTTCGCTCACAGCTGCCCTATTATACGTATGAGAGCAGCAACCAAGTAGTAAACTCGTTTAGGCTGCTTGGCGTTTAATAATTCTTTTCTTGCCTCTCCCCTAAAGGTGGCAGGGCAACGCCCATTTTGCCCATTAACACCAGCTGCCCCTGGACAATGTCAAAATCAATGGGTGTTGCAGTGGAACGCCCACCACAACGCCCATTGCCCGTCCCTTTAAGACTAAGTATAGCGTGAAAGGGTGCCTTATTCACAAGGCAGCGTTAAGCCACCACAACGCCACCACAACGTCGAGAAAAGTGATGTTGTGTCGGTGATAGGTGCTTGTAAATATGCTCCAGGGATTCCAGAGCCTCCCTCACTCTTAGGCAGCTTTAATACTTTTAGCTTTACACATGGCTGTTTCAGCATCAACAAAAAGGATGATATGGCTTCATCAAATTTTTTAAAAAGGGAGGTCTCTAACTTACAAGGAATGGGTAAAAATAGGAAATGTAGCATCTGTAACAAAACCCTGTACCTCAATAACTGATCGGAGTATTAATTATAAGAGTAATAATTGATTCCTCTGCATATCTTCAGTAAATTAGAACCCTTTATCATCAAAGGTTTAAAATTATTGTTGAACACTTCCTCCAGGTCTTCTGAATAAAACCCCCCAAGTGTTCTTTTGGGTCTACTCCATAATTCTCCCTCAATACTGAAGGGCAGCCACCATGGTGGTGTTACAAAAATAAATATAAATATTTTTCTTTGCGAATTGAACTTTTGTATCCTCCTATATCTGCAAAAATCTTAATTGACTGCAGGGCCCTATTAAAATTGAGAATGATCAAGGTTAAAAAAAAGGCTATGTGATCCACGTACAGCTTTATTTTTTAGCAAGGGGGAAAGGGAGATGTAATATCTGTGTCGTGAAGAATAAACTGATCCTGGTGGTTGATAAAAACAGGGCAAATTATAGTGGGAGAGAGGACAGCATTGACGAGTGCCCCGCTTCAAAGTGATATGATTTTCCGGAAAATAATTTAATATTACCTGTGCCTATGAGCCTTGATATAACAGTTGACCTAACGGCTAAGGCGCTCGACCTCGGACCTGGGGAACTGGGTTTTGAGTCTCGGTAACAACGCTAAACATCCTGTGATTCTGGGCAAATCACTTAATCTCCCCGTGCCTAACAAAAATGAATGTGTGTCCTCATGTAACGTAACTGGTGCTATGTAAAGCGCTCTGATACCCGATTCGGTTGCGGGTCAAGTTCGCGCTATATAAAACTGCAAAGAAAAAAAAAAGAATACATTTTGTAAACTAGGAAGGTAACTGAAACTTTCCTATGATTTGATATAGACACTCCCCATTTGCAAGATCAAAGACCTTCTCGGCATCTAGGAGGACGATCACTGCCCGAAAGTATCTGCTGTCACCATATCTATACATTTAAACATAAAAGGAGTATTATAATATAGGTTCTGGCACCTTATGAATCCATTCTGATTCCCCAATATAAGTAAAATGGTTACCTTATCAATCCGATTGGTTAATCGTTTAGTGTAGAATCTATAATCCAAATTTAAAAACGTTATTGGTCTGTAAGATTTCAGATTTTTAGCCTCTTTCCCACCCTTTGAAAAGTTTATCATAATCCTTTTATGTCTGGTACCTGGCGCACAGCAAGCAAATTATTAAAAAGGATAACAGTTGGGGATCTGACTTATAGTCTCTACCACTCACCTCTCAGAGATGGGGTTTAGTAAGATTGAGGCTGCTTCTTCCATCAAGGCAGGTCATTTTAACCTCTTAAAAGACATTGTTTGCTGCTCCGGCCCACCCCCCATTAGGCCTGCTTGTCTGAATACAAACTGGCATAATAATCAAAAAAGATATGCCTCATTTTCTATAACATTTCCATGCTATGCAGGGTTTATGACACTTACCCACATTTTTTAGATGATTTGGTGACTTGAGCACATCACTTAAGGGCAGGCACTGCCAAGTTCTTCAGCATAAGCTGAGGAATGGAATTATCGAAGCTGGAAGTCAGAATCGAGAAACAATCCAGTTGTAAGGCTGCCATGTAGTATTTCTGAAAAACAGGGAGTCCCAAGACTTCTTCACTCATAGGCAGCTGTAATACCTTCAGGTTCACTTGTGGGGATTTCTGCATCCACAAAAAGCATGATATGGCTTGATCCAATTTTTTAAAAAAGGAGGCCTCTTTGTTACATGGAATGGCTAAAAAAGCAAAAGGAGCATCGGTAAAATTGACATTTTAATCCTAGCTGTGTGCCTAATATTTGATGAGGGAGTTGGTAGAGACTATAAGTCAGATCCCCGATGGAAAAGACCCTAGAGAGGATGGGTTCAGCTCAGAGTATTATAAAAAAGATTTAACTATTTTAGCAGGCCACATAGCTATAATTTTTAAGCATTTGATTGCCGGGGTGGCAGGTACCGGACTAATTTCAGAAAGGGGTTTCAGTAAACATTTTAAAGGCTGGGAAAGAGGCTGAAGATCTGAAATCTTATAGACCAAGAACGCTTTTAAATTTGGATAATAAGGTCTACACTAAATATTTAGCCAATCGGATTGATAACATAGCCCTGTTACTTATCGCAGGGAACAAAATGGCATCATAAGTGCCCAGAACTTATACTATAATTCTATTTTTCTGTTTGAATTTATAGATATGGTGAGAGCAGATACAATCGTGGTTGTCTTCATCCTACTAGATACCAAGAAGGTCTTTGATCACGTAAATTGGGAGTATCTATTTCAATCGTAGGAAAGTTTCAGTTCCCTCCACAGTTTATGAGATCTATTCAACTATTATTTCAAGGGGCATATGCACAGGAAATAAGAAATAATTCTTACCAATTTTAAGCGGATCACCAATCAAGCTTGTCCTCTCTCACACACTAATATTTGCCCATTTTTTTAACCCCTGGCTCATCAGGACTCAGATATTACATCTCCCTTTCGCTCTTGCCCAAAAATAAAGCTCCACACGAATGACCTGGCCTTATTTTTAACCCCGACCATTCTCAATGTTAATAGGACCCTACAGTTGATTAAGATCTTTACGAAAGTAGGCGGCTATAAAATTACCAAAGAAAAAATTGAAGATTTATTAACACCACCTAGATGCTCACCCTTAAGTATAAAAGTAGAACTATAGAGAAGGTGAAAAATGCTACTTGTTTTTTTTTTATTATGAAGAGCAGGAGGAAGTGTTTAACAATATTTTTAAACTCTTGATGAGAAAGGTGTCTAATTTATTGAAAATATGGAGCGCTTGCCCCTATCAATTATTGGGCAGACAGCTCTGATTAACATTTCAATGTTACTTATGCTCTTCTTGCTATTTTTAGCCATTCCTCGTAAGCTAGAGGCTTCTTTCTTTAAAACAAAAAATGGAATCTAGCCATATCATCCTTTTGGTGGATGCAGAAATACTCACAAGTGAAGTTGAAGGTATTATCGCTGCCTAAGAATGAGAAAGGCATGGTGATCCCTGTTTTTCAGATATGCTACATGGCAGCCTTTATTTTATAACTGCATCATTTCTCAATGCTGAATTTCATCTTGTATTAAATCCATTCTTCAACTCATGCTAAAGAAAATGGCGGTGCCTGACTTCAGGTGGTGTGTTCAAACCACCAAATGATTTAAAAAAGTGAAGTATAGGTCATTACATCTCCAGTGCATGGGAAAGTTAGAGGAAATAAGGCATATCATTTTTGATTATTATGCCAGTTTGTATTCAGACGATCAGGATTGAAAGGTGGGCTGGAGCAGCATATAGATGATTTTTTTAATATTGTAAAATGACCCACCCTGACGGAGGGGGCAGCCTCAATTATATTAAACCCTATATCAGAGAGGGAGGTGGTAGAGACTTTAAGTCAGATCCCCAATGGAAAAGCCCCTAGAGAGGAGGGGTTTGGCCCAGAGTTTTATAAAACATTTGTAACAGTTTTAGCAGGCCCCATAGCTATTCTTTAAATTCATTTCCTTGCCGGGCGGAAGGTACCAAGCTCATTTCAGAAAGGGGTTTCAGTCAACTTTTAAAGGATGGGAAAGAGACTGAAGACCCAAAATCTTATAGACTAAGAACGTTTTTAAATTCGGATTATGAGGTCTACACTAAACATTTAGCCAATCAGATTGATAAGGTAGCCCCATTACTTATAGCAGGGGATCAGAATGACATCATAAGTGGCAGAAACCTATACTATAATACTCATTTTATGTTTTAATTTATAGATATGTTGAGAGCAGATACCACCCCGAAAATGATCATCCTACTAGGTGCCGAGAAGGTTTTTGATGTGGTAAATTAAGAGTGTCTCTTTCGTATCATAGGGAAGTGTCAGTTTCCTCCACAGTTTACGAGATCTATTCAGCTATTATATCAAGCGGTGTCAGCACAGGTAATCATAAAATATTTTACACCAAATCACATCACTTTGAAGCGGGGCGCCTGTTAATGCTATCATCTTTCCCACTATTATTTGCCTTTTTTGTCGAACCCTTGGCTCAGTTTATTCGAGAGGACTCAGCTAGTACATTTCCCTTTACCTCAAAAATAAAGCTGTAAACGGATGACCTGGCCTTATTTGTAACCCTGACCATTCTCAATATTAATAGGGCCCTGCAGTCGATTAGGATTTTTACAAAAGTAGCCAGAAATAAAATAACTAAGAAAAAAGGAATATTTATTGTTTAACACCACATTGGATGCCCTCCCTTTAGTGTTAAATGACAATTACAGAGTTGCCCAAAATGGTATTTGGGGGCTTTTTATTCAGAAGAGCTGGAGTAAGTGTTTAACAATAATTTCAAACCCTTGATGAGAAAAGTTTCTAATGTATTGGAAATATGGAGAGGTTTGCCCTCATCAATCATTGGGTGGACAGCTCTGATTAAAATGTTAATTTTACCAATGCTCACCTTCCTATTTTAAGCCATTCGATGTAAGCTATAGGCCTCCTTTTTAAAAATATTGAATGAAGCCATTTCAACAATTTTTTGGATACAGAAATGCCAACAAGTGAAAGCTGAAGGAATTACAGCCACCTAAGTGTGAGGAAACTTTTAAACTCCTTGTTTTCAGAAATTCTGCATGGCATCATTTCTTGATTCTGCCTTCCAACTTTTATAATTCAATTCTTGAACTTATGCTGAAGAATTTGGTGGTGTCTGACCTTAGGTGGTGTGCTCAAATCATCTAAAATGTTAGGTATAGGTCATTACATTTCCAGTGCATGATAAAGTTAGAGGAAATTAGGAATATCTTTTTTGATTATTATGCCAGTTTGTATTCAGACGAGCAGGATTGAAAGGGGTGCTGGAGCAGCAAATAGATGATTTTTTTAACAGTTTAAAATTACCCACCCTAGTGGAAAAGTTAGCCTTAATATTATTAAACCTTATCTTGGAGAGGGAGGTGGTAAAGACTATGGACCTGATTACTAGTTTGGAGGACAGGGTTACTCTGTCACAAATGTGACAGATATCCAGTCTGCCAAATTACAATTGCATTATATTCTATGGAACTTACAATATGGCAGATGAGATAGCCGTCATTTTTGTGACGGAGTATCACAACCGCCAAACTCATAATCAGGTCCAAAAGTCAGATCCCGATTGAAAAGCCCATGGTGGGGATGGGATAGGTTCAGAGTTTTATATAACATCTGTAACAATTTTAATAGGCCCCATGGCTATGGCTATCCTTTTCAATCATTTGTTTGCCTGGCACCGAGTACGGGTCGCATTTATTAAGATTGAGGCTGCCTCCTCCGTGCAGCTTCTCCTTTCCGCCTGCTCATTTGAATTCAAACTGGCATAAAAATAAAAAGATATGCATAATTTCTTCTAACATGTACGTGCACTGCCCAGTTTCTGAATTCCTCATTCTAGTGATCAGATTTTGGTTGGCCCTTTCGTTTGTTTTCAAGGCAAAAAATGACCTATACATTTCCTGGCCTCATAAACAGATTGTAAGAATGTCTGATTATTGATCAATGCCTTTTTTAAGAAGAAATCCTTTATCCTCTCCTTTGTTGCAGTTTACCTCTCCACCGAGGCATCTGTACTGTGTGACCCTGGAGTCTGACAAGCTCTGCCTGTTTCGGCTTGCAGTTTGGCTAGTTCTTCCTTCTTTTTCTTATTGCGGAATGCTTGTATATTAAAAAGGGTCTCCATAATAGTACATTTAGAGGCCTCCCAGATAATAAATATATCTGCTGCGACCTTATTGGTTGTGCAGGAGCTTACTTTCTCTTATACAATCAAATCTATCATGTCTTCTTCAAAAATGTTTGTTTAATCCATCAGCCATCTTTCAATCTACTTGGTACTGGGATGGCATATTAAAAATAAAATGCCAGATGGTCCGTCAAACCACATGATTAGTGTGAGATATCAATAGGAAAGGAAGGAGATCCCAAAAATATATAAATCCAGAAAGAAGTATTAAACTGTTTCGAATATTACGTGTGGGACCTTGCTCCTCCTATTATCTTTGCTCCCCACATATCTATCACAAGGAAATATCTTTAAAGATCTTTTCAATGTGTCTCTCTATTGCAACCTGCACGTCTTCAAGGATCCAAACTCAAATCAGGTACAGAGTTAAAATCTCCACCAAATAAGGCCTCCCCCTGCAAGTAACTTAGAGCCTGATTTAGTCAAAAGGGTTTCTCCGTCACAATGGTGACGGATGTCCGGACCGCTGAAATATAAATCCGATAGGATATAATAGGATTTATATTTCAGCGGACAGCATATTCACCACTGTTGTGACAGAATAACACATATGACAAAATTAAATTAGGCCCTTAATCCCAGCCAAGTTCAGGAAATTGTTTGTAACATCAGGTAACTGACCTTCGACTCCATGGCGTGCAGGAACCCAGTGGGGCTTCCCATTGCACCGCCTTTGAAAGACACACTGCAGAGGGACTGTCATGCCACCTGCCAGCCGGATCACAAAATTGGTTGTAATCGGGCGGGTGGCTGGCAGAGACCTTCAGTTGAGCAGTGAATTGGTGTTTGGCATCGCCATGCCACCGCTCCATCAGAAGTCCCAATTAGGCCCTTAGTCTATTTAGATATGGTGTCATTCAGATTTGATATTCTCTGCTCATCTTCCGAGTGATGAGCGCTCAAACATCCTAATGTCCTTATTGCCATGGCCTCTTGTTTTACTTCCAATTTTTGAGCCAGGGAGTATTAATCAACTTTCCTCTCTTGCACTTATTTTATTAAAAGCTGTAGCATCATATAGATTTTGCCCTTTGAGTCTCAAAAGTCTGCCATAGAAATCAGTAATGGATTGTCCAAGCCTGAGTCTCCCAACCCTCTTGGGTCTCCATTGAATGATCTTCTGCAGGGTCAGAATAGGTATATAAGACAGCAGTAAACATCTGTGCAATACTAACAAGTCCCCACCGAATCACTGACATAATATCAATCTATACAATATTGTGGTACGGAAATACTGTGTAAAAAATATTGATTACAAAAATATTGTTTCCTTATACTTATAATGGTAAATCCTAAAATGTAGAAAAAATATACAAAAATATCATTTTGTAATATATATATATATATATATATATATATATATATATATATATATATATATATATATATATATATATATATATATATATATATTTATACTTTAAATAGCAAATCATAAATGTTATAATATATAACAGTAGTATAATGTAAATGAAATACATTTAAGTAACATTTAATACCATATATACATATATATTTATATCAACATACACATAAAAATATGTGAGTGTATGTCTCTATATTCATATATATAACACTACTATTTCAAAAATATATTTTACATTATATTACATTTTGTTTTTTAAATTTACTACTGTATACATAATATACTGTATAATATATAATATATATATATATGTATTACCTACTGGCAGTCACCAGTAGGTAGTTATAGTTAGGACCTAGTTTACATAGGAAAAGCATTTTTATTTTCCCAATAATTTTGGTGCTGGTTGACAAATCTTTGCGGAATTTTCAAAACTAGTGATCAGCTCTGGACAACAATCCAGAGCACACTTTGTGTATCCAATCAGGTATCAAACTTCGGCTCAACCCTCGGGCTAACAGGTAAGCCTGAGAATCGGTCTCCCTGTAGATTTTTGCCTTGCGTTACATTTTTTCACCGACCCATTTTTTCCTCTTTAATACTTTGCCTTCTTTTGTTTATGTAGCCTTAAAGTACCGACGCTGTGTGTTTTGTTACACACGATCCCCTATTTTGACGAAACGGTAACCGATTACTTACGGTACCGTCCTCCAACCACACGCAAACATCCCGATTAGGACCGGGACGGAATTATCACCGGTCTCCCGGTGAGTCCTTTTCTTAATTCCAGATATCTTTTTTCCATCTTAGTTTTTTTTGTTTTCTTTTTCTGACACCGGCCTTCATTATTTTTATTGATTACTTTCTTTTTCCTCAACCAACAGATAACGCGCCTTGATCATTCAGATCAGGTAATTGTCCACAAAAAAACCCCTTTCTCCATTTTTCTCTTAAACTATTTCTCCGGAGTGCTCGTTCTATCTTGCAACGTAGAACCTTTAGCCCATTTTTCTCTCTAAACATAGAGTGCGTGCATTTTTGGCCCTTTAGTCATTTTTTTTTTTCTATTTAGACCGTCTAACTAAGTTAGGACATCCACATTTGCATTTGATCGGTGGGGTTCTGTTGTGGTGATGTTTTAACCTAAGTATAAGTGAATATTTCAACTTAGGTTTACTTTGTCATGAAGCATTTACGTGGATTTTAGAATTATGAGGAGTAGCATTTAGGCGTTGCGGCATACGTGGTGATTACTAATACGCTTTAAACCAGCTTTTACCAGAGATTATGACTGGATGTATAACATTTTGATTCTTGAGTTATGACAGAATTAAATACGCAAATGTGCCTTTTTCAAACGGAGAGTAAGTTCGGATGATTAGCATGTGTAGTTTAAATACTTGTAGATTCCTGATTAGGGATAGACGTAATTTCTTGATTTCTAGTTTTTTACATTTATGTATTTATGGACACTTGTCCCATCCATGAACTAGAGTTTGTTATGCCAAGATAAGAGGGTACGATTTTTGGATTAGTTAAACAACGTTATATTCAGATTTATTCCTCGCAATTCTACACACTCGTATGCCTAATGTGTCCTCGTCAGATTAATGTTTTGAAATTTAGAAGCTATTGTCGTAACGCTACCTAATGCAACCGTTTTCACTTTTGAGGCTTGGGATAGTGTATTACGATTGATTTATTAAAGCTTGGACCACCTTAGGGTCAATACTTAACCGTGTAAAGTCACCGCACGCCACAATTTATATGCTTATGATTAACTTAGGAATCTCTTACATTGTATAAAGTACAGCGGCCGTATGTCACTACACACTACCTATTTCACGCGCCAATTATATAGACCCGATGTGTAGAACTGCCTGTGAGTTTTCTCACCTAAAGTCACTTTTTGACTCCTTTTCCCACCCCCATCTTTTTTGGTTTCCACTTCACTGGTGTCCCCACCCTCCACACATATTATATGTTGATTTGGATTGTTTCTTTTTGTTTATTATTTATTTTTCTTTTAGCCCTGAAGATTCACAGCCACATGCTGTGATGAAACACGTGTAGGCTAGAGTGACATACACAGTGATTCTGAAGAAAGAACACTGTTGAACAATAAAATACATTTTGAAAGACTTATGCGTGTATGATCTATCCCATCACTTTCATCATTTGACCGTTTGAAGTTTGATACCTGATTGGATACACAAAGTGTGCTCTGGATTGTTGTCCATTTACATTAGAGAGAGGTCTCTGAACCTCTTCTCTTACAGAGGTTAAGGTTTTCCTCTGCCAAGAAGCACCTAATTTTATATCGCGAGACTTTAATACTTACCGTGACAAGCTGAGCGCCATTTTCCTGAATACTTAAAAACCTGTTCCCTGACTGTTTATAGTGATCAGCTCTGGTCAGCTCCTGTCTTGAAAGTTTTAGAGTGATTCGCCAAGCGGGGGCCGAGAAAAAAGGGGGGTCCCAAAACGTGTTTTCCCCATGGTATTTTCCATAGGAAAATTTAGACACGGCTACATTCTGAACTGCTGAACGGAATTACACCAAATTCGGCAATCAAGGTAGCCCTTGGTTCAGAAAGTTACCTTTTTTTAAATGGTGTAAGTCCATTCAGTTTTTGCGGAGAAATTCAAAAAATAAAAGTCTGAAAATCAGTTTCCCTTAGGAAACTTTAGCCAAGGCTACAGCCCGAACTGCTGAACATTATTACACCAAATTTGGAAAAAAAGGTAGTGCTTGGTTCCGGAAGCAACCTTGTGGTGCATTGTAAGTTGGGGGATTAAGTCCCTTTGAATCACGAGGGTCCCTGACGCCAACTAGCCCACCATGTACCTCCAGTAAGCGCCACAGAGCTGCGTTGCAGAGAAGTGTAAAAAGGAGCGTGGCATAGGACCAGCTCTCTGCAACACAGCCCTGTGGCACTTACTGGAGGTACCTGGTGGGCTAATTGGCCACCAGGGACCCTTAGGATTCAGGCGGACTAAATCCCCCAACTTAAATCATGTGTGCAAATGCTCCCTGTGGCACATTTTAAGTTGGGGGATTAAGTCCCATTGAAACCTGGGGTCCCTGGGGGCCAACTAGTCCACCAGGTATGTCAGTAAGTGCCTCAGAGTTGCGTTCAGAGAGGTGTAAAAAGGGGCTTGGCTCAGACCACCTCTCTGCAACGCAGCTCTGTGGTGCTTACTGGAGGTACCTGGTGGGCTAGTTGCCGTCCAGGTGGAGTTCTGGACTTTTTGGTACTGTCCAGAGGTGTCAGGGACAACACCCGAAGACCCCTGAGTTCTACCTGTCTCGGTGCACAAATAAACAGAAACACGGGCTTCTCGATGGTGGCATCAAAGACCAAAGGTTTATTACTGCACGGACACAGAAGTCACAGAAACTACACACGGGCAGAATCTAGGAGCCTGTTCGATTTGTACAAAGTGGGTTGCTCCTTAAATAGCTTGGGGCAACATTCTTCACATGCTAGTACGTTTCTAAACCTTCATGTCCTAAAAAATAAATATTTGGTGTTACACAAGAATCGTCAACAATATCTGATGTCAAAACATTACGAACGAGGGGTTCCCACTGTTCCATCATAATCCCATGTCAACTTTTCATTCAAGAGCCGGACCGCCTCATCGTAAATTTCGTTACCTCCCCCAAATAAAAGCCCAGAAGGAAAGGAGCAGAGCCAGGTGCAGAAGATAGTAAAGCAGGATAAGAGATGTTTGTGGGTCGTAAATGGGCAAGGCTACCAGCTTCGGCTGCCTAATCATGATCAGGCCAACGAACACGAGAACCAGTATAGCAGGACTGGCCTCAGGCTGGGGAGGCAGCTTCTGTCGAGTCATGCGGCCACAGCGTTTCTGTCCTAAGGTGCACGTGTCACTAGCAAGGTGAATCGTCGGCTAAAGCTTACGTGTCCATTGACTATGTGAGGGCAAGAATACAAAATGGCTGCCATAAACTAAGATGGATGCCATGGGTGAATCAGAAATGTGTTTATAACAGGAGTGCTCTTGCTCGTAACATAGCGAAAACACCAGGATATGCTAAATGGATCATTTGCGGTTCACTGATACCAAAATTATGAGTTTACGACAATGTTGAAAACACGGGTTCAAATCGTCACGGAACCTCAGACCCTCCTTTTGCCCTTACATAGGCAATTACTCAGTCTATATCAGAGTCTATCTCGATGTTCATTAGGTCAGTGATATGTTGTTGCATCATCATCCTTTCTCGTACCTTGTCTCCAAACACAGGTGGTTTTCTGAAACAGGTTGCAGCACAGAGGCTACACAAAGCGGGACCACATTGGATAATAAGGCAGCACAAGAACAGGAATACTTGGATAATACCAACGACCATCAGAACCTTCCATCCCCATGCTGATAGTAGAGTCCAAAGCCACTCCATTAAGGACCAGTTTCCCTTGTCTACGTGAATAGAGTCGGAAATCTTGTGTAGCTTAGAGATCGCTTCGTATACAGTCGGAGCATTATTGGGAATAAAAACACAGCAGCTCGATTGGATCATTCTGCATACCCCACCTCGATCTGCAAGTATTACGTCAAGAACCATACGATTCTCCAACGTCATGAGACGATCCGCCTGGAGCTCAGCTGTTAAGTTACTAAGGGCACCAGCAGTTTCTGTAATAGTAGATTCAACTACCCGTGTTAGCTGACGTAGATTTCTACTATTGGCCATAGGCCCCCAGAACGGAAGGAAACCTTTGAAGAAGTCTCCGGCTTCCTGACCAGCGGTATCTTCTTTGCTGAAAACACCTCTTGCTACTCTGGTTTTGTGATAATCTGGGGAAGCAGTGTATGTTGGAGGCAATAGTCGAGCAATATAGCATGAACCTGAAAAGTCAGCAGGCAGCCATGTATATGCTCTATCCTGACAGATGAAGTAGGTACCCTTAGCAGTTAGGAAGGCAGGGGAGGAGTTCGACGGATACACATAAGTCCCTAGCCGAGCTCTTGGATTTCTCCCATTTCCTTGCAAGCAGAATTGACCTCGGTGAGGTACGACCCAGACTGGAGTTGAGCTTTTACGCTTGCTTTCACCCAAACTAATACTATACTCCGTAGAATTCCAACTCAGATAAACTCGTAGTTCATCTCTAGGGACAGATGGGGAGTTATTGACGTCTTTAATCATGTCAGTTATTCCCTTTATCAAGGCTTTATTAACGGATGTATACTTAGCGGAACGTGGAGGACGCTGGGGATAGGTTTCGAGAGCATAGACAAATACAGTTTGGAAGGCCCGACATGATCCATTATAGCTAAAAGGCAAGACCAGATAGGGAATGCCTTTATCCATAGTGTGGGGTATCAAACCACATACCCAGCAGTTTGTTGTGTTAACTACCAGTTGGTGTTGATGCAAGAGTTGTACAAAAGTGTTATTTATGAATTCTGAGCGTCGAGCTTGCTCATGTTCAGGGAACGGATGAAAAGAATGATAAGAAGCAACAGTAGAAGAAACAAGATCAAGGGGAGGTACTGTAGTTGTTATCGGTGTAAAAATTAAATGCACACCAAAGACGATTCCACCCGCCAACGTTATTAAAACAATCAAAAACGTAATTGCACATTGCATCAGAAAACATTTGTTATGAAGAATCTTGTAAAGTCTATTTCTGCGAACATAAATTACATTCTCTCGGTGCAGCCCAGGAAGCTCCATCTTCTACAACCGCTCGCGACCACTGATGATATGTACGTAGTTGAAAATGCCTCTATCAGCCCTGGGAGTTCCCAGAACTAACAGAAAGACCGACCTTGTGTCTGGCCCCCGCAGATTCAACTAGGCACAAAGCCACGACCCTACGGCTACCCAGACGGCAAGGTTATTAAAACAACATAACATGCATAGAAAAATACAAAATATTAGCAAACTTCCTGGCTGGAGGCAATGTATCAAATTAAAATATGAAAAATAGGCAGTTTCCTGCTTTATTTGTCCTTAGAATGAGAACGGAGGTTGTATCTCAGTTTTCCTGGCGTTGTTTGGTCCGGAAATAGTCTATTTTCAGCAGGGGTTGCAATGTTCGAGTTCGCAGATGGCAAATGTTCGTTTGATGCTGAGGACAAATGTTCAGTGTTCAAAGGAGCAGTTTCAGAAGGGGAGTCAGAGTTCGGTGAATTAGTAATCAGTTCTGCATCGCTGAAAGGAATGTATCTAGGAACTGGTTCGGTTTCAGAAGCACCAATTTCTTTTTTCACCCAGTTATCATAAGGAAGTGGAAGGGGTACACGCTTAGCATGCGTCGCATGGACCCAATTCTTTCTGCCCGCCACACGTATAGCAGTCCTTGTCGCCAACAGAACTTGGAATGGTCCGACGAACTTGGGTTGGAGATTTCTGGTCCGTCCAAAGTTCCTGATGACGACTTGGTCGCCGGGCTTCAGCTGATGACCTGGACTTTCCGGTGGCTTTGGTAATGCATCGAAAACCTGTTGGTGAATGAGACTCAATTTAGCAGTCAAGTCAAAAAGGTAATCGATTAACATTGGATATTCCAGTTGCTTGAACTCCCTCGGTCTAGGTACCCCCCAAACATTTGCAGGTCGACCGAACACAATCTCATAAGGGCTAAGCCCTACTCGAGAATATACAGTCGCTCTTGTGGATAACAGAGCCAAAGGTAGTGCGTCTGGCCAGGACAAGCCCGTTGAGGCTTGTATCTTGGCCAGTTTCAGCTTGAGGGTGCCATTGTAGCCTTCCACTAAGCCTGCAGACTGGGGGTGATTCGCACTGTGAAATTTTTGTTTTATGTTTAAACCTGCACACACACTCTGCATAACTTTCCCTACGAATTCACTTCCGTTATCTGACCATACAATCCGTGGCATACCGTACCTGGGGAAATATTCCTTGAGAAGGATTTTGGCAGTGGACAAGGCAGTATTGTCCTTTAGTGGATATGCTTCGATCCACCTTGAAAAAGCACAGACTACCACTAGAACGTACTTAAGATTGTTGCAACGATCCATGTGGATGAAGTCTAACTGAATCACTTCGAAGGGGCAAGAAGGAGGAGCAAAGTGACCAGCGGGTGTGGGGATTCCCTTGCCAGGATTATGCATCAGGCATATCATGCAATTTCTCACCACTCTTTCTGCACACTTACTAATTCCATCATTCTTCCAGACTGGAGCCAACATCTTACAAATCCCTTTAGAACTGATGTGCGCTGCTCCATGCGCCATCGTTACTACCGCAAGCACATACGCATCAGGCAACATCCAACGCTGCTGTTCCGACAAATCGATCCAACATCCATTCGAGTCCAATTTACCCGTATTCTCTTTCCATGCAAGCTTTTCCTCTTCAGTCGCCTCTTCTTGAATTGCTTTCACACTTTCCACTGTGTCCTCACACATTCCCGATTCAGTAATCCATCTTGCAGACGTTGCAACATACATTCTACTCATCGTATTCCTAGCTGTCTGTTTAGCGGTCTCATCAGCAAAAGCATTTCCACGACCAACATCATCCGTGATTGCTCGATGAGCACTGTACTTCACAATCGCAACTTCAGTCGGCAAGGTTAGAGATTCCAACAAGTCATTGACTAGCTGACCATGTTGGATCTTAGTCCCATGGGACGTAATGAAACCTCTTTCCTTCCACAAACGGCCAAAACTATGCGCTACCCCGAACGCGTACTGACTATCTGTGAACACATTCACTCTCTTTCCCTTAGCTAAAACACACGCTCTAGTCAATGCAATTAATTCTGCAGCTTGGGCAGAATTCTGACTCACTCTTGCAGTCTCCACAATAGTACTCAAAGTCGTTACTGCGTAAGCAGCTGTTACATCACCATTCTCCAATTTAAAACAAGACCCGTCAACATACAACGTGCCATCTGGATCTGGTAACGGAGTGTCTTTAAGATCAATCCGTCCTTTTGTCTCTTCCTCGGTTCTGAAACAACAGTCATGAGGTTCAGAATCCCTCGACTCCTGATCAGTCGGCAACAATGTTGCTGGATTCAATACATTACATCTTTTAATCTGAATATGACTCGCTAGCAGTGTCAGCTCGTAGCCTGATAATCTAGCACTGGTAAGGTGTTGTGTCTTGGTTCGGTCCACAGCGTGAGGAACCATGACCACTAGCATGTTGTTCATGACCAAACCAGCAGATTGTCGAATGGACGCTGCAGCTGCTGCTGTAGCTCTCAAGCAACTAGGCAACGCTCTGGCTACCGGATCTAATGTTGATGAAAAATACGCACAAGGGCGTTACTTATCACCAAATCGTTGCGTCAGAACACCCAACGCGCAACCTTCTCTCTCGTGGACATAGAGTGTAAATGGTTTACTGTAGTCGGGTGTACCCAATACAGGAGCTGAACACAGTGAATTTCGTAACTCAGAAAAACTTTCCTGTCATTCGGCAGACCATGGCACCGGACTCGGAACACCTTTCCCAGTCAAGGCCACCAATGGTTTTGCCAAAAGAGAGAAATTTGGGATCCATTGTCTACAGTATGAGGTAATACCTAAAAAGGCACGCACTTCTCTCTGTGTGCTAGGAACATTCATCTGCGTAATTGCTTTTATTCCCTCCTTTGACAAGAGATGACCTAGGTAGGTCACTTCTTGACAACAGTATTGCATTTTGGAAGGTGACACCTTGTGATTTAAATTAGACAAATGATGTAGTAGGGAAATTGTAGCTGCTTTGCAAGTTTCCTTGTCTTCGGCAGCCACCAAAAGATCATCGACATATTGCACTAAAGCAGAACCAGGAGGAAGTACAAAGGAATCTAACTGACTTTTTAATGCGTGGCTGTAGATGGATGGGCTTTCACAATAGCCTTGTGGAGCACGTTTAAACCTGAAGCTTTGGCCTCCTAGAGAGAAGCCGAAAATATCTCTGCTTTCCTCGGCTATCGGAATGCTGAAAAAGGCATTCTTCAAGTCGATAACTGAAAACCATGTGGCTGTAGCAGGAATCAACGTTAACAATGCAGTAATGTCTGGAACCACAGGAAACTGTGGAATCACAATTTTGTTAACTTCTCTAAGATCAATTACAAATCTATAGACTGGAGGCTTTGAAGGATCAGTGCGTTTCAGAATTGGCAGTACAGGGCTGTTACAGACATTTCCTCTAGTTTCTTCTACTACGTCTTTCTTGATCAAATCTTGCACTATCAATAAAAGCGCACGTTCACCTTCACTAGAGATCTTGTATTGTGGGATTCGTGGAAATTTGACATTTGCTTTCAAAGTGACTACATATGGTGGAATTTCTAAAAGACCTATGTCGTTAGGACCAGTCGCCCAAAGAGTATCAGGGAGAGAGCGCAGCTCCAGTGGGAGCGCATCCATTGACAAGTACATCGGAGAGATGATTCTCTTACCCAATGTAAGCTGTACTCCTGCCGGAGAACAGTACAGAGTCGCGTACAGGCGTTTTAACAAGTCTAAACCAAGCAGATTTTCATTACAACCAGTTGTCAAAATCAGGGGTGCTTTCAATTGACGGGGTCCAACAGAAATAGACAAAGGACCAGATACGGGGTTGTGAACAGGGGCGCCTGAAAAACCTACAGAAACATTTGTTAAGCCAGACAAAGGTGCGCCAGGGAGTTTTGCATGTATGATAGAACTTTTTGCTGCACCAGTATCCAACAGAAACGGTTCGACTACACCTGATGTTGCTACTGCGACATAAGGCCCACTCTGATCTACTGGAACTGATACTACTCCCTCTCTTTGTCCATGGCTGTCCTAGTACTCATTTTGCTGAAATTCCTCACTAACTTCACAGTAGTCTTCAACGTGATACTGTTGAGATCTAGTAGGTTGGGCAGACTGTCCGTTTCGCTGATCAAAATAATTAGAAGGGCGATCATTCATTTGTGGAGGCATAGCACCTCGTCCTCGACCTCTAGAATTTTGCGTAGAACCACCACGACCTCTCTGAGCTGCTGCAGCATTATTTTGTGCTAATACTGGACACTCATTTTTATAATGACCTTCCTTCTTGCAGTAAGCACACTGATTCCATTGGTATTGTGGTCTCTGAGAACCATAGTCTGTCCTCTGATATGGCCCTTGCTGTGTATTCGTCTGATTCGTGCGAGGCGGATATGCCTGCTGCAAAAGAACTTTAGTTTTTAAATCTTTTGTTTTCTTATCTGACTTTTCCTTCTCTTCTTTATCCCTATTTTCATAATACTGAGCAGTTGCAAGTATTTGCGCAGTCGTAGAGACAGCCCACGCACTTTCAGAATCTTTTAATTTATTACTGAGCTCTGGTAACAGATTGTGCACAAATTTATCAACAAATAGTCTCTGTCCTCCTTCCGTGCTCATATCCTGACCACTGTGATCTACGAAAGTTTCTTCAAACCTTGTGAAAAAGTCGGAGACACTTTCGTCCTTTTTCTGCCTGCATGCGGACAACTTGTCCCAGTTAACGCGCAATGCTGGCATCAGAGTTTTCATTAAATCGATTATTCTACCAGGCAAATCAGCAATTAGAGGTTCAGGTTTAGAACCACCTATTTGTTGACCATCTGCCGCTATTATAGCTGGCCAATCACCACCTAGGGCAACTGGATGATTTTCTTTACGAATTTTAGCCCAAATTGGTTGAGGTACTACATTGCCAAATAACATGTCAATGTCCGCTAAATTCATTACACAAGCTTCAACTGTTTGCGCCAACTCTTTGTAGTATCCGGCTGGATTTTTACGCGGATCTGGCAAGGCCTGTTTTACTGCTAACACTTCGGCTCGTTTCCACGGAATGTGTATCCACACTCTCTGGAATTGGGCCGGAGCGGCTGCAATACCATTCACTGCGTCAGCTTGAACGGCTTCGCGCCATATTGGAGGAACCTCCCTCATAGGATATTGTCGACCTTGCTTCGTACTACGTTTCTCTAACTCTCTTGGTGAACGAAGGGAAGGATCGAATCTAAAATCTAAAATTAATTCCATTGCTTCTTTTATCTCCTGACCAACTATCATACCTGCAGCAAATTTTTGTTGAACTTGGATTAATTCATCCGGTACCTGTTCAGATTCGCTCTCTTCCCATTCTTCACGTAAAAGGGAACACATGACATCAAACACATAGCGCTGTGTCGGTTCCTTCCATTGCATGAATGTATCTAATACATCTCGCACACTATATCTTCCAACTTTCGAAATCCACCTAAGGGCAGTAGAGTCTAATATTCCACGTTCTTCACTACTAGGAAGCTGACTACGTCTCTGAACGGAGTCAGAGACAGGACTCCTAATCAAAGTTTTGTAAAAGGGAGATAGAATATTAGTGACAGAATCAGTGATTCTCCGACGAACAGAAAGCGGAGTCATATAGCTTGCAGAAGTTTGAAGGAGAGTAGTAGTAGGGACAGAAGAAACAGCAACAGCAGGGGTAGCAGGCAAAGTAGCTTGTGAAACAACAGGTATCAGCGGTACAGGCATAGGCAGAGGAGCTGGCAACCCTGGAAGAGGGGGTGCCGGAGGAACATTAATATTGACCATAGGAAGTACAGGAGCTTGATTCAGGGGAGCAGGAGCAGGTATACCAGGCTGTCCAGCAACCGGTAATTGAACATTCGGTAAAGGTGGAGCTGTAGCACCCTGTGCATACGGTGGGGGTGACCTCAACAAGTAAGACAACAGGGGATCCTTTTCGGGGTCCTCTACTATCTTAGCTGTACTCGATGGCAAGGCAGGATAGCACTTGTCTATCGCTAAATTACGCTCTCTATTGGCCACCTCCATCGCTTTCTCAGGTTCATTGAGTTGCAGCTGCTTGGCAGACTGTTCTAAAGTCAACTCTTGCTCTTTCTGTTCTTTCTTTAGCTTTTTAGTTTCTCTCTGTTTGGATTCTTTTCGCCAATAACGGAAAGAATCAAACATTGCCGGCCGGGCTTTCTTCTTAAATAATTTCATTTCTAAATTATCAAGAATTTCGGGTTCAAAACTACCATGCAGTGGCCAACTAAAGACACCATCTTTCTCCGTATATGGGATCCACACCTCATTATCAGATATAGGACCCACACCATGTTTATAGTAAAGATCATAAAGAGGAGTTCCAATCGGAGGAACCAGACATGAGTCCTCCAACCGGGAATCCCTGTTGCAACCAAAACACGACAACATACAATTTTTCCGACTTACCATTTTATAATCCGGAACACAGAACAGACACAAACAAAAGTGCGCACTCGAACCAAGAACTTAGGCCTACCAAAGCGAACAAATGTATCGATACCCAAACTAAACCAAATGATTATCGTAACTAGAACAACCAGTGATAATCTTACGAAACCAAACCAAACCAAAAATTAAAAGGATTATCCAAACAGGAGCAAACCCTTACGAAGTAACCAAACAACTAGCAACCACTTAATACTTAACTGAGGTACTGAAGACGTCACCAAGGAGAAACCCGTCTCGTCTCGCCGTACTAAGGTCTGCACCTCGGGTCCAAGACAGGGCGACAGTCAAGGCAGCGGACCACTGCAGCCGTCCGAACGGGAACCCTCGTGGAAGAGAACGTCGGGCCACTTTTGCGATATGCCGGGATCGATGAAGTGGGGCGCCTCCCTCTGGAATCTTCACACGAAGCTTCTCGAACTCTTCAGGCTTTTGGACTGGTACCGAATGACGTCGCCCCACGTTGGGCGCCAATTAGAGTTCTGGACTTTCTGGTACTGTCCAGAGGTGTCAGGGACAACACCCGAAGACCCCTGAGTTCTACCTGTCTCGGTGCACAAATAAACAGAAACACAGGCTTCTTGATGGTGGCGTCAAAGACCAAAGGTTTATTACTGCAGGGACACAGAAGTCACAGAAACTACACACGGGCAGAATCTAGGAGCCTGTTAGAATTGTACAAAGTGGGTTGCTCCTTAAATTCAAAATTTTTAGCTTGGGGCAACATTCTTCACATGCTAGTACGTTTCTAAACCTTCATGTCCGAAACAATAAATATTTGGTGTTACACAAGAATCGTCAACAATATCTGATGTCAAAACATTACAAACGAGGGGTTCCCACTGTTCCATCATAATCCCATGTCAACTTTTCATTCAAGAGCCGGACCGCCTCATCGTAAATTTCGTTACCTCCCCCTAATAAAAGGCCAGAAGGAAAGGAGCAGAGCCAGGTGCAGAAGATAGTAAAGCAGGATAAGAGATGTTTGTGGGTCGTAAATGGGCAAGGCTACCAGCTTCGGCCGCCTAATCATGATCAGGCCAACGAACACGAGAACCAGTATAGCAGGACTGGCCTCAGGCTGGGGAGGCAGCTTCTGTCGAGTCATGCGGCCACAGCGTTTCTGTCCTAAGGTGCACGTGTCACTAGCAAGGTGAATCGTCGGCTAAAGCTTACGTGTCCTTAAGTGAAATGGGTTGATCAGAGGTCACTGCGTGTCCATTGACTATGTGAGGGCAAGAATACAAAATGGCTGCCATAAACTAAGATGGATGCCATGGGTGAATCAGAAATGTGTTTATAACAGGAGTGCTCTTGCTCGTAACATAGCGAAAACACCAGGATATGCTAAATGGATCATTTGCGGTTCACTGATACCAAAATTATGAGTTTACGACAATGTTGAAAACACGGGTTCAAATCATCACGGAACCTCACAGGGACCCTCAGGATTCAAGGGGAATTAATTCCCCAACTTAAAACCCACCATGTGGCTCGTTTTCACAGAGGTGAAGGGAGAGCGCAGGGCCTGATGTGACATGTGTGTGCTTATCCAATCACTCCGCCAAAACCCAAGCATTTATAAATTCACCGTGCACTCTCCTTGCAGCACTCTAATTATCCAGTCACTACCCATGCACACATACCATGACACACGCACAAACTCATGCACTGCTTTAATACCATGAGACTACCGATGCAGTCCAGCTATCACCCTGTCACTACCCTGTAGTGTAGTTCCTATATTCCCAATAGGCTCTGCGCATTGGAATAACATAAACAACAGTGTAGACATAGGACTGAGGTTGACTAGGTCTCGATTGAATATGTTAGACTTAATTATGAAATGCCAGCTAGCTCAGAGGTCACTAGAAACTTTCTTGAGTAAACAAGAAGGTGCTAACTTTCTTGAATAGACAAGAAGGGATTAGTTTCTGACAACCGCATAAACATGACAACTTTGCTCCCCCAGAATAAGGAGTATATCTCCAGGGTCACGGAAACAATAGATAGTTATTTCACTCAGTTAATCGTGCATGCTTAGTTTCACCAGGAGTGCAGAGGAATAGAGAGACGGGCATGTTCAATAAAAGTGGTTATTTATTGAGCAGGCTTCTTTCTCATGCAAGAGAAGTGAATTGCCACAATTGCAATACTTGTTATAAAGTAAAGTGCGTACAGTAAAATGAGTATTATGAAATAATACTGTAAAAGCATTTATATGGTTTCTAAGCCATGAGATACTTAAAATGGATAAAATACATACAATGATAAAATAATGACTAAACGTACGCAACTGGTGTTTCTAAGATACGCCTACCCCGGTGTACCTAACCTAAGCCTAGTACAGGGAAGGAGTAGATGAGTTATAGTTTTTGCCAAGAATCTGAATCAAAAATTCTCTAAGGGTCTAATCAGCTCCGTACCTTGGTTATAGAATGAAGGAGGTCTTGTATCTCTTTCTCAGGACTCGATCCCCCAGCAACCCGCAAGGGTGACAGGGAAACACTGGAGCTGGATTTCTCGGCAGGAGAAAAGACATCGTCTCTCTCAGTGCATCAGTGGGAGGGTCGGCTTCCTTCGGCACTCGCATCAGCAGGGCGTCGGGCAAGTAGATAGCTGATCTGCTCCAAACCACTGTGTGTTGCTTAAGGCAGATGCTGGTATATTTATACCTGGAATTTGCTGAGCTTGACGTAAGGTTGGACATAAGTCGTCACTAAGAACTCGCAGTTCTTTCAGGACTCCAGAGGTTCTAGGACAAATCAATACAGAAGCAGGGGGAATTCCCGGGCTGCTGGAGGCTTGGTTTGTTTAGGAACGTGTTGTGCTTTCTAGGAGTCTATGGGAGTAGCCTTGCCGTATTTGGACTGCATTGGCTATGTCTTAATATGGGTATGATTCTTATGCCTATATAAGGATATGATTTGATATAACCACATAAGGGCATGAAATCGGGAATATTTACTAGAGTCCTAGAATCATCTACAACAACCCATGCACTCCTCCAATCAACCAGCAAGCACCATGTACTTATCTTTCATGCCTTCTTGGTTCTGCATAGGGCCTATCTACTGTCCACCCATTTTATACTTTGGCACGCTGTATGCTTGATCCTTTTGAATGGCCGTGAGGCATATTTTTTAATACCTGTTGGGTTGATTTGGCTTAATTCGGCACCTGCTCATTCTTATATGTTTGTTTGAAATAATTGATATACACGCCCACCTCTGCCCATCTTTATAGGCTTTCTGAGGATTCCCCTCCTGATTCTTATTTAATTCTTAGATCCTTCTGTCATATTTATCCATGCCTTTCTTTGGTTCATGTCTTGATTTGTTCCTCAGATAAATTTGTGAGTGTTTTGATTTGGAGCTGACATCCGTGTATGTAAGTTATTGTTTGCTCAAAGAGAGACAGATCCAAGCCATCTCTTAATTGACTAACTGTTACATTTACTAATGCCACCTTATATTTCTGCATCATGCTGCTCTGTTATCACTACCAAGGTATTCTATGTTGATCCCCAAGAGTGATCTTATGGATGCCTTTTTGTTTTTATATGTCTCCTTGAACAATTTTGGGCCAAAACCCAAGCACTTATAATTTCACTATACACTCTCCTTGCAGTACTCTAATCATCCAATCAGAACCCATGTACTCATGCAATGACCCAGTCACTCCCCGTGCACTCCTCCAGTCAGTCAGCCACTACTATGTACTAATCCAAACACTCTGCCAATACCCAAGCACTTATAAATTCACTAAGGCACTCTCCTTGCAGTATTCTAATGTTTCAGTCAGTAGCTATCTACTCATGAAATGATCCAGGCACTAACTGATCACTGCTACAATCCCCTATGCACTACCCTTGCAGACCTCTAACCACCTACACAGTACTAATTCACTCCTGCAATTACCCAGGTAGTACCCATGCACTCCAGCATCCCACCTGTCACTACCCATGCACTCCTCCAATCACCCATCCAGCATCATGAACTTATCCAATCACTCCACCAAAACCCAAGCAGTTATGAAATCACCATGCACTGTCCTTGCAGCACTCTAATCATCCAGTCACTTCACATGTACTCATGCAATGGCCCAGGCACTAACTCATGGCAAATACAGAGGAGGTCATGCTAATAACAGGGGTACCCCAACGCATAGCGTTCCCTAGTGTATGTTGGTGTTTTCACTGTATTCTAAGTGCCTTTTAGCATAGTACTGGCTCTAGGCCTGGTTAGTCAGAGTCAGTTACCACCAGTACCCGTCACAAAAAGTTGGGGGCACAGGAGGACTTTCTGCTCCTCTATTGGTTCTTTCTGAACAACTCTTGTTTCTTCCTGCACTTTTCTTCGTCTTTCTAGACTTCTGTTGCCTCTTTGTGCATTTTTCTTGCTTCTTTCTGCGCTTTTCTTGCTCTTTCTTCACATTTCTTACCTTTGTCCGCTTTTTTTGTTCCATCGCGGTCAGCTTATTCCGAGTACTTCCAGATAATGTGTCACATATTCCGCATACAGCAGGCGGTCATTTCTTGCGGAGATCCTTTTAGTAGAGTGATGTGTTGGAGGATCTGGATTGGCATTCCCGCCTGCCATTATTGGTAAGCTTTAAACTCTGGTTAGGCATGGTTGGGAAGTCTTTCTCTACTTTTTCTAACCTTACTGGACTTCTCACCCTGTGAGTCCCGGTTCTTTCATGCCTCTTGGTTCTGCATAGGGCCTATCTACTGGCCACCCATTTTATACTTTGGCACGCTGTATGCTTGATCCTTTTGAATGGCCGTGAGGCATATTTTTTAATACCTGTTGGGTTGATTTGGCTTAATTCGGCACCTGCTCATTCTTATTTGTTTGTTTGAAATAATTGATATACACGCCCACCTCTGCCCATCTGTATAGGCTTTCTGAGGATTCCCCTCCTGATTCTTATTTAATTCTTAGATCCTTCTGTCATATTTATCCATGCCTTTCTTTGGTTCATGTCTTGATTTGTTCCTCAGATAAATTTGTGAGTGTTTTGATTTGGAGCTGACATCCGTGTATGTGAGTTATTGTGTGCTCAAAGAGAGACAGATCCAAGCCATCTCTTAATTGACTAACTGTTACATTTACTAACGCCACCTTATATTTCTGCATCATGCTGCCCTGTTATCACTACCAAGGTATTCTATGTTGATTCCCAAGCGTGATCTTATGGATGCCTTTTTGTTTTTATATGTCTCCTTGAACAATTTTGGGCTAATCTATATTAATTCTTATTAGGCAAATACAGGAAGACTTTTCACATGCAGGGTTTCTATTAATTCCTTGTGCGTCCAGTTGCATCACCTCCTTGATTTGGTTAGTTCTCTTTACTGGACAGGTAAGTATTCCTTTCGATTCTGTGATCCGTTAGTCCATTTTTTTGTCCGATCGCAAGCCCACGTGGAGGTTTCTTTTCCATTTCTAAGGTCGGGTCTATTGGCCTAATCTTTGACTTTATAATAGCACTTACAATTTTTCATTATATCTTCCGGGTATTTCTTTGTCTTCTCTTTATCTTGGGGATTGTATGCCAAGTCACTCTTTGCTTTCTGAGATTCATACCCCTGACAATACGCTTCATCTGTCTGTGTCGCACAATCTTTTTCTTCTCCTCGCCTCTCTTTCCAGGTCCTAAGCACTATATGCCTCTTTCTACACTTCACTTATTGTTATTTTATTTAGCTATTTCCATTTTTGGAGCAAAGAAACATATCTAAGAATATGTATACTTTTTCACTATTTCAGTGACTGTCTACTGTTGGCCCAAAGACCCTCATATCACTTTATGTTTTTAGTGCCCTGAAGAAGGTGCAACCTGAATACTTGGGTCATCACCGAAACGCACATCAGCACAAGCTCTAGAGACCACCAAGATAGGACCCCTGTATACAGTCATTGTTTTATTAATAATCCAAAAAGCTATCGGAGAGAGCTCAAACTCATGACATCGAGATGTATTATATCATAATTATTCCTTTTTTTAAAATTTATTTTTATTTTTATTATTGCAAGAGTATAAACGTATCACAGTTTACAAAATATAAGATGTATATACATATGAAACAGAGAAATGAAAAAAAAAGAAGTTTACACTTTCCTATTTTCATCGATAACCAGAGGAACAACTTGGACATATTATTAAGAACAGAAAGTAAGAAAGTAAGATAATATTCACTTGACCTCAAGTAGTACAAGATAGTCAGAGATGCAATGAAGAACAAGTATCATAAATCAAAAAAGGTTCGCCAAATATTTTCTTTCTTTAACAAGGCCCTAGGGCCTCTGAGTCTGGCTAGAGAAATTTCCATCACATTAATTTCGTTTATTAAAGTCCACCAATCCATTACAGTCGGAATTTCCTTTGATATCCATGATCTTGCTAGCACTAACCTGGCACAAGCAAATACAATAGATATTAAGTCTGAATGTTGACTTGAAGTATCTTGAATGTCCAGTAAAACCAAATGTGCAGTGATAGTTGGAGTATTAATGTGTTTATCCCTTACAACATCCATTATCCCCTTCCAGTAAGTAGACAACATCGGGCATGAGTATAGCATATGCTCTATGCCTGCAGCTTGTAAGTCACATTTCGGGCATTTTGTTTTATCAGAAAGTTGTGCACCCGATGACCAGCTAGAGATACGTTGTGGAGTGTAGTATAGCTGCGTGATAGTTTTGTACAGTTGTAACCTCAGATTAGAAGACTGGACAATATAGTTTATGTGACATAATGAGGTGGATATCTGGGTGGGGTTAATGTTCATATCGAGCCTTGATGACCATTTAGCCGCTAATTTCACAGTATCATCAGTTTTACCAGATGTCAGATAGCGATACCCTGTGCTTATAAGAGATTTAGTTTTTTCCGAATACAGGCATCCTAATATATCCGATGTGGCCACGTCTACAATCTTCATTTTACAATGTAAGAAATCTCGTATTTGCATATACTTAAAGTACATATCGTTGTTTAACTTATATATGCACTTAAGTGTATCGAAGTCCATAAACCCATTCGGACCATACAAATCGCCCAAGGTATTTATGCCATACCTAGCCCAAAGTTTTCCTGCCCTATCTGAAAAAATACTTGGCAAACCTGGGTTGTACCAAAGTCTAAGATCCGCGTTAAAAAACAAGATGTTATCAGTTTGCATGACTTCATCCCAAATATTTTTGATATGTCTAGCTGTCTTGAACTTTACACGTTTGTAGTAGTTAGGATCATGCATACGAAACAAGAATTGACTACTGTCAGATCCCAACATGTAGTGATGATAATAAAGCGAACTTTCGTTTTTTAAAACACTACGTATTCGGCGAAAAAAAGTGGCAAGAAAATATAACCTAAAATTTGGAAACGATAGCCCCCCCTTATCAAGTGGTGGTGCCAAGAATTTTATTGCCCTGCATGCTTTTTTATAGCCCCATACAAAGCTACTACATATACCATCCAACTTTTAAAAAAAAAGTTTACTAGGTTGTAGGGGTATAGACCTGAATAGGTAAAGCAGTTTAGGCAAAATCTTCATTTTTACAAGATTAATACGCCCTACTAAGCTTATTGGTAACTTATGCCATTTTTTCAAAGTTAGGGCAGTTTCCTTTAGAAAGTAATCATAATTCATTTTAAGTGTCCTATCGGTACTTGCTGATATTTTAATACCTAGATAGGTCGCACTCTGACAAATACCAGATATCGCTTGAGTCGGTTTGTAGTTTGAAATAACCTGCGTCTTATTTACGTTTAGTTTGTATCCTGAAACATTACCAAATAATGTAGCTTCGTTTACTATTTCTGGGATAGCTTTAGTTAAATCGGAGGTAAATACCGCAATGTCATCTGCGAATGCCGTTATTTTTAGACTGACACCACAGTGCTGTACGGGAATAATATTAACTTGGGCAGAAAGTGCATTCTAATGATTATTTTTTAATGATAATTAGTGGTTCTAATGATGGGGCAAAAAGTAAAGGGGACAAAGGGCAGCCTTGTCTGGTTCCCCTATGTATTGTAAAGTTTGCTGATTCCCTTCCCCCATAACTAATCCTAGCTAGCGGGTTATCATATAGTGAGCGTACCCAGTCTAAATAGTGCCCTTGAATTCCAGTCTTTTTTAAGACCTCCCACAGATATACCCACCCCACTCGGTCAAACGCTTTCTCGGCGTCAAGCATGACCATGCCAAGTGGGGTGAGAGTAGTCGAGGCCACATCGAACGCTGTTATTGCAGTGTTCACATGCTCAGTGGTGTCTCTACCCGTCACAAATCCGTGCTGTTGTATGTTGACCAAATCGGGCATGATAGGGGCTAGCCGATTAGCCAAGATTTTGGCGAAAATTTTGGCGTCCGAATTTAACAAAGAAATCGGTCGATAAGACCCACAATCCTCTGGTGTTTTGTTCTTCTTGAGAAAGAAGACTATTTTCGCTATTTTCCAAGATGCAGGAGCTTGCCCCGAAATAGCTATAGAATCAATAACTATTTCTAAGAGTGGTAGTAGTTCCTGAGCACAAGCTTTGTACAATTCGATAGGTAAGCAGTCTTCACCTGCAGCTTTCCCACCGGGCAGTGCTAAGGTTGCTGTGTTTATTTCCGCCAACGTGATTTTCGAGCTAAGTAATTGCATTACTTCTATATCAGATTCTCTTTGAGTCTGCATGTATTCATTTAAATATAGTAATATTGCATCCAGAGTAGGAGTAATATCTGGGGTGTACAAGTTCCGATAGTAATCTACAAACTGGTCCAAAATTTGTTCTGGCTGGTCATATATACGTGAGTCTGGCCCTTTAATAGATTTAATTTTAGTACTTGCTTTTTTATCGGCTACCTTATATGCCAAAACCTTGCCAATTCTATCGCCCCCTTCATACTGAGCCAGTTTGTATTTGTGAATTTTAGCACTATATCTCTCTCTTAAAGTCTTTTTCATGGATGCTTGTAACTTCAACAACTCTAGCCTTAGCTCCCCTATATTAGAACTAGCCTGTGTGGTAGCTTCGGCTAGTTGGTGCTCTATTTGTAGTATTTTAGTTGTAGTAGCTATGGTAATAGTTCGATTTTCTGCATTTTTCCTAAATATGTATTGTTGTACGAAGCCCCTAATACTGCATTTACATGTGTCCCAAACAACATTAGCCGAGGCTGAATTTAAGTTTAACTCAATAAATTCTTTTATGTACTCCCTTAGTGATGAGAGAAAGCATGTGTCTAAAAATAGATATCTTGGGAATGAAAAATAACGTATATCCTGCCGCTGGTGATTAATATTGAGTTCAAGCAGTATCGGGTTATGATCCGATGAAATCCTTGGACATAATTCAATCTTACTACTACCCGCTAATTGATCGGAAGCCCAAACCATATCAATTCTGGAGCACGATCTATGAGGTGCAGAATAGAATGTATATCCCGCTATTTTAGGGGTTTTAAAGCGCCATACATCCTTTAGGCTATGTAATCTTCCAAGTTCCAAAATTGCAGATCTAACCTTGCGCATCCGGTTAGGGGATCCCTGTCCTGTTGAGTCTGTTTTATATTCCATAACACAGTTAAAATCCCCCATCACCAACAACTCCCCCTCCCACTCAAGTAACTCTATACTTAGCTCCTCATACATTTTCGGATCGTCGATATTAGGTCCATAGACCAAACACATTGTGATTACCTTGAGATCGCATTGTATTTGAGCAATTGCCCATCTCCCCCGTGAATCAGCCGCAGTTTTAGTAATTTCCACCCCCAACCGTTTCTGTTTCAGAATAGCCACCCCTCGAATAGGAGCTCCCAAAGTGGTACATACTACCAACTCGTACCCAAATTGTGACAGCAATTTTCTGTCTTGATAGCTGATATGTGTTTCTGTCATAAGGGCAAAATGTGGTTTGTACATGTCGACTTCCTCTTGTACTAATTTCCTTTTCTGATTGTTATTGAGGCCTGCAACATTCCATACTAATAGTTTAATTTTCAACATATCTGTTTATAAAAAACTTAACATTCCTCTTGATTGCATCTTTAATAATTATACCAGTATTACTTTTAGCTGTATCAAATATCACTCTTGCAATAACATTTTTCCCCCTATATGTGATCCCACCCTTCCCCACACACCACCCCGACGATCCCACCCTCCTGTCCCTTGGGGAGGAGCACCCCTCTATCCCCTGCTGCCGCTGGAGTGGCAGCACTGTGAAGTGGAAAGCGCTGAAGCGGCCACCACCCGCCAATAATTCTAGTACTGTAGTTCAGCAATTAAGAGACACCTCGAAATGACTACTATAACCAAAAGTAAGATGCAAACATAAGTGCCAAAATGAAAAAGGAAAACCTTCTTTAGAAGTTCCAAATTATGACCTAAACCAAGTCAAAAAGTCCTGTATTCCCTATACGTTAATTTGAATTAAAAAAAGATCAAAAAAACAGAAAGAAGAGAAAAGTTCGGGTAAAGGTCATTTGGTCATTGCTAAGTCTTAGCTTATTCCGCAATAGTTTAGTTATCATTTTCTTCTCTCTAGTGAGAATTTTTCCAGAGCAGCGATTGCCTCTTCTGGATCAGTGAAAAAAAATGACTGACTGTTCCTGATCACCTTAAGTCGAGCCGGCTCTTGCAAGTAAACCGTACAATCTATGGCCTTGAAAGAATCGATCAGTTTACGCAGCTCCCAGCGTCTATCCATTGTTCCTTTGCTCAGATCCGAGCGCACAAAGAATGAAATATTGTCAATAGTTACCGGGCTATTTGATTTGGCTTTCAGTGATACTGCTTGTCTTAACAAAAAGTTGCCAAAATAAATCAAAATTGGTCTCGGGAATTTATTGTCCCTGTTTTTTTGAAAAGGAGGAAGTCTATGAACTCGCTGTAGCTGAGAGTCCCAGTCCCAGTCCGACAAGTCACAGAATGCCTTTTGAAATAATTTTACCACGTAGGATCGGGGGTCGGCCCCCTCTGCACCTTCAGGAATCCCAAACAGTCTGAGATTATTCCTACGTGCCCTGTTCTCCATATCCTCCACCTTAGCTTCCAGTTTAGATATGCGTGCGGAGTGTAAGCTGGTTGTTAATTCTGTTTTAGTAGCTCCTTCTTCTACTTCCACTACTCGCTGTTTAAGATCTTCCATGTCCTGTGCAACCCCTCCCAATCTCTGACAGACCTCACTCATAAAAGACTGTAGCTTGGTATTGTCCTCTCTTAGCTTCAAAAAGTATTGTTGACCTTCTTGCCTTTGTGCTATAAGAGTCTGCATGATTAGTTCAGTGGTAGCAGAATTAAGGCAATCACCAATTTGAGCGGTAGTTATCCCCGGTGGGGCCTGAGCTGGGCTTGGTAATGGGGATTGATTAATGTTAGGCATTTCCGTATTGGAAAGACAAGGAGAGCATGGCAACATGACTCTGTCTTTATCAGTATTTGTGATATTATCGCTGCTTAAGTTCAAAGATTCATTGTTTATATCGATCAATTTTGTTGATAGCCCTGGTCTAGGATTGGATTTGGCTGGTAAGCTTGACACATCCTGGGCTGTAGTAGATGTAGTAGATGTAGTATCTGTTGCACTCGCCACCGCGAGAGATCTAGCAATCTCCATCTCCATTTCCTCCATAGCTTTTTGATCTCTTAAATGTGTAGCTTCGTCCAGACGAGTCCCGGAGAGCTGCAATGCCATCTTCTTGACCCCCCCCCCCTTAGCTTGGATCCACTTCCTCAGGGGGCTGTCATCTACGTTAGTGTTGCGACCAGCTTTAGAGGAAGACAAAGATTTACTAGTAGCCTTCTTCCATTTTGTCTTAGCTTTCCCTCTTGTTTTTCTTAATCCGGGCAGTGTGATAGTATTGACTTTATTATAAGAAGCTTCGGTCTCGCTGTCATCTTCTTCGGGTAGTTCTTCATATTCCGGACTGGAGCTCTCCTCTGCTAATTCATTTTCCTCTGCCAGTATGCTATCGTTTGCACTAAGCACCCTGTTTCCTTGTGAGAGCTTATCACTTAGTTCCTCAGCAGTTGTCTTTGCTGACACAAGCTCAGCTGGAGTCTGGGTAGCTTGGGGTAGATCCGTTAAGTCAATGTGCTTGAGGTGGGTAGTTGTGAGAGCAGTAGTTCCCGGGGTGGTCTCATATTGAGAATTTGTTTCCGTAGCAATGTCTCTAACATTAATACTGCTTGGCCCTATATCGGTCATTTCAGTTCTGACACTATCAGTGATAGGCTCCTCTGCTTTTTCAGTAGAGGACCCCCCTGTATCAGTTAGACCATTATCAGAGTTTTCCTTATTCAGTCGGGTTCCCACCTCCTGCACAATAGTATTTGAGATTACTAAGCCAACTTTTCCAAGCTCTTTGGGCGCTTTTCCAGTCTCATTAGACGCAGAGGTAGCTATCTCCTTAATGGCATTGGGAGCTCCCCCAGAAGGCTGAGCACTAGCATGGTGAAGGGTCTTTACAACTTTAGAAAATAGTTTATCTAAAGGCTCAGTAATACAACCGGAATCAGTGCCTGGTTCGAATGCTCTAATTGATTGTTTAACAGCTGGTGTACCGGTTAGCGCTGTTACTGTAGGATTAATATTAACAACAGTGGCCCCCACCGAGATTTTGGAATTAGTATTAAGTGCAGCCACAGTACCTGATGTTGAGCCAGAAGTGTCCAGTTTTGCGGCTTTACCTGCCCGGTTGGATCGTGTGTTCCGCTTGGGTGCCATCACTGCAGAGTCCTGCTTTGCCTTGGCCGTCTGGCTATCAGTTAGTCCTCCGTTCTGTAAGCCTGCGATCAGGCCGAGGACAGCCCAGTTAGTACCGTGAGTCCACGCCCAGCACAGCCTCCAAACCGGCAGTGTTTTTCCTAAACGACACAGAAGCTGCATTTGTCAAGTATTTCTACACTTGAGCCGTTTTCACTATTTTTCTGCGCTATTAGCCGTGTAGTCTGTGTAGCGTGTCACTGCTGTGCAGGAATCTGCCTTGAAGATCCGTTCGTGTGTCTAGTCTCCAGCCCGGCAAAAGGAAAGTATACTTGTGTTTCCATAACGTTCCTGACGACTGCTGATTTCCCACTTGCAGCCGCATGCAGCCGCGGTGCGTTTTTGTAAATGACTCGGTCCTCCGCCTCAGGTCAGCCGAGCTAATGCTGCTCGCATGCACCGGCAGCCTTTTTCCCGCACCGCTACGCCTCCAGCCTCCAGTCCAACAGCGGGGGTAGCTGTTCGGCGTCCAAGCGATGTCCGTCACAGCTCCCGCTCGGCTCCTGCTGACAGCCGCTCAGTATCCGTCACTAGCCTCGAATACGGCAGAGGGAGTGCCTGTCCGGCGTTTCAACGCTCAGCTATGTCCATTTTTTTTTTAAGCTGCTCCGGTCATCCCAGTGCTCGCTTGTGGAAAAAGCAGTCTCTCCGTTTCCTTGTGAAAGATACAGCGGGCGGCAGAGCTCCTCGCGCTACCTCCTTCACCTGGCGGCCTCCGCCCGCCATCTTGACTCCGCCCCCGCCCTATCATAATTATTCCTACCGAAGCATTTATTACTATCTTAGGCCCTTCTGAATACTGCTTAGGTTCTTGTTCTCTAGACTTTTATATAATTTTTTGTTGTTTTTAGAATGTGTTTATTGGATGTTTTAAGAATGTGGTATGTGTGGAAGTTTTGACTAGAGGCTGTGACATTATCATTCTTGGTGTCTGTTTTCTATTTTTTGTCTTTATCTATCTATATGTAAGCATTCACAGATGTGACTACACATTATTTCAATTATGTCATACCTAATATTGACAATAAAAATGATAACATTTATTGTGCTTTCCCATTTTTGGATCTCTGTTCAATATATATGCAAGTACCTCAGCTGTGTTGACAGTCCTTGTTGTCTCTTGGCTTCCTTTTGACTCTAGAAAGGGCTGTTAAGATGGCGAGAAATTATGCCTACTAAACTATACATGCAGGATATTTTTTGTATTCTTTATTGTGGCTAACACCCCTTCACACAGGAATGGTGGCCATCTTAGGACCTGGCCCAATTCCAAGGACAAGAGACAAAAACCCCACAAAAGGTCATGGTAGGAATACCTTGACACTTTAGGCAGGGAGGCATAGAGAGTCAGGGTCATCAGCAATGTCATCAGCTTTGTCCTCAGTAATGTCACTGACCATGTCTGTCATGAGTGATGTAATATGTTTTATTTTTTAAACTTTATTTATCGTTTTCATTACAATATGCACACCACATATATTGGCAATTCATACATATCACAACTGTGGCAAAAAATGAACAGGGATATTTGTACTTGTATACACTATAATAAAAAAATCATAACAGGCAACATGGTCCAGGTCCTAGCTATAGGGAGCTGCCTGTGGGCTGAGTTTGTGTGGTAACATTCTTTACCTGGGTTCCAACTTAGCCGTGATCAGGCGGCTTCAGCTAGTCCAGAACTCCGCAGCCAGGTTGCTGTGTAAAATCCCCAGGACAGCAAGGATTTCTAAGCACCTTAAGGACCTGCATTGGCTCAGGATGGAGAACCGGGTTTGGTTCAAAGCCCTGAGCTATATGTTTAAAATAAAGGCAGGAACCGCACCAACGTATTTGCAAAAATTAGTTAGGCCCTACTCTCCTGCACGTAACCTCCGTTCCTCTAATGCAGCAAACTTTGTGGTACCCAGATTTAAACTGGCCAGAGTGGGAGGGAGATCCTTTTCCTATCTGGGACCAGTCCTCTGGAACTCCCTTCCCCCAGCTCTACGAAAGGAGGAAAACTTCGCCAGCTTTAAGAAAAGCGTTAAAACCTGGCTTTTTAACAAATAAATAATGGTGGCCTCTGGTCGCTTTGCTTTCTGTGTTGCTGGTTTCTGAGTCCTGGTGCCGGGAAACCCTTTGTGGGTATCTGTGCGCATTACAAATGCAAAAAATAAATAAATAAATAAATAAATAAATTTAAGTATCTAAAGGTGGCAACGACCTTAGTGGACCCAGAGGGGGAGTTTTCTCAACATTGCACCGGTTGTTTGAGTGCACAGCAGTGGCATTGGTGACAGTTATACAATACAAAGACATATGTCCCAAGATGTCAGTTGCTGTCAGTCATTTAATGTGTAGTAGATACTTGTGCAGGGGCTTCCAGGCATCTCGAGGAGGGGACATTGGTGGTTGCATCGGGGCATATAGTTTACTGGTTGTGTCACAAAAGACAAGACTCTTGAGCTATTGCACTATAGTGGGGTTTCATGTACTTCCCTAGTGAATAGTAAACTCACGCTTTGCAAGAAGCAGTGCAAGTACAAAAAACCATTGGGTTGTCGTGCACATAGCCCAGTAGCGCAAGCATGGGGTCGGGTGACAGTGCTATATCCACCATTTAGGAGATATGCGCAAAGATGTAAATCCAGTAACTACCTATATGGAGGTACAACCAAGCCAAATGTAGAAAATCTGCAGCAGTGGCGTGGCATTTGGGGCAGGTCGATGGACGGGAGGGGTCAATACTGGCCTGGAGGCTAAGTGTCATGCATGTACATTCTAAGAATTTAAAATGTAGCAGTTTGTGTCTATGGTTGGCGGAGACCAGCTTGGTCTGTGCACAACAATAATATCAAATGTCATCTGGTATGGGGCGCTGAAGGTCCTCTGACCAGGGCTCCCCCAGTCGGCCATCCACAGTGGGCAGCAATTCTAGGTAGGTACGGTACCGTTTGGAAACCAGGTGTTCACAGTGTCATCCTCGATGAGGACGGTGAAGGGAGTGAAATCGCCAGGAGCAATGGGTTGGGTTGGGACGTCAGTCCTCAGGGTGCTCTGCACATGATGTAGAATAAATCTGTCCAACGGTGTGGCATCAGTAAAACAGGCATCCTCTGACGAGGAGATAGTGTGGCCCTCAGGGAACAGATCTCTAGTAGTGTATAATGTACATCTACTGAGCACGTGCTTGACAGGGGAGTCTACCATTGTGGGGAGCCATCGGTTGCCTGCAAGTGGGAGTGCAGGCGAGTACAGGTGCTCCGCTTCTAAGAATTGCTGCAATCAGCGGCACGCCCAACAAGTGATAGAGAGTGGCTTAATGTCTCAGGGGTCCAGGGGTAGACTCATGGGAAGAATACCATTGAGGGGCGTGGAGCCAGCCAGGTCTCTTCCGATCCAGCTGTAAGGAAGTCTAGCATCCCTGGCTTACCAATGGTACGCATACTGGCACTGGGCTGCTAAATAATAAAGATAATAATAAAGCCACCCAACGCAGAAGGGAGGGTCAGCATTCCCCAAAATACACATGGTCGGTGACCGGCCCAAATCAATCTCAACAGTAGCCCCCCTCAAGGTGGCGAACAAAGCATTGATAATAGGGATGGGTATGTTAAGAAACAGATAGAGAAATATAGGCAGGACGACCATTTGAATTATCAGGTTGTGCCCCCCTATTGATAATGGCAATTTGATCTTCATTCCATTTGGAATGTTAATTTTTCCACAGCCGGGCCATAGTTAAGGCGGAGAACCTTCTCGTTATCATGGTGGACACAGTGATAATTAAGCGTGTCAGAACACCAACATAGTGGAAAGTCACAGTGGAACTGCTGAGTGGAAATAGTTTGTACTTATTTCAGTTAATCTGGAGACTCAAGAATAGTCCAAATCTTTGCATCTCTCACATATCGGTTTCAGGTTCCAGGTAGAGCGTCAAAGGAAAAGCAGGATGTCATTCGCACAGAACGATAGTAACAGCGGGCTGGTGTCAAACTGCAACCCACGCTAGATGTGCTTCTCCTTTAGGTGTTGGACAACTGGGTCCATCGCCATAAGAAATAGGAGTGGGAGAGTGGGCACCCTTGCCTCTTGCCCCTAGCTAGCATGAACGGTTTAGTTAGAGAGCTCTTGGCAAGAATGTGGATCATTGGATGAGAGTAAGGAAGCTGAATTAGAGATGTAAAGCCGTGTTGGAGACTAAGATTCCGCAGCGTTGGCCATAGAAAAGGTCACTCAAGTGAATCAAAGGCCTACTCGGTGTCAAGCAGGGCCATGGCAGCCGAATCATCGGGGGAAAATCGACTGACCATGAAGAACAACGTGCGCAAATTTATATAGTTAGAGCAGTGGGGAACAAACCCTGACTGGGGTAGAGAGATAATGGTTTTGAGAAGAAGCAACAATCAAGTTGCCAATACCTTCACTAGAATTGTGTTATCCAAATTCAGGGCCTCATTATGATGGAGGATTTTCCGCCACCTCCGGCCCGGAGGAGCCGGAAAATCCTCTGCGGACTCACCAAAGACCCACCGCTGCATTACGATGGCTGGTGGGTCTTGGTTACTGTCTGCTGCTTTTCCGCCGCGGTCAGATTACAACTGCGGCGGAAAAGCTCTCATTTGGCTGGCAGTGTCTATCAGACACCGCCAGCCAAATTAGGAAGCATTTGTAAACATGCTTTTCCGCGGCGGTTTTTCCGCCGTGGAAAAGCATGTGTACTTTTGATTTTGGGGGCCCGTTGCGGGCCCCCAGGGTGTTGGCGGGTGGGGGGTGCACATGGGGGGTACCTATGGTACCCCCCAGCATTTACTTGCACAAAGCGGCAGGCACCGCGCGGTGCCTGCCGCTTTGTGCATGTAAATGCTAAACATGCACATTGCTGCGGGTGCTGCTTGAAACAGCACCCGCCGCAATGTTAAATATCCAGGATGTGACCGCCAGGGTGGCGGTCACATCCTAATCGCACATGAGGGAACGCCGCAGCCCATGCGGACGTTCCCTCATCCTCTGGGGTAGCGGATGGACGCAATTCCGTCCGCGATCCTAATGAGGCCCTCAATTAGGACAGTGGTCTGTAAGACTGAAAATGCTGTGGGTCCTTTCCAGGCTTTAATAGCAGGGCTCATGTAGTGTGGGGGGAGCTCTACCGCTTCTAGGGGTTCAGCATAAAGTTCCACAGGTGGGGAGCAAGTAAATGCTTGTAAATCTTATAGAATAAGCCTAAAGGCCGGCCAAACCAGGAGCCCTCAACCCATACATGGAATCCATTGTGGATACAATATCCTCTACTGAAATGGGCCCGCTGAGGAACTGTTGCTGCAGAGTCGAGTCCGAGGGCGATGCAGGTAGACTGAGGGTGCCGAGCGTCAAGGGCGGTGTGCCGAATACGCTACCACCCCCCTCCTGAGACCCATGGTGATTTCTTTAAATACGAGAAAAGTGCAGAAACCGCAAAGTTGAAGCCTCCTAAACCAGGAGTCATTAGGAAGACATTTATTCTTCCTAATTTTTTGCACTTTTTCACATTTTTGTTCATTTTCACTTTCACGCCCCTAGGTAAGGGTGGGCCTTAGCACGTCCATACCTCCAGGGTAAAGAACACTTATTGTCCTGAAGAATTGCCGGGTAAAATTACACCGTTTCTATGGCAAGAAACATGTCGACTGATACATAGGAATCTACCACTCAACAAGTTCAAGTTCAAGTTTGGCATTTGTATAGCGCGCTACTCACCCATAGGGTTTCAAGGCGCTTGAGGGAGGGGGGAAGTTACTTATCAAATATCCAGGTTTTAAGTTGTTTTCTGAATGAGAGGTGGTTTTGGTAAGGCGGAGGTGGGTGGGGAGGGAGTTCCAGGTTTTGGCCGCAAGGTAGGAGAAGGATCTTCCCCCCATGGTGGACCTGTGGATGCGTGGTATTGCGGCGAGGGCTTGATTGGACGATCGAAGTTTGCGGGTGGGGGTGTAAAAGGAAAGACGCGTGTTGAGGCCTTTGGGTCCTAGATCGTATAGGGCTTTGTGTGCGTGGGTGAGGAGACGGAACGTTATTCTCTTGCTGACGGGAAGCCAGTGGAGGTCTTTCAGGTGACTGGAAATGTGCGCTCTTCGGGGGACATCTAGAATGAGTCTGTCTGAGGCGTTTTGGATACGTTGGAGTTTTTTCTGTATTTTGGCTGTGGTTCCGGCATACAGGGTGTTTCCGTAGTCTAGTCGGCTAGTGACCAATGCGTGGGTAACCGTCTTTCTAGTTTCGGTGGGGATCCAACAGAAGATTTTCTTGAGCTTGCGTAGGATGTTGAAGCATGAGGGAGAGACGGCGTTGACTTGTTTAGTCATCGATAGGGAGGAGTCTAGGATGAAGCCCAGATTACGTGCATAGTCCGTAGGTGTGGGTGCGTTTCCCAGAGCCGGTGGCCACCATGAGTTATCCCAAGCGGAGGGGGATGATCCTAATATGAGGACTTCCGTTTTATCCGAGTTAAGTTTTAGGCGGCTGTTCCTCATCCACTCGGCCACTTCTTTCATCCCTTCGTGTAGATTGGTTTTGGCGGTGCTTGGGTCTTTGGTGAGGGAGAGGATCAGCTGGGTGTCGTCTGCGTAGGAGATGATGTTGAGGTTGTGTTGCTGAGCGATGGATGCGAGGGGACTCATGTAGATGTTGAAGGGTGTGGGACTGAGTGATGAACCTTGAGGTACGCCGCAGATGACTTCGTGGCCTCTGATCTGAAGGGGGGGAGGCAGACTCTTTGGGTTCTTCCGGCAAGGAACGAGATGATCCATTTCAGTGCTTTTCCTTGAATTCCGATGTTGCTGAGGCGATGTATAAGGGTGTTATAACAGACTGTGTTGAAAGCTGCTGAGAGGTCAAGAAGGATGAGGGCAACTGTTTCTCCATTGTCCAATAGTTTTCGGATGTCGTCTGTTGCTGCGATGAGGGCGGTCTCGGTGCTGTGTTTGGCTCGGAATCCGGACTGTGATGGGTCGAGTGATTTGTTGGATTCGAGGAAGGCTGCTAGTTGACTGTTGCCAGCTTTCTCAATGACTTTGGCAGGGAAAGGGAGGAGCGAGATAGGGTGGTAATTTTTAAGTTCTGTGGGGTCTGCTGTGGGTTTCTTCAGGAGGGCGCTGAGTGTGGCGTGTTTCCAGCTTTCCGGGAAGGTCGAGGAGTTGAAGGAGCAGTTGATGACGTCTCGAAGGTGGGGAGCGATGATGGAGTCTGCTTTGTTGAAAATGTGGTGGGGACATGGGTCGGTTGGCGATCCTGAGTGGATGGACTTCATCAGGCGGATGGTTTCTTCAGTGTTGACTGGGTTCCAGTTGCAGAGGTTGTTAGGAGGGGGTTTTAGGTCGGAGGTGGGTGGGGTGGACTGGTCACCGGACTGGTATACGAAGCTGTTGTGTATGTCGGCGATTTTGTTGTAGAAGAATGAGGCTAGGGAGTCGCAGAGATCTTGGGAGGGAGTGATGTTGTTGGTGCCGGCAGAGGGGTTGGTAAATTCTTTTACGATGTTGAACAGTTCCTTGCTGCTGTGGGCGTTGTTGTCGAGACGATCCTTGAATGCTGTTTTCTTAGTGGATCGGATCGGTTGATAGTGTTTGCGGGTGGCGTTCTTGAAAGTGGCTAGGCTTTCGGTGGTTGGGTTTCTTTTCCAGGCTTTCTCGAGGGAGCGGCATGTCTTCTTGGATTTCTTAAGTTCATCATTGAACCAGGGGGCTTTTTTTGTGACCTTGCTTGGTAGGGTTGTTTTTCAGAGGTGCTAGTTCGTCAGCGCTGCGGGTGATCCATTGTGCAAGGTTGGTGGATGCTTGGTTTGGGTCTGATGAATGGTCAGGAGGGTGTTGGCTGAGCGATGTGAAAAGTTGGTCGGTGGTGATTTTGTTCCAGTTTCTGCTGGGAATTTGTTGTGGGTGGTTGTGGGTCGTAGTTTTTTTGTAGTTGAAGTGCACGTAGCTGTGGTCTGTCCAATGGAGAGCTGTGGTGTGATTGAAAGAGATGTATTTGCTGGATGAGAAGATTGGGTCGAGCGTGTGTCCGGCATAATGTGTGGGGGTGTCAACAAGTTGTTTGAGTCCGAGATTTGCGAGGTTGTCCAAAAGGGTGGTAGTGTTGTTGTCATTGTTCTTTTCCAGGTGGAAGTTGAGGTCACCTAGTAGAATGTAGTCCTCGGAGGGTAGGGCGTATGGGCTGATAAAGTCAGTGAAGTCTTCGCTAAATTGTGTGCGTGGTCCTGGAGGTCTGTAGATGAGGGTGCCTCTGAGTGTGGTCTTGTGGTCGATGTGAATCTGGAAGTGGAGGTGTTCGGCGGTTGCGAGGTTGTCGTCGGAACTGGTTGTGATGCGGATGGTGTTCTTATGGACGATGGCGATGCCTCCTCCTGTTTGGTTGATGCAGTCTTTACGGATAATCTTGTAGCCGTCAGGGATGGCTATGGCGATGTCGGGCGTTGATGAGGAGTTCATCCAAGTTTCTGTGAGAAAGGCGACGTCCGGTGATGTGGTGTCAAGTAGATTCCAAAGTTGAATGGCGTGTTTGTGGACTGAGCGGGTGTTGAGAAGGATACATTTCAGGTGGTTGGAGTCGGGACTATGCTTGGTGTTTGTGGATTTGGTGGTGGTCTTGATGCAGCCAAACTTGCATGAATTGCAGGTGAATGGTCCATGGGTGTGTCCTGGGGCTGCTTGGTAGCAGGCTGAGAGACGGCCGGGGTTGAGTGCTGAGAGGGTTGCAGAGTCGTATGTTATGCGGGTGGAGTGGGAATTGCGGGGGCCAGGGGGTATGGCGCTGGGCACGGTCCAGGCGCGGACGGGTGTAGACGGGCTTACCTTTGGCGCACCTTCGGCGCGCATGGGGCACGTCCGCAGCGCGTGAACGCTGCGCGTAGGTGTTTCTGTCATAAGTGGATAATGGTGGGGGCGGAGCGAGGGAGGGTCAGCTGGGAGGCGGGAGCGGGGAGGAGACACTGGCCAGGGATCACAACAACAAGATGGCAGAACGAAATGGAAAGCGAAAGAGGGGCACGGGATAACGCTATGATCTGAGCACAGTCAGGCACAAATGCAGGCAGTGCGGGAAGTTTAAAATAAATAATGCACGCTATTGAGCAAAATACGATACTGCACTGCTTCCATACACATACAATTTTAAATACTGTCTTTAGTGATCATAGAATAAAAATTAACTTTTGATACACTACTGACTATTTTAATACCCTCACCACTCAGTTTATTTTTGCACAACACGTCCTGAACTCACTATCCCACAACCGCAGTAGATCTGGCGTTGTAGCACACCAAAGAGACACTCTGTCTCTTTGGTGGAGCCCGATGATGAAGCATGTCATCACTAGGTGGTGAGTGAAGGCTTTCTTTAACGTCCCAGTGAGGTCGTTCCTGTACCTTAAGTTTGTTGCTCCCTACTGTGGTCAAGCCTACTCCTTAAGACACTCTTTATTTGTTTATTGCTGCAGAGTGACAGCCAAACCATGGTGATTTCAGAAAGATATTCTGCCAGACCATTACCCTTCTAGATGTGTATAGAGGCATAGAGGTGTGTATAATACCACAGCAACTCCACCAGGATCTCCCTCTGTCTATGGATCATGTGCCGTCCTCAAAGGCGAGCTCCAATATGTAGTCGCTTCCCCGTTGCGGCCGGAGCAGTTTCACCAAGGTGCAGCCTGGGTACTCACCTTACCATACTGCTGAGCTCTGGCGTACTTCCCCATTAACTGCGCCATGCGGTCCGCGAGGTCCCAAAATTCCTCCAGTGCTTCAGCTCAGAGACGTAAACCATCATTCGCTATCTTCCCCCAGGCCACAGATTTCAGATGCCGAAGGGTATCCTCCACACGTACCAAAGACCGCCATATGTCATGTACTATACTGCTGTGTGCGGCGATCGCCATTCCATGGATATATGCCTTAAAGGACTCTCAAAGGTTGACCTGTGTGGCCACTGTGTTCTCATTTTAATCAAAGTAATCTGTGATAGCAGTGCGGAGGAAACTGAGTCCATAAAGGACTGACTGGGAAAGCGCCACACCCTCATCGAGCAACTGGAGAGTGGGACATTAAGAAGCACGCACACTAGAGCATGATCTGATAACGTGCAGGGTTGGCACGTCACCTCACCAAGCCATGGGAGAGTGGAGGGAGAGAGGAACCAATAATCTAGATGTGAACAAATGCCATGGGGAGTGGATGAAAAGTATACCTGGAAGCTGAGTTTGTCGGTGGTGCCACTCTGAGGGAGTACGAGGTGCAAGTGTCATGCAAAATGGCTTACCGGTTGGATTTTTGCAGCTGAGGAGTCCAGTCCTGGATTGAGACATAAGTTAAAGTTGCACCCAATCATAATGTTGCCGTATCCATCCTGTAAAAGAGTGCCTTTAAAGTTTGAAAGAACTCAGGAGAATCAACATTGGGCACATTGATATTCAACAGTAGCACTGACTGGCCCGTTAGGCGGCATTCTGTGGCCACTTACCTCTCCTCAGTGTCAGAGAAACTATCAATGAGAGTAAAGTGGACCGAGCGGGGACTATGGGAACACAAGCTGTAGTTAGAGCAGAAGTTGTGTGGGCCACATGCTGAGGCAAAGGTCAGGGAGGTGCCCGTGGATATGTGTGTTTCCTGTAAAAAAAGCCCCATGCCTGACCAAATATTGCAGTACTAACTTGCCTTTGGGGAGATAATTAATGCCTCTGATGTTCAAAGTCATGAAGGGCCCCTCAAGATCCCGGGTCATTGTGAACTCAGCTCCAGGCATATTCAGTAGGAACTGCGATATCACAAACACTCTCACAAGGTGGTATAAATTCAAAGACAGAGAAAACAATCCCTTCCCAAACCCCTCCACCCACCCATCCTGCGCAAAACAATGTCTGAGGGCATTCCAGCAATAAACAAACCAGAAAAAAATCCCAACGAGAGAAATAAACATATTGGTGTACACCATGAGGGGCGAACTACACCAATAGCTGGCTCCCATTGCAAACATGTGTAACCAATTATAAAATGGGGTAAGAGCTGTTCATGAAGGGCATATCAAAGTTTTAGTGGTTCTGTGAGTGGGTGCATTAGTGCCTGAGTGGGTTTGGGAGTGGGTGTGAGAGTGTCTGAGTGCATCTGTGAGTGTGTGCATGAGTGTCAGAGTGGGTCTATAAGTTTGATTGAAAGTGTCTGAATAGGTCTGTGAGTGGGTGTGTGAAAGTCTGAGTGGGTCTGTGAATAGGTGTATCAGTGTCTGAGTGGGTCTGTCAGTTGGCGTGTGAGTGCATGAGTGTGAGTGGGTATCTAAGAATCTATGTGAGTGTGTCAATAGCTGGGCCACAACAGAGCTGCACCTACCCTTTTATCCAAAAAGAGTCCACAAATTTGCACAAAATATTTACCCAAGTGGAGTTTTTTCTACTGGTTAATTTCTAAGTGATACCTCCTTGGGTGAATGTCTAGTACACATTCTACACCACAGCTGCGTAATAAGAGCACAATGAAATATCAACAGAGACATTGTGTTGCTTTTTGGCAATGAGATTGTTCCTGGTGCGTCTTCATCCAGAAATATGTGATAACATGAATCCACCTGTAGGGAAGACAACAAGACTACAAAGAGGTAAATATCCATAAAATAATTGTCCTTCCTCTTAACTATAAGAAATAAGTGCTTCTTTTGTTTGGTGGTGATGTCCTCATATTCCTCAACATCAAGTACTACTTACCAAATTGGCAGGAAATGCACCTGGGGCCACTTGTTAAGCTGTTCATCATACTGGCAAAAGACAGGAAGCCTCAAAGTGATTACACATTTGCATACTCCTCACAATTTAAAGAGAGAACCATGGACCGGAACAGGACAACAAAGAATCCACTTGTCAAGAATTGTGCTCCAATAGATCTATGCATTCATCTCCACAAAGGATTTCCGATTGTTATCAATATGAAATTACAGAGAATACACACCTGCTTTGCCTTCCCAAGCCCAGGAGTTAGGATCATTTGTCCTTTAAAGACATGGCCCTTCCCCGGGGGCATCTGCTATATTTATATTTGTAAGTACTTTCCATTGAGGTTTAATTTCTGTGAAATGAACATCAGGAACAGAGCGGCCCCAAGGACCCCACAAATTTGTATTTCCTTCAATTTCTCAAAAAACACTGAGAGGATTTACACCATATGCTATTTGCAAACTAACAGCTAACTTGTGGTCAAATTTGGAGTAATTCCGTCCAGTGTGTTGGGCTGTAGTCGTGTTCAAAGCCCCTAAGGGAATTAACATCAGAAACACACTTTTTTAAACCAACCCCTTTTTCTTGGTCCCTGATTGATTGATCAACCTGAAACTTTCCATGCACTACTAGAATCACTAGTACACTTGTTTGGGAAAACATTTGCGAAGATTCTTCAAATGGTGCTAAAGATTTCCCCATGTAAATATGGTCCTAACTATAGCTACCAATCCTAATGGTGGTCACCAGTAGGTAGTTATAGATAGGACCTCGTTTCCATAGGAAATGTGTTTTTTCATTTGCCAACAACGTTGGCGTCATTTGACGAATCCTTGTGAAATTTCAAAAACTAGTATATGCTTACTCCAGTTGCTGTCAAACTGGTAATCCATCAAGGGGGGTCTGAGAAAAAGAGGCACCTTCCGAAACATATTTTGCACAGTTTAATTCCCATAGAGATTTTAGACACGACTACACACAGAACTGCTTATCGGAATTACACCAAATTTGGCAGAGAGGTAGCTGTTGGTCCAGAAATTAACCTTTTTGTAAATTGGCATAAATCCATTCATTAGGTTTTGAAATATTAAGGTAAATTCAAATTTGTATATATAGGGACACAAAGGCTCTGCAAACCCTCCCATTCTCATGCTAAGATCTACTTAGCTGCCAACACTTCAAACCATGAAGTCCCCTTAGATGCTGAGGATCCTTAGGGCCAACAACCCCTCCTGTTACATCCAGTAGTTCCCACACAGCGGGATTACTGAGAGCTCCAGGGAGGCCCAACCACCTTACTCGGTCACTCTGCAAACACGCCTCCTGGTGCACTACTGCTTGGGGGTAGAAGTCTCCTTGGTTGCTGAGTGTCCCTGGAGACCATTAACCCCTCCTGTTACCTCCAATAAGTCCACCACAGTGGGATTGCTAAGAGATTGTCAGAGGTCCTGCCCCCTTTCTCCACCACTCTGCCAACATGCCTCCTCATGCACTACTTGTTGGGGATGAAGTCCCTTTGGATGCTGAGGGTCCTTGGAGGCCAAGAAGCCCTCCTGTCTCCTGCAGCAAGTCTCACAGAGAGGATTGCTGACAGCTGGTCGGAGGCCCCCCCCCTTACTCCACCACTGTGCAAACATGCCTAGTAGTTATAAAAACATCGAAATCCACTTAAAAAAACAAAGGTTACAGGGTCGTTATAGTTAGGAAATAAAATTTAAAAACCTTAGAAATTCACTTTAACAACAAAGTTTACAGAGATGTTATAGTTGGAAATGGATTTTTGACCAGTCCCCCCTAGATCTTTCCCTCTCACAAACTCACTGTCAATGGTCCAAAATAGACCCTGTCCAGCTTAACCTGCTTCTTCGAGACTCATAGTCAGTCAGGCAGATGATCTTGAGACCCTTACTTCTAACTTCCATAAAAAGGCTTAGCTCATTGACCCACTCACCAGCCCTTGCTAAGATGTTTACCCCCCCATGATGTAACCATTTGTCTCCATGGTTAATTGAAAGATTTAAACAGCAAGAACAAACATGCAGGAAGCAAGAAAGAATCTGTAGAAAAGAATATAGTCAGGCATAAAAAGAGAAATTCAAACAGCAGATTGCAGCCTACAAGACCATGATAAGGGAAGAAAAATCCCTTTATTTCATCCAGGAAATAGAATCAGCTAAAAGTTGAGGCAAATAATTAATTATGACAGTAAAGAACTTATCTAATTTGTCCTCTAACAATACTACAGAAGGCAATTCTTCTCTATGTAGCACCATGGCTTTTCACTTTCAAAATAAAGTTGAACAAATCTTTAGCAAAGTCTTGCAATCTCCTTCCTTGCCTGCTGAAGGGCATAGGACAAGTAGCCTTAAGAAGGCTCACTGCATTCTCTCTGAGTTTACCTCCCTGATGGAAGAGCAAGTGATTGACCTGAATAGAATCGCAAAGTCAGGCTCGCCCCTTGATCTTTGCCCTGCCACCATCGTGCACCTGGCCCTGGAAATCATTGGCAAGCACCTCTCTGCAACCTTCAATCAGAGATAAAGATAGGACAGTTTCTGACAATATGGAAAAAGACATCTAGCCACCCCTGATAAAGAAACCTAGCCTAGACCCGAGTGACCCTAATACTTATCAGCACATTTCCAGGTTGCCTTTTCTTGCAAAATTCATTGGAAAGGTGCTAAATCAGCAACTGGCTGCTTTAATTTAGATGCAGGAGCTCCAGGAGCACACTCACTTTGGTTCTAAAAGCTGTCAAAGCACTGAGACCGCTCTGATTGCAGCCAAGAGGGAATTCAGGTACATCTTGGAAAATGGCAGGCATAGTGAAAGGGTAGTTTGTAGCGCAAAAGGATTTTGAGTCTAAACATTTTGTCCTGTTGTGTGGAGTTTCCCCAGGTGTCTTCATTAAGCCCACATGTCTCTAATATGTATGTCACAACCTGGCTTCTCTGAATAAATCATTTAGCTTCTCTTTAACATCTTACGCCGGTGATACACAAATAGTTGTGTCCTTCTCTAATCTTCGCAATAATACCTGTGAGACCTTTCACAACTGTCTGCTGGCTGTTAGTGAGTGGATGTACCTTAAATGCCTCAAATTAAATTTTAGTAAACAGAGATCCTTCTTTTTGGGAGGGATGCTTCTTTCTGGACTCCATCTTGTAGGCCTTCTGAGCTAGACGCACTACCATCTCCAGCCAGCAAAGTAAAAAACTTGGGAATCCTTATGGACTATAAACTGACATTTGGTGACCAAGTGAATGCAGCCATATCTGCATCCATTTACACACTCGAGATAATCAAAAGGATTTTATCATGCATCTCCCACCTAACAAACAACTGTGGTCACAGCCCTAGTTTTAGCAAAACTTGATTACTTCAACAGTCTATATCTCAACATGTGAATGCAGGATGCCAATAAGCTCCAGGCCCTCCAAAATGCAAGGGCTGGGTTGCTGCTGAAGATTTAGAAAATTCAACTGGCTAAACCTGCCTTACAGAGTTTCACTGGCTTCCAGTAAAACAAAGAGTACGTTATAAGGCTCTGTCTATCACATTTAGGGTGTTACACAACTCCGGCCCCAAATTTCTCAAAGACAGGCTCATATGGTACCAGCTTGAGAGAACACTATGCTCAAGTAACACCAGGAATGTAATGAAATTGTTTGTGAGTTCAGGCTCTCTTCTTGGGGCAGTAGAAGCTTTATAGCTGGGGTCTCGAAACTCTGTAACTCCCTTCCCCCGCATATTAAATCACTGCTGGATCTTTTATCTTTCAGAAAGGCTCTGAAATGCTGGCTCTTTAACAACTAAAAAAGTATGCATCCCTCTGTATCACTGCAGTGCCTACATGTCTCCGATTAGGTGTAACAATTTATAAAAATATTTAACAGAATAATAAAAGTAGAAATTCACTGAAAAAAACAAATGTTACAGAGATGTCACAGTTAGGAAAACCAAAGGCTACGGAGACGTTATAGTTAGGCTCAAATTTCACTCATAGAAAAATAATTTAAATTCAGCAGTTATAGTTACTAGAGCTAACTATCAATTACACCCACACAATGCACTGCTTATGACCCCGCATGTTACACCACTCATGACATGGTCAGTGACATCACTGATGACCTCACAAATGACATCACTGATGACATCATCCACATATTCACTCACACACCCTCTCACACCATACAACCTCTCATACATCTACTCACATACCCATTCACAGACCCATACCAATACTTAATTATACAAGAAGGTAGTAGTGTTCGCAACTTGGGAAAGGACCACACATCAAACAGGAGAACAAATATCAACAAGTCAAGTAAATGGCGTGATAAGTAAGCAATGGCTGTAAGTACAGCGGAGTGCTAGGTGGGCTGTAAGCACTTTCTACCCAAAAGTTCCGTAAGCAGATTGAAACACAAGCCAAATTTCAAGGACCGATGTCGCTGAATAAAACAATTCCCAAGAGTTCTTATACAATACAGAGTATCCAGAGGTTCCAAAGGATGAGATGAATAGTCCACAAAGCTTCACTGTATGATGTTGCTTTTATTATTCCTCCAACACATACAACACTTGTTTCGTCTATACCTAGTAAGTACAATGACTTTCTCGAGGCTAGTGATCGGTTTTGAATAATATCACAAGTCAAATAGATATGTCCGATGAACTATAAAGTCAGTGAAGAATCTCCAAAAATGTAAGGACTAAACTCAGGTAATCCTCACTGCCGAAAAAGTGTAGATGCAGTGAGTCAGTTCCACACTAAAGTACATGCTCAAATGTGCTTGCTTCAATATAAAAACCCTTCCGGAACAGTGTTAGTGAACCCCTGTTGGGTGTGTAATGTTTCCAATATGCATCGTTCCGAAGTCCAATGAAAACAATCAAGTAAGCTGTAAGAGGCATACAAAGAACCTCCTGAAGCAATAACGTTCCTAGTAGCAACAAGAGGTCACGCAATAGTAGCCAAGCACACCGTGGAATGTAATGTCCGTATGTCAAAGCAGGCTCAAAGAACACGGTCCTCGCGCATGATGACGCTGGATACAAACACCATACCAATACTTACACTCCTACTCACTCACTCATACAGGCACTCACCAACCCTTCATTCACCCATACACCTACTCATAGAACCAGGCACTCACCCCCACTGCCACTCACGCAGCCGTACACTCATCCATACAGCACTCACAAACAGACTTACTAACCTATACAGTCACTCACACACCCACCACCCTCTCCACAAAGCCACTCATTCACCCATGTGAGCACTCACACACTCACTAACATACCCATAGAACCACTTACATACCCATTCACACATTCATACAAGCCCTCCCATATCTGTTCTTACCCATACAGTCATTAATACAACCATTCACACACCAAGTCACTTAGCCAAACACTCACTCACACAGCCACTCACTCCCCCATACAGCCACTGGCACATCCAATGGCCCACCAACATAGTCACTCACACACCCACTCACTCACCCATAGAGCCACTCACACGCCCACTCACACATCCATATAGCCACTCACACACCCACACCCACAAAACCACTTGCACACTCACTCACATACCCATACAACCACTCGGATACCCACTCACACACCAATACAACCACTGACATAACCATTTACACACCTACATACCTACCCAGAAAACCAGTTGCTCCCGCATACAGTCACTCATGCATGGTCTCACACACCCATATAGCCCCTCACACACCCACTCACACACTGATACAGTAACACACCCACTCAGATAACACATGTTAGAGCTAGTATCACTCATTAGTAGTACAACTAGAATACTGATCTAACTTTTGTAGTAGGTTAGTATATATGTTTAACACCCATAAACTCATAAAACACTTACACTCACTTGATGATATCATCAGTGATGTCATATAGCATGTCATCAGTGATGACACTGACCATGGCATGAGTGATGCAATATGAAAGGCCAGAAGCAGTGCATTTAATTTAATTTATTGTATTTATTTATTTAAAATGTTTTATATAGCATGAGCAAGACCCATGGGGGTATCAGATTACTTTATAACTGAGCGATAAAGGGGCGGCATATGGATCTGAAAACCAGGTATTCGAAAGTACAGGAAGAGAAAAACTGTGGGCCAACAGAACAAGGCATAATCATAAACAGTTGAGAAATGTACAAAGGGTGAGGGAAATGTGTCAGAGCTTACCTATAGATTAGAGGATCAAGAATAAGTGAAGCACATTACAATTGTCCCAGAGAAAAAAAGCTTGGGGATCTATCAACAATGCAAATATGAAAAGTACAAACAGAAGTAATTCTCTAAAACCCACAAATCAAGATACAGTCATAAAAAGTCTGATAATAAACAAGGGTGAGGAGGGTGAGTCTTAGAGTACTTGTCAGGTGGGGGGTTCTAGAACAAGAATTTGAACATCAATAGTGCTTTAACTTCCTCTGGAATATGGGGGCATAAGTTATAGTTAGCTCGGGCAACTATAACTGCTGAATCTCAATTGTTTTGTATGAGTGAAATCTTAGACTAAATGAAAGGTCCATGTAACCTTTGTTTTTTTCAGTGAATTTCTATGGATTTTATAATTCTATTTCCTCACTATAATGTTCCTGTGACCTTTGTTTTTTCAGTACATTTCTATGTTTAAATTTGTTTTATTTCCTAACTATAACAGCCCTGTAACCTTTTTTTTTTTTAGTGAAAAAATATCCCAATACTTAAGCCTCTAACCATGAAGACGGGGAAAAAAGTGGTGTTAAAACAACACAGCTGCCTGTAACTTTTGTAAAGGCAGTCATTAGCCAATCACATAATGTCATGTAGTGCTGTACTTTTGTGAAATTCTGTGAAATTTCATGAAACTACTGTGGCCACAGATGCCTTATAACTTTAGAAATACTTAAAATACTTACCTCTACTGCCCAAAAGGATCACCCACACACCATAATGTGTAATCCTGCTAGATTCCGTGGAAATCAATCTAGCAGTTCTGCGGCTACATATGAGTACAATTTCTATGGACATTGCATTGGTGCCAAAACACATTTTAAGACCCCCCTTTTTTCTTTGCATTCCCTTATCAAATCTCCACAAAACTTTGAATTGTCTGCCAATGTAGAAAAGCTATAGGTCTGCCATCACACTGTAATGTATATACATATACATATATAACTGTACGGCTGTAATAATGACTCTCCAAAATTGTTTGACCAAAACATTGCTGCACTTCCTGTCCAATGTCTTCAGTAATTGAAATTCGTACCACTTGGCATACTTGCCTTCCTTCATCTACTCCTAATAAAGCATGATATGTTTGAACACCATGCCAACCCAGCTTCGACTCAGTCATATGCAAATCAGTCTTCACCTTGCTGCATTGGGAATGGTCCAGCCTGAACTGCCAGGCAAGGTCCTCCCTGAACCAGAACACAAGCAACCTAGGAATAAGTTTGCACCAGTTAGGGCTCATCAGCCAGATATAACTTGCTTCCAGTGACAGAGTGTTCTTAGGAACCATGCCTGGGAATACCTGTCCCTCTTAAGGCAATACACTTAAATATACCAATCAGTTATGGATGGAATCCTTGAATTAATCTCAGTCACTGGTAAATTACTTGGAGCCACATCCCGGTCCATCGTTATTTTGCAGACCATTCCACCTCAATTTGGACCCAACCATATGCAAAGCAGACTTGACTTTGCTTAAATGGTAATAGTCTAGCCCAAACTGCCAGGCTCAGTCCTCCCTGAACCGGAACACAAGCAATGCAGGACTGGTTTGTCCCTAGTTAGGGCTCATCAGCCATGGGCAGCTTCGTTCCAGTAACATAGAGTGCACAGGTCCCACATCTGGGTCACCCATCCCACTTAGGTCGACGCACTAAAGTATAGAAAAAAATGATGGGGGGAATACTATTGGTGGGCACTTACAAACAATTTGGCAACTTTTTCTCACACAAAATTTGGCATTGATGCTACATCTTCCCACATCGAACTGTTCACTATCTCCAGCCTGCAGCCTCGCTCTGCTGAGGGAATTGCGAACATAGAAGAATTCACTGGGACCAACACCAAGGAGCATCCAATCATTGTTGAGGCCTTTATTGGCTCAGACTTCAGACTTTGTCCTCTGAGAGCTTTCCCACCTTAGTTAAGACCACACTGGGATCCCAATATTTCATTAACCCACCATCATCAAGCCACTCTTTGAATCCAGCATACAGCTTACTCCACCAATGACTCGTTGCCAACCACGTTTTTTCCACTGAGGTTTTGAAGCCTGAATGTAACTCTTTGACTGGGAACAACCTGGTATTTGTATTCAGCCTACGCTCCATCGCGGTTGGCCTCAAACCTGACCATCATCCTGGTCTAGCAGGACCAGTTGTTGCGTTGCTGCTTTGTGCTTTTTAGCGCTATTCGTATTTAAAACTTTAAACATTCATATTTCTGGTTGGTGCCATTTTGTTCTTTAAAATATCCTCTATTTTTCTAAATTGCAGTGAGATTTTTATTGTGTCGTATTTTAGACTTTTTAACTGTGTTGTTACTTCTAAATGTGTTAAACATTTTCCTAAATTGAGCCGGTCTGCTCTGTGTCATAGCTACCAGGAGGTGAGCTTATGTGTAAATGACTGCAACCTATTCAGGACCCAACAGGAATAATGTCGTTATTACTTGTGGTGGACTACCATCCACCCATACTAATATTCCACTTTCTCACAGAGGGCCAGGGGCATGATATTGAGTGATGGTTCAAAGCACACTCTGAACTGCAGTGGGTAGAGAAAAATGCAGGAACACTCTTTTTGGATTTATTCCTCCATTCATGTACTCATTCACTCATTCATCCACTCACTCACTTGTTTATCGAGTCCTTCCCCACTAATGTTTCACTCATGCATCTATCCAGACACTCAATCATCTATTTGTCCATCCGTTGACTGACTCACCGGTTTGTCTATCTATGCATTCACAGATTTATCCTTCCATTCATACATTCATCCACCTATCGACTCATTCCCACTTTAACCGCTTAATACAGCCACACATGCAAACTTTTTAATCAAAAAAGTAAAATCTTCACTTCAAAAGCTTTGTGATGCTTAATGATTAAGATGCACACCACTGTCGAGTCTTTCAATAATTTTAGACATGCCTCGAGACTTGACTGGCACTGACTCGTAAACACTTAGAATTGGAGTACACTTTAATTTTGAAATAAAGCTGCCAACATCTGAAGGAAGACCACTCACAGCAGCTTTAACCCCTAGTTACTCCTTCCTGTTTGCTCTTAAACAATGGCCTGAATTCCAATGATTACGAGCCTTAATTATCACAATTAAATCCTTATTGTGAAATAAGCAGACATTAGTAATGACAGAACCATGAAAGTAGCACCCTTAGCCTGTGATTGGCGTACACGTTTCAGAATGAATACAAATTTGGTAACTCACAACCGAAACCACATCTTCAATTCTTGCAGATCTGTATCTGTTATTCAGTTTTACCTTTATTATTGTGTATTCCTGTTGTGTTACTCAACCATCCAGTTTCCTAAACAAACATCGAAAAGAAAGGTAGAAATAGGAATTAGAAACTGATTATCTGTGAAGATACTGGCCTCTGTGGGTTTGCTTATCTCTGGCATTCCGAACAGATAATCGATGAATGCATTTATCATGTTTTCCTCACAAATATTTGTAGTGCCACACGGTTTCTGATAAAACAGCACTTTGAGCCCTGCAGCCCTTTCCTTCGCTCTTTCTGCATTGTATCGATTTTCCATTCTTCGTTTTAGAAGCCTGGCCAGAAACCTAGAGTTATTAAAAAGCCATCCCCTTGCCCAGACCTTTCATTTCCTTTGAATTCCACTAATTGCCTGACAGAAAAAACAAACAAACCCCCAAAAAGTCGGTAAGTTTCATGCTTGATTATAGTCTGCAGGAAATGCTTTCCAGCTACAGAGGATTTATAGAGATTCTGCTCGGATACTTTGGGCCTAACAAAGCAGAAGATTACAGTATTTCCCAAGGTTGAATGCTCCGAGATAAATGAAACAGAAAACTTGATAATAAAACAACCTCCTTTTAAAACAAAAGGTGAGAAGTAGGAAGAATCTGATTCACAGCACAAAGCAGGTTTCGATATTGAAGAGATTCACCATATAAATAGATGTAGTTCTGCCTGTGCTGGGAGCTTCCCACCAGGGCAGGACTGGCATTATTTTCCATCGGGCATTTCCCAGGTGGGCTGGAGCCATTGGGTCCGGGTTTTAAAGCCTAGGGTCACTGCTGGGGCCTCTGTCTCACCCCCAGCTCCCCGAGATTGACTGCAGTAGACACAGGGAGACACTACAAGAGGGAGAAGAGAGTGATGGAGTGAAAGCGAGTGATCGGAGAGAGGAGAAAGGGAGAGAGTGAGGATGGATAAGAAGAGAGAGTCACAGCGAGGAGAGGAAGGGAGCGGGGCTGGTTTGAGCATTTTTTGCCTGGGCTGCTTTTGGTATCCCAGTCCGGCCCTGCATCACACCCCAGAGCACTAAGGTTGCCATATTGATTTGTGGTGTTTGCTGGCTGAAAATCAGATGGTGGTGGAGAGCAGTATCACTGGAGTATGGTCGACCTAGTGTGCATAAATGCCTTTACTATTGAGTAATTATATACTACAACTGTGTGTAATTATGCATGCAATTGTGCAGTAGTAAACACCAAGAAAGGGGTGAGGAGTGGGGGAAGCAGGGTATGGTTTGCCTTCAGAATGTGTGTAAACCTACACACTTGTTTGTGGGCATTCACAAGCTCCTCTTAGATCTGTAGCAGTCATGGAAATGGTCGAATATTTGCTCTAGCTAGGATCTGAGGCAGATCCCCTTCCAGGTGGGAATTTTGTTGCCAGTTTCTTTTTGATGTCCATTACGATGTTTTCCGAACGTTTCTAAAATGCCATCATAAACATCTTCCGGCAGGTACAATCATGAGACAGAATCTGCTGTTTCCACCTGTGCAATTGCTATTGACTGCACCTTAGTTGAAACCTTTTGAATTACTCCTGAATGCAGGACCATACAGTTTGGAGATTTAACCTCAAAGCTAATTCCAGTAATTTGCTGCTCCCAATCAGAGAAATGGATTGGAGTGCAGAAGAGTCCAGTTGTGTCAAGGAGCCAGGGTCTGTGAACCACACCCCTTAGTTGTGCAGTTGTTGACAAACATGAGCTGTTTTCTTGAAATATGGAATACCAAAAGAATATAACGGATGTATGTTGTTACAACGCATACTTTTACAACGCATACCTTTACAACGCATCTTTTACACCGCAACATCCATTACAACGCATTCCATTACAATGCATGCCATTACAACGAGTTCTTTGAAACTACCTTTACAACGAATTCCACTACAACGCATACTACATTTACAATGCATACCATTACAACGCATACCATTACATTTAATGTATGATAAGTATTGGATAGTGTAGGGGTCAAAATTACTATTCTAACTCCAGGGGGTGCAACAGTAGGGTAAGTGTTGGATAGTATAGGTATGCGTTGTAGTGACATGCGTTGTAATGGTTGCGTTGTAATGGCATGCGTTGTAATGGATGTTGCGTTGTAAAAGTTTAGTTGTAGAGGTAGTGCGTCGTGAAAGTTGCGTTGTAAGTGTTGTTTCCCGGATATAACCATTAGTGGCAACACGCAGCAGTGCTCTCAGTGTTGCAAGCCATTTTAGCATTGATTCTTGTCACAAATTCAGTATGCAACATTAAACAAGTCATACAATATTTTGCCAGCAGATGAGGTTGAGCAATATCATAGTTTTAACTAGGCAACTGAAATATGTTCTCAAAACTGTCTTTAAAGTCCTCCTTCATTCCCAGTCTCACGTTTACAAGAGATCTTGGGCTAATTTCGTATGCTCAGTGATGCATATATTCTTCTCAGACCTGATATTTTCTATGCTGTATTAGATATCTTGTAGTTATGAACTAACATCTTCCTTTGATTCCTCAATGATCTCTGATCTTCGTCCATGATTATATTATGAATCTTCTTAAATATAGGGGTCTTAATATTTCGTGTTTCTTTCTTATTCATATTGTCAATCTTTACATTTTGTTTGTTCCAGTGAAATTCCATTTCTAGAATAAGGATGAAATCCCCCTTTGATGTATGTCCTGCCTTTATTTATGTATCAACATTTTTTAAGCAAATATTGAAAAATATGAAACGGAATCTTCCCATATACTGGTGCTATCCAGTTTCTTGGCTGGTTCACGTTTGGATATTCGTGCACCTTTTGTTTGTTACGTCGCCTGGGCTGCCCCTAGATCGTGGGCCATGTCAAAAGTAGCACTGGGACGTGATAGCATTTTTCATTAATTCACAAGTGAAATTTTGTGGCATATTACTTCATTTTCAAACTTAAACTTCTAGGTTTTATATCATAACCAGTTAAGGCCTTTGCTTTCTGCACTCCTGAAACCAACCAACTAACCAAACTGGTTTATCTAAGGATGAAGGCAACTGAGCTTTTACAATCACTTGTAGTTTTACTTTGATGACTTTTATCTCATGTTACTCCCTTTTTCTTTGTATTATTACAGATGAAAAGGCACTTACATGACTGAAATATGTATTTTTTGACCTCAAACATACTTTAGCGAATACTTCTGGTTCCCATCACCCATTCTTCATCCAGTTATCTCACTGGTCATACTCTTAGAGTGTTTTGTATGATAACATGTTGCGAACATGTTGTTGATGTACTATATTGCACCACAATGCTGAAGTAAATGGGCCTTTGGGTATGCTGGCAAATGATCTGTTGCAATGGTTGCTACCAAGGACCGGTGTCCATGGCCTGCAGTCATGGTCGACACTGACACTGCCAACAGAGAGGAGACGGCTCCACATCCCTTGAGGTTTGTGTATGAAGGAAACCCATGGAGTATTATAACTCAAGACCACTAACACAACATTTGAAAAACACTTCCCATCGCCCAGTTATATAACACGCAAAAGGCATATTTAGTGGAAACCAGAGAATCACTGGAAAACGTTCAACCATGGCCAACAGACTTGCCTCCATAAAGTTCAGTTAAACAACAGGCACAATAATTAATTGTCATGTACAATACTTTTCTTTTAATTAAAAGAGAAGAATCTTAATAACGCCAACACAAGATACTAAACACAATAAATGCTGAGCACCACAATGTAGTGTACTACAGGTGCTATGAGGAATACCTACACAGAAATCAGTAGACTAGATTCAAGCAGGGGGGCAAGCTCAGTATGTGTGTAGATGAGCAACGTGCCTGGTTTCTGTGGCCAGTAGGTTAGTGTATATTTCCTTTTCTTTTATAAAAAAGAAGGAGGGAGACAAAAGGTATTTACAGAGGAGGGCTCATCCTCCTCATTTGCAAGTACACCAAAAAAACTGGAGCCCTACTCAGACATGTCGGCCAATTCTACTATTTGTAAAAAAGCACAAGGCTTTTCATTGTTTAACCCTCACCAACCAGGGTTAAGCTTTGGTGGCATGATTCATCATTGGGTTCTTCCCATTCCACTCCGTAAGGTGGTGTGCTGCTCCCTGTAACTTACACAGGAGCACTGTATAGTCCACACAAAATGATGGGGGATAGGAGTTGGCAATATACAGGCATTGGTGATGAAGCAATCTCAGGTTACTAGACAAGACGAGACTTTGATGCAAGTGTCCAGCGGAACGAGAAGAACGCAATGATTAGGTACCCCACCAGGGAATAGCCCTGGTGGGTGAGGGTTACACAACAAAAAGCCTTGTGCTTTTGTCTGAATAGGGGAATTGGCACACATGTCAGAGTAGGTCTCTGTTTTTTAATATATATTTCCTTTTCTACATAGCTATTGCTGATAATGGATGTTAGGATGCCTGAGATATTGTTCGCTTGTTAAGCTTGAGCACAAGCATGCAGCCCACAGCTGCACAGATGAACATATGCAATTGTGACTACAGAGAATCGTCAGCATTGATGTTAGACCTGGCATCGTTGGCGTGGTTTCCCCTGACTTTTTGCCTCTACCTCCTGTGTGTGAGAGGTAGAGCATGTACTAGTGTGGATGACATGCTCTGGTAGTGAATTACAGCCATTTTGGTTTTTTCACTATTGTAAGGCTATCTTGCCCATAGGCTATAATGGGGAATGCTGTGTACAGTGGTTACCTGCATATCTTCCCATAGGAGCAAGATAGCACATACAAGTCTGGTATCCCTGAACTCAGAATTTAATAACACATCTTTTAGAAAATATGTTTTTTAAATCCTGTGTTTGAAAAAAACACTTTTAGAAGGTGGCTGTTTTCTTGTCTGACCTTTCTGTGTGACTTGGCCTGTTTGTGAATTGACTGTCTGGTTTGTGAGTGACAGAGGCTGTGTGGCTCCCAGAGGCTGAGTGGTCGATCCCTGGGCTGAATAGCTCCATCTGCATCTAGAGTGGTGGGAGGGGATAGCACATGGGCCTGAATAGGGCTGTGCATGCCTTCCACAATGCTGGCTCAACCTCCTGCTGGGCGGCTGACGACCCTGCCCCTCTCTCTGAAAGGAAAGGAGAAGCCAGGAAAACAAAGTGCTCAAGGAACACCCAGAACTGGTTCAGACAGGGCTCAGAGCCCTTCTGCACAAAGGGAACAAAGACATTTTCTGGGGTATAAGTACAGGACTTTTGAAAAGAATTTTGAGAGAGACCCCTTAGTACCAGGGGAATAGGGTACTGTTCCACAGTATAATCACGTTTTCCCTTGGCTGAGTTAAATGAGAACTAAAGCCCAAATACTAGTCTAGGACACAAGAAAGTAGACATACAATCATAAACATGGCAACTTTCTTTGTATAAACTATATAGTATTTTATTAAAACAATTATCAGTTCAGGGCCACATAGACAAACATTTCATAAAAATAGAGTTGAGAGAAACTCTACACATATCTCATAAAAACATCACCACATAATTATATTAAAAATCATGCATAAAACATGTGTTAACAACATTAATCAAACATTTTTCAAGGGAAGACCTGCTCAAATTAATAAAGATATAAAAAGTTTTTGGGGGAGAGAAAAGAAACAAATACAGACATTCACAATTTGTCATTTGATATTGCACATTAATTTCCGCATTAAACTCAAACCCAGACTCGACTTGTTCTCGTTGTTCTTGGGGCGAGTTTGGTTGTTTAATTGTGCACAAGTATGCGTCAACACGTTTTGATGGTCTTTTTAGATGTGTGCCATCTTTGTCAAGACTTCTAAATCTTGTTTAGTACTCTCCTACAATGGCACTGAATGGTTGCCTTTGTACATAAATCCTGTTGGCAAATATATTTGGGTAAATATATGGCATGGAATTACATGTTATTTTCTTTGAGAACACTTTGTTTATCATGCTCTTCATTTTTCTTTGCTATTGTTATGGGCGTATACCTTTTGTGTTCCACATTTACTTTAAAAAAGGTTTACAAACACTTATCCGCCCAACCTTCTTAGTATGACAACATTACATGATTTGTAAACACATTCTATTAGGATGTTCATTTTAATCACACCTTCCGGTCCTACCAATATGTGGGCTTCTGTTCTTAGATTTACCATAATACTCCACATAAGTGCCGCCGTGCTTAAAAAATAAAGGCGGCGAAGTAAGGGCCAAGGGCAGAAAGGAGAACCCCACTTAGGTGGTGCCCCACCCTTTACTCCCACTTAATGTTGCATTTAGGGAGGCAGTGGTTTACCTTAGATCATGCTTTTTATATGGTTTACAGCTTTGTACATCTTATTTTGAGAGATTGTACTCGTGTTCTTCACTTAGTCTTTAGCCTGGTCTGAAAAGATTATTATACGGCGGATGTGAGCTATGATATCCTATTGTTGATCCTTTGCTAGTTTTAAACTGATTAGGGTATATTGTTTACCTGTCAATTGTGTCTCCCCCGATATTAATCGACAGCCAAATATTCTTTGTCTTGGATCAGGGGATGTAGAGGCATTAATACGGTTATCGCACACCTACGCAATAGACATAAGTAATATTCATATGGGTTGTCTTAGGTTGTGCACCAGTTATAAGAACTCTTATTGACTGTTAGATCATTTAAGCAAAAATACCTCAATTTTTGTTGTCCTAGGTGTGGTACTTCCGTTACCCTCAGCTTGCTACTTGCTGTGTAGTGGGGTTCCACCTCCTAAGTTATGTCCTAAAAAATATGTTGGTTATTGGTATATTTTTTGATTAAGATTTTAGCTTCTCTATTACGTTGGACTCTTTTACTGGGGACTAACAATTAATACTCCCTTACCTATTAGTAGCTGGTAGCGAGTCTTGGGATCGGGTGGTTTAAAAAGGAAAGGTGCCGTGTTTCCTCGCCGGATTCAACTGGCGTTCCTTTAGGTAATGAAATGGGAAAGTGCCATTAGTTCGCTATCACGTTTAAACTTAACTATAAGCCCCCCGGGGTTGTGGTTCCTTACCTATAGCTCGGCTAATCCTTGCGTTGCACCCGTCCGTATAACATCCGTCCTGCTCGCAGTCTTCCGAGAAAGTGCTAATTGTCGTGGGTGGTTGCGGGTCTTTTTAAACTCTGTTTCTGGCATATTATTGGTCAGTATCTAATTTGTACCAGCTGGGTCCTATTAGGTCTAAGCGGGATCGTTGTTTTGCCTGTCGGAGCGCGTGTTAAGTTACTTCCGCGTTCCGTGCCTCGTTTTGAGTTTGTGCACGCCTCGTTTTAGATATATTTCCGCGTGTTACAAACCTCGTTCTGGGCAGATGTTTTTGTCTTCATTGTAACCATGTAAGCTGTTAACACTTATTTGCAACTAAATCAGATTGTCCTTTTAGGGTCCTTGCGGGTCCTTATTGGTCTAAACAGGATCATTGTTTTGCCTGTCGGAGTGCGTGGTAAATTGCTTCCGCGTTCCACGCCTCATTTTAAGTTTGTACACACCTCGTTTTAGATATATTTCATCGTGTTACAAACTCGTTCTAGGCAGACATAATATGTACAAAGCTGTAAACCATATAAGAAGCATGATCTAAGGTAAACCACTGCCTCCCTAAATGCAACATTAAGTGGGAGTAAAGGGTGGGGCACCACCTAGGTGGGGTTCTCCTTTCTGCCCTTGGCCCTTACTTCGCCGCCTTTATTTTTTAAGCATGGCGGCACTTATGTGGAGTATTATGGTAAATCTAAGAACAGAAGCCCACATATTGGTAGGACCAGAAGGTGTGATTAAAATGAACATCCTAATAGAATGTGTTTACAAATCATGTAATGTTGTCATACTAAGAAGGTTGGGCGGATAAGTGTTTGTAAACCTTTTTTAAAGTAAATGTGGAACACAAAACGTATACGCCCATAACAATAGCAAAGAAAAATGAAGAGCATGATAAACAAAGTGTTCTCAAAGAAAATAACATGTAATTCCATGCCATATATTTACCCAAATATATTTGCCAACAGGATTTATGTACAAAGGCAACCATCCAGTGCCATTGTAGGAGAGTACTAAACAAGATTTAGAAGTCTTGACAAAGATGGCACACATCTAAAAAGACCATCGAAACGCGTCGACGCATACTTTTGCACAATTAAACAACCAAACTCGCCCCAAGAACAACGAGAACAAGTCGAGTCTGGGTTTGAGGTGAATGCGGAAATTAATGTGCAATATCAAATGACAAATTGTGAATGCCTGTATTTGTTTCTTTTCTCTCCCCCAAATTTTTTTTATATCTTTATTAATTTGAGCAGGTCTTCCCTTGAAAAATTGTTTGATTAATGTTGTTTACACATGTTTTATGCATGATTTTTAATATAATTATGTGGTGATGTTTTTATGAGTTATGTGTAGAGTTTCTCTCAACTCTATTTTTATGAATTGTTTGTCTATGTGGCCCTGAACTGATAATTGTTTTAATAAAATACTATATAGTTTTATACAAAGAAAGTTGCCATGTTTATGATTGTATTTCTACTTGCTTGTGTCCAAGACTAGTATTTGGGCTTTAGTTCTCATTTAACTCAGCCAAGGGAAAACGTGATTATACTGTATAAGTACAGGACCCCAGACTATAGAAAATTAGATCATCCTGGAATCAAGTAGGAACCTCCGCCAAGGAGAAAGCTGGAAGATTGAAGAGGAAGGGCTGACCTGCAGTTTCTTTGCTGCCAATGAGAAGAGAAGTACTTTGCTTTGTGCTGTGTCCCCTTGCTTAAAGAGATCTCCAAGGGCCTGAGTAGAGCTGGCTCCCTGTTAAGAAGTCCCAGGAACAAAAGGACTTCACCCCCAGCTTCCCCCTGAGCTCGACTGAGAGAGTACTGTCCTTCCTAGAGTGCTTGGTCCAGTTGTGGTACCTCTGGAAGTTGTACCTGTTGTTTGGAAAGCTGGACAAGCAGAAACTAATACAATCTGCAAATCTTCACGCATCGCTCCCTTGAAGAGCGCATCCCCGACAGTGTGAGGAAATTCCCGCTGCCGCGAAGATCGAGATCATCGTAGCGCCTGTTGCCGCTGCAAGAAACGACGCATCCTTCACTTGCGAAACGCATCGCTCCGGTGCGGGAAGATTACCATTGCTGCGAGTACCGTCGCAAAGCCTGTCGTCGCTGGGTGAGATAGTTGCACCGCTTGCCTGCGGACCGCATCACGTCGCAGCGAGTGTCGTCGCAGAGCCATCGCATCGAGGGGCCGAGGGAGGGGAAGATCGACACTGCGCATGCGCACCCCCGCCACACCTGAGATCATTGCCGTCCCAAAGATCATCACATCATGTGCTGTTACCGGGCTGTGCACTACAGTAGTCTCCCAACTGCAGCCCTCACAAGTGTACACACAAGTTCAAGTGTAACCAGCCAAGGGCCCTTTACACTTGCTACGTTGCAGCAGCCTTATCTAAAAAGACAGACAGTGGTAAACACAGACTGTCCTTATGCCAAGTGATGCCGGTAGTGAGACTCATTCGCAATAAAAAGTCCAAATACCAGGTGATCCGAATAGCAAAAAGTCTGAGCGCACTGAATGAGCAGAACCAATTGTAACAGGCCCCCTTTCCGAATCTTCTTTCAATGAAGGAATATGATGCACCCTTGCCTCTCTGGAAGAAGCAAGAGCTCTTTTGTGACTGAGTGAGACGGATGCTGCTACACCATCACCGGCTGTCACCCCAAACATGTGGAAAGCAAGAGATATTACGACAAAGGTGTAAAGAAGCCTCAACACTCAAAGCCCAGCAAAGAAGCGATTGTGGCGAGCAATGAGAGTGGCCTAACACATTCTGCCTGGCCACAGCCTATCCAAGATATGAACAAACCATAACAAGGATCATGGTATGACAGCTGGGGAGAACCAAGTGAGACCCTGACTCCAAAGTAGATCTAAAATATCTGCATATCTCCAAAGTAGATCTAAAATACTGGAGAAGAAGGCCCTGTGGGGGGTAGTTTGCTGAGGGTCGACAGCCCATTACACATCCCTTTAGAAAATACATGTTCGTCAGTCTACAAGGATGAGAAGAGAACAAAGAGAGATTGTGTACTTGGGATGATAGTCCTCTAAGAGCCTTTCCAAATGTTGTTTTGGGTTTAATTATTAACTTTGGTTTCGTATAGAATAAGGGAAGAAGTGATACCACCTCGGGACTCATGTTCTTTAAACGTGATTGCGCTCAATGGCACCCACCAGCTGCCCACACTGTCTATATCGCAGCTATTGGGATTAAAGACTAAAACACTAGTATTAAAAATGAATTTTGTTTTGCCGTTTGTGTAGTAGAAATAATTTTTGTATCAAGCTTTAGGAACACAACAAAGGTGCAGCATAGACAGCAGTAGCTCAATATTCCCTGACATAAAGTATAAGTAAAGATGGGTGGCAGACCCAGAAGGAATATAACACATCAAAGTGGGAGTTAAATAACTGTTGTATGCTGTCTGTAAACAGATACAAGCCTACAATCGGTTCAACACTCCTGCAACCTTCAAACCATAAAGAATGTCTATACATTCAAATACTCACAGGGAAGCTTCAGAGAGTACTACTGTTCACTGGTTGTACAGACTCCTGGTTATGGGTTCCCTAGATTGAGTGAGGTTATGCCCCTTATGTTGACAGTTATGCATGCCATTTGTTAAACTGTCTGTTATATTATTTGTGGGTGAGCTAATTTTGCTTACTCTTGACTCCCTACCACAGGAACAAGGGAGTAAAGCAACAGCATCTTCTTTTATTCCAGTCTACATTTTTCAACACTTGAATATTGTTCCTATGGGATTAGGTACCTTCCTCAGAACTACAGGTACCTCACATCAAATATTTTAAAGCACTCTCTAGTTCATGGGGCATATTTTATGCAGTTGTGTACTTAATATATCCTTTGTTTTTTCATAAGATGGGTCAACAATAGTGGCTACGCCTCTTCTTTATAGAGCAGGTGCACTTTGGGCACAAACAGTGCCAGCTTTCCTCACCACCGGACAGGTAAAAATAGTACAGCAGCAGTGCAAGCTTTGCATCTTGATAGAACTGGTATAGCATTAAACAAGCAGAGCAAGCTTCCCTCTCTCACAGAAGGTAGTAAGTGCAGTCTTCCCTTTCCAATAGAACAGAACCAGCAAGACCTACATGTACATTACAGACAGTTCTCTGAGGCAGGTTCTAAAGTCACTGGTCCTTATTTATGAGGCCTTGCGTCAGTTTTGCGCCGCCGGTGCGTCACTTTTTGTGACGCACCAGCGGCGTAAAATATGCGCCTTGTTGTGCCATATTTAAAAAGTGACGCATCTATGTAGATGCGTCACTTTTTAAACCCCTGCACCACAATATACCTGCGTCAGGTATAATGCATGCAGAGGGGGCGTTCCACCGCAAAAAGCCTCGTAATAGTGACGCAGTGAAATCTATGAGATTTCACTGCATCACTTTTAGGATGCTTTGCGTCAAAATCTTGCGCCTGCCTCACAGCAGGCGTAAGACTGACGCAAGCCCTTTCACATGGGGCTTTCCCCATGTGAAAGGATGCATTGCTGGAGTTGCGTCACTTTTGTGACACTCTCCAGCAATGCGTCACTTTTGCGCTTACAGATACATCAGAAATACTGACGTATCTGTAATTCCTTGCGACATGATGCGTCATACATTAAATATGACGCATCATTGGTGTCGAAAGGAGTGCGCAGTGAAAAGTGACGCATCGCTGTTTTCACGCAGCGATGCGTCACTTTTCATAAATGAGGCCCACTGAAAGGAATGTATAGGTGGATGAGTAAGTAAATATGGAAGTTTTGACACCATTCTCACTTGGTGATGTTCTATGTTAGAATCTTGAAAGTCCTGCAGCTGGCACTGGGAGACAACTTGTTTATGTTGCTTGTTGAGAAAGGCACAAACTAGTAGGTCCTTGATTTTGGAAGGAGCCCAGCCACAGCCTACGTACCTATGATCTATACAGGTACAGAGGCTGCAACCTCTTCTAAAAGGTGTTAAATGCATACACACCATACCCTGGGCCTCAGTGCTGCACCTTATCAAAATGCTAAGGGTCATCAATCCAGTGTTCTACGGTTTGTCCCACTTTTTGGTAAGGTGTCTAGCTGCCTGCACTGAGCTAGTGTGGTACACCAAAGTCCTGCACTTTGCTGTTCTCAGACCCAACATAGGAAAGACTCATTAGGAGCAATTGAGAGGCCTGGCAGGTGACCATTGTCCGTTTTTCAAGACTCTATGGGCTATAACAAAGGTGCTGGTTTTGGCTAGGCTTTGTTTACTGCAAAGCTGAGAAGGAGGAGCTACAGCACAGGAGCCGTGCAGCACAATGAACATTCAGGGATGAAGTCACCTTTCGAGATGCTAATACTGAATGTGGGAACTTGGTTTAAAGGCCCTAAATGGGTGCATGGAACCTTGTTTGTGTGCCCACATTTGTCAGATTAGGAGATAGAGGCACATGGAGAGGATGATATGCCCAAGTTCAAACTACATGACTGGACTCTGCTGAAAGCTTCTCCAACCCCAGTATCCAGTCAAGTATGTTTGTTATTTTTACCACACACTGAATAAAAGTCTTTAGGTTGCTATTAAAGATGCCCATTTTTGCTACAAATATGAGCAGAAGAAGTTCAAAAAGAGGAGACAATTTGAACAAATAAAAGGGCTTAGAGGAGGAGCTACGCCAGAAAACAAGATGGCCGCGTAAGCTCCCGGCTCCGCCGACCTCCGACTCCTGCCAGAAGATCCTGTTATTTATTCTGTTTTTGCGCCCTGCCTCTGTGTGTATGAACTGGACTGGAGCTTAACGGTGCAATCCCGAGATTTCTGCCATTTTGGTAGACAAAGATACGTCGTGTGGCAGTTTGCGGCCTAGACCAGCCTGGAATCCGGGGTCTTGAGTACTGGCCCTGCCGGGTTTGAATTGAACAACATCAGCAGTAGTTGTGTGACATGGTCTGGTCTACCGAGGTGGAAATTCTTTTCTTGGACTGAAGTTGACGATGGTTGGCTGAATTGGTGAATATCAAAGGAGGGGTGACGATGCATAATTGGAGCGGCGGTCGGGGGTCCCTGGCCCAGTGCCCCGGTTAGGGCCCCACCGGTGTTCGCTGGGTTGGGATCTCCACCGGCGGTGGCTGAGTTCGGATTGTTAATGTCCCCAACGATAAGTTCCCCTCTGAAGTCGTCCATTCCGCATCCACCTATTCCCCCTGGGGAGATCGGGCTCTCTGGGGACGTGAATATGATCGAAACTGAGCGAGATGTTGTGGAGCGGACTGAGAGTGATCCGTCACTAGCATTGAGATGTTAGCATTGAAGCCCGCATCCATAAAATGATAGTGTTTTTGTCTGGAACTGGGAGGATGGGACCGGACCCTGGTCCACTACAAGAAACAAAACGACTCGAGATACCCAAGATGGCCACTTCGATGGAGGAAGCAGACCCTGTACTATGGGAGACGTTGGAGCCTTTGACCAGTGTTTTGGGTGCTGAGAGCAAGCTTGATGCCGCAATTGGATTGTCAGGCATACGATCGTTGCCGACTATGGATCGACTACCTGATGGACTACCTGATGCTCCCTTTCCGGAGACTTTTGATGGGAACTGTTGTTGGTTTGAAACTGCGTCACTCCCCTATACATAGGCACCGCTAAGATGGCGGACGAAACAACTTTGGGAATCCATGACGGTGTGGGGAGTCTTTGGACTTAGCGGAGATCTCAACACTTTCATCTCTCTGCTTCGTCTCGGATTGAACTTTGCTACAGCTTTTTTGCGCATTGACTCTCCTGCGGAAGCGACAGTTTGTCCGGAAGGGGCGCACATGTTAGATCGGAAGGGTCAAGGATGAGACTGTGCGATTGAGTGTGCCATCGGGTATATCTGGACACGGGGTTTGCAACCACGATGCGTTCGGGAGGTTGGGCGGTGTTTGGAGTTTCCCCTGTTGCGCTACGTATTTGCAGCTTAATAGATTTCGAGACCTTAGTCTGGGGATTCTTGGCTTTGGCGGGGGGAGCGGAGACCGGGGGCATGTAAGAAGATGCCCTCCTCTATTTTCTACTTTTAGTATTTAGTTAGTTGGGGCGACAGGCACACTGCTAGTTGGGGTTAGGCGATAGCCATATGCAGGGGTGCAGGGTGGGGGGATGGGTTTATTGTTTTGTCTCCTTTTTTGTTTTTATGGTTTCTTTTTCTTCACACTCTCTTTCACTATCCTTTTATAAGTATAGTTGGTGGAACATCCTGACTTTGCTGGTATTCCAGTATCTGGTGCTCATGCTTCTCCTATTATCCTGATTTATGGGTGGGCAGACTCTGAGAGCTTTCGCTTAATGTGAATTGTATATTGTACTGTGGCACATCTTGTTTGTCATACATTGGCATAGGCGTCCCAGCCATTTCTTCACTACTTAGTATCCATCCTATATCTACATCTGTCCGCCTTTTTATTATGTCTGAATGTATGGCACCTGATATGTCTATCACTTTCTTTGTTATGAAACTAATAAAAAGATTTAAATAAATAGATAAATAAATAAATAAATAAATAAATAAATAAAAGGGCTTAGATTACAAACCAAGGGGCATATTATCAAGCCATTTATCATCGTGTTAGTGGCACTTTCATGCCGCTAACACGTTTTTTTGCCCGCCCTATTATCAAGCTGTCACTAACAAGCGTTAGCGGCAGCTTCTGGTGATTGCAGCCGCTTATTATATCGCCTTGCATGCCAGCGATAGTTTTTGCTAATCATATGCAAAGTAGGCGTTCTTTCTGGAAGGTTCATGAAAAATGTCACTAACACCTCTTTGCACTATTAGCCTGATGGCCCGGACCCGCGAAGAAATAAAAAAGTCATGCTAAGGCCCTTTAGCTTCAGGAACTTCAGACCAAAAAAAAGCTGGGCTAAAAATGGTGATAAAGGGAGGTGTGAAAGGGAGAGTAGCCCAGACCCCCATCTGAAGATCTGCTGATGCCATGGAGGTACTAATTATTCAGCTTGAAGCCCTACGAAGGCAACAACCACTACCGCCACTGCCACCTTCCCCAGGACCACCACCGAGGCAGCGCCGAAGAAGACAGCAGGCTCTGCGCAGACGTCTCAGCCTCGCAGACCTAACGTTGGAGGATGTCATTCCCAACCACAGGCTCAAAAGGACATCCATCCAACACATCCTGAACTGATAGCCCACTGGCTGGCGCCACCAACACAGCAGATAACCAATATTCCTCCGCAGATAAAGCTGCTGGCTGTGCTGCACATGTTGGCCTCTGGGACCTTTCAACTAACAACGGCCAGAGTCGGCGGAGTTTCACAGGCAGGCTTATCAATCTTCCTCCCAACTGTCTTGAATGGCATACTCAGCCTGATACCCCAGCACCTTAATTTCCCCAACACTGTGCAGGAACAGATTGCGACCAAGCAAGGCTTTCATGCCATAGCCAGATTCCCACAGGTTTTGGGGGCAATTGACTGCACACATTTCCTATTTGTGCCCCCTGCAGACAGTGCACACATATACTGCAACAGAAAGCACACACATTCTATGAATGTTCAGGCAATAGTGGACCACCTGGGACTGATCACCAGGGAGTGTGCATGATTCCTACATCTTCCGACAGTCCATCATAAACCAGCGCTTCCAGGATGAAACATACAGAAATGCAGTTCTTGTTGGTAAGTACTAACTGAACACACCACACACCTCAACTCCACATACAAGCAACTCACAATTGTTAGAATGTACATGTCACAATCTCTCATACAATATGGCAATCAACATGCCCACTTATTAGACCCAACAACACAAAGAACTGTTGGAACTGTGGCTAGCTAAGTAGACAATCCATCCCCAAAGGCTCAGCCCCTCTGCCACTCATTTGCAAATGTGGGGAGAGGTGGGAGCCAAGTATGTGCAACGGAGGGACTCCATCCATAAGGAAAGAATGTACTCAAAGCCCAATATGTCGGAGTTGTGCTGGACAGTCGGGACTAAGCTGAGTGCAGACCTGCCCATGTGGGCATATAGTGTGTTTCCATAGTTCATCCTGATGGCAATGACTGTGTGGGTGACTGTCTTACCTGACAATGGGGGAATCCATTTGAAGGTTGCATGGAAGACACAGAGGCAGTTGAAGCAGCTGCAAGCCACTGCGTAGACCTGTTGGTTCATGGAGAGGGAGGACTCAAATACAGTGCCTAGGTACCTCTGCTTGGGGGGCTTCTAAAGCTGTTGTCCCACTAGGTGATGCCACATGCTGTTGGTTGTGTTATGAGGATGAGGACTCATGTCTACTCTGCGTATAGTACCCCCAGATGTTGATCATCCATGTTGCAACTGACATCAATCCTTCCTGAAAGCCAAGTTTGGTGTGTGTGTGTGTATTAAGCATGGGCGGAAAATCCGTTCCGCTCGCGGACTTTGTGGATTTTCGGTAAATTCGCAATCCGCGAGATTCGCGATTTTCTCGCAAAATCCGCGAGCGGAACGGATTGGGTCAAAAGTTCAAGCTGACTTTTGTAACTCTTTTAGAATGGCGCCGGCAAGCTGCCAGAGCCATTCTAAAATAGTTGCAAAAGTCTGCTTCAACAGGAAGCTCTAATTGATAAAGTAAAGCAGGTGCTGCTCAAATTCAGTTACACAATCATCAATCACCCCAAACTTGGGGTGATTAATGATTGTGTAACTTAATTTGACCTTCAACTCTAGCACCTGCTTTCCTTTATATATTAGTGCTTCCTGTTGAAGCTATTTTTAGCTATTTTAGAATGGTGCTGGCAGCTTGCCGGCGCCATTCTAAGTGGGGCTGAGGGCAGAAGGGCACAAAAGTGGGACAGAGGGCAGAAGGGGACAAAAAATGAGTGGAGCAGAGGGCAGTAGGGCACAGAAACGAGTGGTACAGAGGGCAGATGGGCATAAAAAACGAGAGGGTGGCAGTGATTAACCAGGCAAAAAAAAAAAACGCGAACACGCAAAGCGCCCCGTGAACACCCACGAACATGCAAAGCGCCCGCGAACACGCAAAAATAAAAAAATCCACAAATTCGCACGAATTCGCGAATTTTGCGGATTGCGAATTTGCAAATCCGCAAATTCGCAGATTGGGAATTCGCAAAATTCGTCCATGCTTAGTGTGTATTGTTGATGGAGAATATGAGCTTTGTGTCCTTGTAGGTGGTGATGTTTAATTGTATCCACAATCTTGCACCAGTTCTTCTCCATGTGTTAGCAGATGCATCTGCCATCTTTGAGGTTGTTGGTGACCGAGGTGGCATTTATTGCATGCTGCATGTTGCAGTTGCATAGTGGTGCAAGTGTGTATGTGCAGTTGGAGAAACATGTCAGTAAAATATGATCTAGCACCATTGGTGACTACTGCAGCGCTGTGAGTGTTGCTGTTGATGGTGATGTGTAGCATCTCCTCGTTGACTGAGCTCCACTAACTTTTTGTGGGTCTGCATGTGGCCTAGGGTGGCTTGGGGTGGACTGAAGACGAAGTGTATGCGTTTGTGGTTACTACATGTGTGTTTAGTGGGGTGATGAACTAGTCAAAGTTTACACATGCAAATAAGGCGTCAAACATGTGCCCTGCCTTGTGGCTCAGTGTGGTGAAGATTTGGGACAGTCTGATGTCAGCAAATATTTCCCAGATTGTAATGGATTTTGAGTAGTCGTGGTATGTGAGTTGGTGAATGAGTACGTAGTCCAGGGAGTGGACGGTGTGGTGTCTGATGATGTTGATGGTGTGGGTGAAGCATTCCTGCCCTCAGTGGGCCCTGCTGCTGAGTGTTGCTTTGTGGCAGCTCTGGACATGAACCAGCATGTGTTGTGCGGTGTGCCAGGTCTGGCAGCAGCGGCAGCATCAGACCTGAACACGATCTGTGTCTGGTGTGCCCTATTGCCATTTAAAAGGTCTCATGGCATTGACTTTGAGTAGGGCGGATGAGTGCTATAGCCGGTAGGAGAGCCAGGGTGCCTGTTGGTGTGTGTTAGCCCTGCGGATATGCGCAGATGGCCTTAACATTAGTGCACAGTAAGAGTGCCAGTGATGCAACCGCGCAGCGCGCACAATCAAACTTGCCCTGAGGAGTGAGGATCAGCTGTGAGACAATGTAAAAAGCATTGATGCTGGCAATCAGTCAGAAGCCACACATCGCTGACATGAAATCTAATATAGCACAAATCACACAACACAAAACCATCAACACTAACAACACAGCCTGCATAACCAATAATAATACTGATAACATCTCTCCATCACATGTTACAGGTGATCAAGGAAATGCACTCTGCTCATGGATGATGACACCCCTCCCAAACCCCAACACCCTGGAACACAGGCAGTATAATGCGGCCCAATGACGCACCCAGTCCATTGTGGAGCGCACATTTGGTGTGCTAAAGTCACGTTTCCATAGCCTGGACATCACAGGCGGCAGACTACTGTACAGCGCCGAAATGGTGAACAAAATCATCCTAGCATGTTGTGTATTGCACAATATATGTGTGCACAGCAGTGCTTCATGGATCCAAGTGCCTGCAGCACCGGACGATGGCCAGGATGAAGACGAGGATGAGGCAGGTGGGGCACACTCCACAGTTAATGCGGCAGGAACTGCCTGAAGGAACCGAATAATAAACAATTTCTTCAACTGAGCACGTCACATTGTGACAGACCACATCAAATGTACATCAGTGCAAAATTAGCCCAATCACAGTTTGTCTCAATAAAAAAACACTACGAACATACCCTGTCTGTATGTTACTGTCCTGCATAAGTACAGCACTCTGAAAAGAGTACATTGCACAATGAGTGCAAATAGCATCAGAATACTCAATTAATGGTGGGAATGTCTCCTCAGTATAGAGATGCTCTTCAGTGTGTTTAATATGCAAAAGTATACTTTTCATGGTGTAAATTGTGCTACCAAACTCAAATATTTGGAGTGTCCTTTTGTGTAAATCATGAAATATAGGTTGCCCTCTGTGCAAAAATCCAAATTGTAGGGTGTCGTTTTGGGGCAGCAAGGTATTAGAGTGTGTCCATTGTGTTAATTAATGTAATTTAGGGTGTGAAATGGGGTAAAAGATGAAAAATGGACATGAAATGGGGTAAAAGATGCAAAATGGGTGTGAAATGGGGAAAAAGATAGAAAATGGGTGTGAAATGGGGTAGAAGATGCTTTTAGGGTGTCATCTGCAATTAGCTTGGAACCCACTTCCACGTCAAATGCATAAACCACTAAGACAAATGTGTGGACCACACACTGGATGCAGCAGCTTGAACACCCGCAGCCCTAACACACCAACCAGACCACCATCCCCAAATGGACACCAAGCACGGATCAAGACACCACCTACACCATGAAAGGCATCCACTAGGGGGCCCACACAGACCCCTGGACCCCTCACAACTACCACAGAGCCACATCTGCCATTGCACATGAACCACTATGCAACATCAATACCACCTTCAAAACATGCACCTTCACAGACAACTGGAAGTGTGCAGAAGTCATGGCCCTGCTCAAGAAGCACACAGCTGACCCCACAGGCCTCAAGAACTATCGTACCATCTCGCTCCTTACCTTCACAGCCAAAGTTGCAGAGAAAACAGTCAACAGGGAACTGACATGATTTATCAAAGAGAACGCCATCCTCAACCTGTCACAATCAGGATTCTGAAGCAAACACAGCACTGAGACCGCCCAACTTGCCGCCACAGACGACATCAACACCCTCCTGGACCAAGGACACTATGCAGACCTCATCCTACTCCACCTTTAAGCAGCCTTCAACAACATCTCCCACTGCACACTAGTCACCAAACTACAGGATGCAGGCATCCAAGGTACAGCCCTGGACAGGATCTGATCATTCCTCACCATAAGAAGGCAAATGATCAGACTGCCAGTCTTCATCTCTGATCCCTCGACAATCACCTGCAGAATCCCACAGGGTTCATCACTGAGCCTCTTCAAAATATACATGGCCCCCCTCGCAGACATCGTCCAACAACATAGCCTCAACATCCTATCCCACGCTGCCAACACCCAGCTCATCCTCTAACCCACCAAAGACCACACCACCGCCTACATCAACTTCCAGTAAGTAAAGTAACACAGCGCAGTCTGGATGACCAACAGCTGCTTGAAACTCAACCCTGAGAAGACAGAAGACCTCATCCTTGTAACCACCCCTTCATCATGGGACAACACCGGTGGCTGACGGCCCTCAGAAGACCATCTCCCCCCGCAGACCACGCTAAAAACCTCTGAATCATTCTAGACTCATCACTCAACATCAACCAATAGGTCCATGCCGTCACCTACAGCTGCTTCACCACACTCCGCATCCTCTGCAAGTCCTTCAAATGAATACCCCCTGAGTCAAGGAAGACAGTCACCCGTGCACTATTCACTAGAAGATTGTACTACAAAAACACACTCTATCCTCGTCATCCCCTGGCACAAACACATCAGCCAACACCTACAATGACTCCACTGGCTCACAGAGGAGAAAACAGTCAGGTTCAACATCCTCATCTCACGCCTACAAATGTCTACAGAACAATGGACACAAATACCTCATTTACAGAATCAACTTACCTGCACCCGAAGAAAACTACTATTTACAAATATGTAGGAACTTGCTGTTAGCGTGAAGATCTGGCCGCTAAAAGGATAACGCAAAGCTTTTTTCATACGCCCTATGGAAATATACATCATTAAACACATTGTACAATACAAATTATTACTCATGAAACTATTTGCGTGCAGATTTTCACCACTTTCTCAAACACGGGCTGCAAATAGACAGGAAGTAATGTCTGCATGCTTCCTGTCTACTGGAGTAGTGTTTTGCACTTTCACTTTCTCTTTTCAGCACATTACTGGTGATTGTGGAGTGTTTTGGAGGTGTTTGGTGGTGTGTGCTGCGGTTCTGATATTTGGAGAGTGTTGATGTGTCCTCTGTCCTATTGATAGTGTCTGTGAAGTGTTGTGTACCTATTTTCATTGTTTATTAGTCTCTTGTTCTCAATTTTGTCGGGTGTTTGTCTGGAGTAGTTACCTTTCTTTGTTGTTGTTGGGGATATTTTAGCGAGTTATTTTTTGGGGCTGTGGGCTCACATGTGTGCAGGGGACAACACCTGGTGGCTGACGGCCCTCAGAAGACCACCTCCCCCTGCAGACCACGCTAAAAACCTCAGAATCATACTCGACTCATCACTCAACATGAACAAACAGGTCAATGCCGTCACCTACACCTGCTTCACCACACTCTGAATCCTCTGCAAGCCCTTCAAATGGATCCCCTCTGAGTCAAGGAAGACAGTCACCCGTGCACTATTCACTAGAAGATTGCACTACAGAAACGCACTATATGCTGGCATCAGCAAGTCCATACTCTGCAAACTCAAGACAATACCGAACACCACCGCCAGACTCGTCCTTGTCATCCCCTGGCACAAACACATCAGCCAACACCTACAATGACTCCACTGGCTCACAGAGGAGAAAACAGTCAGCTTCAACATCCTCATCTCACGCCTACAAATGCCTACAGAACAATGGGCACAAATACCCTAATCACAGAATCAACTTACACACACCTGAAAGAAAACTACAATTTACAAAACGATCACTGGCCAAAAGCCCTCATATCCACAGAGCCAGAGCATGCAAAAGAGTCTTCTCTAACATTATAGCCAAGACCTGGACCAAGCTACTGACAGACATCAGACACGTTCCCTCCCTGAACACCTTCATGAAGCCCTCAAGAGCTTTCTCGTTGGCCAACATATCTGCACACCCTCCCAGCGTCTTGTGACCCCCATGGGTGAGTAGCACACTTTCAATTCCCCTGATTGATTGATTGATTTTTTGTTGAATGTGCAATTATGGTGTCACCTGGGGTGAAAGTTGCAATTTAGGCTGTCATGTGTTGTGAAACATGATATTTAGGGTGTCATTTATGTGCTAATCAAGCATTTCATGTTGTTAGATGTCTCTGAAATTAATGTTGCTCTAAGACTGCACGTCTTTGTAGGAACTTGCTGTTAGCGTGAACATCTGGCTGCTAAAACGATAAGGCAAAGCTTTTTTCATACGCCCGATGGAAAAATCCTTCGCTCAACACATTGTACAATACAAATTATTACTCATAGTGTGTTTTTTTAATCTAAATTTGAGGTTTGCAGGGCATTATGGGTATTAAAACGTTGGGGAATCCACACGAGCCATACCTCGCTGGACTCCCTTGCCCACCCACGCAAGTTGTGGCTCCACGCAGATACCAGAACTTTCCACCACGGAAATGTGAAGAAAATTTGTTTTTTTTAATCATTTTTTAGGTTTGCAAGAGAATCTGGGTAACAGAACCTGGTGAGAGCCAGACAAGTCACCCCATTCTGGATTCCCCTTTGTGTCTAATTTTCAAAAATGTATAGGTTTGCTAGGTTTACCTAGGTGCCGGCATAGCTAGGGCTCAAAATCTACAGCTAGGCACTTTGCAGAAAAAGTGTCAGTTTTCACTTGTGAAAATGTGGTGTGTCCTTATTGTATTTTGGGCCGTTTCCTTTCGTGGGCACTTGGCCTATCCACACAAGTAACATATTATTTTTCTCGGGAGACTTTGGGGAATGCTGGGTGGGTGGAATTTTGTGGATCCACACAGATTCCAGAACTTTTCACCACAGAAATGTGAGGAAAATGTGATTTTTTTTAACAAATTTTGAGGTTTGCGAAGGGTTCTGGGTAACAGAACCTGGTGAGAACCAGACAAGTCACCTCATCCTGGTTTCCCCTGGGTGTCTAGTTTTCAGAAATGTATAGGTTTTCTAGGTTTCCTTAGGTCCCGGCAGAGCTAGGGTTCCAAATTTATAGCTAGGCACTTTGCAAAATAGTGTCAGCTTTCACTGTAAAATGTGGTGTGTCCACGTTGTGTTTGGGCCGTTTCCTGTCACGGACACTAGGCCTACCCACACAAGTGAGGTACCATTTTTCTAGGAAGACTTCGGGGAATGCGGGGTGAGTGAAATTGTGTGGATCCATGCAGATTCCAGAACTTTCCACCACAGAATTGTGAGGAAAATGTGTTTTTTTTTTATCAATGGTTTAGGTTTGCAAGGGATTCTAGGTAACAGAACCAGGGGCCCGATGTAGGTAATTCTAATTTACCACTTCTAAAATACTGAATCATACCAATTCGGTATTTAGGAAGTGGTAAATTAGAGGGGGGAAATGTAGGTAATTCAGAATCGGTAAATACCGAATTGGTAAGATTCGGTATTTACCGATTCTGTAAATACCGAATCAGTATCCCCCATTGATGCCTATGGGCCTTGAAGCCCATAGGAATCAATGTGGAATACCGAATCGGTATTTACCGATTCAGTAAATTCCGAATTTTGCAAGGGTGCAGGGGGTGTCACTTTGACACCCTCTAGCACCCCAATTCCGGACTTGTGTGCCATGCATGCACACCTGTATTCGGTATTTTACCACCCAATAGGTTTGGGTGGTAAAATACCGAATCTGACTGGCCTTTGGGACCCACCTAAATATGGAAGTTACCAAATTGGTAAAAATACCGATTCGGTATTTTACCGATTTGGTAAATTTACCAATTTGGTAAAATAGGCCCCCTACATCAGGAATGACCATTCACCGGTCGGTAACGGCTGAAATCGGCCGTTACCGGTCGGTAAATGGCCACCTACATCTGGCCCTAGGTGGGAGCCAGTCAAGTCATCCCATCCTGCATTCCCTGGGTGTCTAGTTTAAAAAAAACTGTATAGGTTTGCTAGGTTTCCCCAGGTGCCGGCAGAGCTAGTGTTCAAAATCTACAGCAAGGCGCTTTGCCAAAAAAGGGTCCATTTTCACTGTGAAAATATGGCGTGTCCACGTTGTGTTTTGGGCCGTTTACTGTCGTAGGAACTAGGCCTACCCACACAAGTGAGGTACCATCTTTCTCTAAAGACTTTGGGGAACGTGAGGTGGGTGAAATTTTGTAGATCCTCGCAGATTCCAGAACTGTCCACCACAGAAATATGAGGAAAATGTGCTTTTTTGACAACATTTTAGGTTTGCAAGGGTATCTGGGTAACAGAACCTAGTGAGAGCCACACAAATCACCCGTCCTGGATTCCCATCAGTATCTAGTTCGGAAAGATATATAGGTTTGCTATGTTTCCCTATCTGCCAGCTGTGCTAGGACCCAAAATCCACAGGTAGGCACATTCCGAAAAAAAGTCTGTACCTAGTGGGCTTTCTGCCGTCCTGGGGAGAAGGGAAATCAGGGGTCTTTGCCTGATATGCCCCAGAGGGGGAAGAAAGACTGTGGCTATTCTTTTCGGGGGTTCGGGGCATTGGGATGCCCATTCTGGTCAGCCCCCATCCCTGTTTATAAAAAATCCAGTATATTCGCTAGCGCTTAGTGGGCTTTCTGCCCCCCCTCCGGGGGCAGATCAGGGGCTACTGCCCCCATCTGCCTCCTGGGAGGGGAAAAAAGACTGTGGCATCTTTTTTGGGGTCGGTGGGGGCATTGGAATGTCCATTCTTGGCAGCCCCACCTCACAATTTAGAGAAAAAAAATTCCTGGTGCCTAGTGTGCTTTTGCCCCCCCCCCCGAGGTGCAGATAAGGTGCTATTGCCCCATCTGCCTCCCATGGGGGGTGCAGAAAGACTGCAGCATATTGTATTTGGGTGGATCATTGACATGCCCATTCTGGTCAGCTCCCACCCATACCTATATATAAAAATCTGGCGCTTAGTGGGCTTTCTGCCCGGGGGGGGGGGGGGCAGATCAGGGGCTATTGCTCCCATCTGCCTCGTGTGGGGGCAGAAAGTATTTTGTTTTCTTTGGGGGTAGGGCGGGTGCATTTACATGGCCATTCTCGGCAGCCTTCACCCGGCCTATAAAAAAAATAATATCAGCTTTCACTGTAAAATGTGGTGTGTCCACGTTGCGTTTTGGGCCATTTTCTGTCACGGACACTAGGCCTACCCACACAAGTGTCTGTTGTGCTGCCACTAGCTATGCATCCTGCTCAGTCAGCATGTTGCCTCTGTCCCCTTACACCTGTCCTCCATTGCCTGAGCGTGTGGCACTTCCCCTATCCGATTGCCCAATGTGGCCCATTGTGTTACCACTGTCATGTGCCCTGTCTGCTCAGATTGCTTCCCCTGCACTGTCCCCTCCACCCCCCCTGGTCCTCCCTCTACTTCACTGTCATTTAGTTTGCTTTCACTGCCCCTGCTGCCTTTCCTGCCTGGTGATCTTGCTGACCCTGCCTTGCCCCTACACCCTGTCTCTAATTGTCTGTAGGTTGCCCCCTTCTATTCCTCCTGATCTCTAACGACTGTTGTGCTGTCACTGCCTTAACTGCCACCCCTTCTTGGCCAGCTTGCTGCCCCTGCCTGCCTTCCATCTCCCTCCATTGTCTTTGTGCTTGCCACTGCTTTTCTCTCCTGCCCTCTGCAGTCTGTTTTGCTGCCACTGCCTCTGCCAACTGCCCTGCCTGGTCTCATTGCTATCCCAGCCCCTGCCACCCTTGCCCTACATTGTCCATGTGCCTACCCTTGCTCCCTACCTCCTACTCTTCGTGGCCTATTCTGCAGCCACTGCCTGATACTTGTGTGTCCTCATTTTAGCTTTCTAGAGCTCTAACTATAATTTCTATCACAGAAAGAAACCTCTCATTTTATTGAGTCATAAACCACATGTTTTAGGTTGTACAGCTGTGAGTCCATCAAGATTGCTTTGGGGGGCAACACTATTCTCATAAATACAAATGTTAGTGCTTTAGTTGTTTATTAGAGGACTGTGGGAAGTTAACTGACTGCTGCTTGTGTTGAAACTATTTATTTCAGTCTGCATGTCAAAATGTTTTACTGACATGGATGAGAAATACATGTGGGAATTCCTTTATGGGAAATGCTCAGAGTAAGAAGGAACTGTGGCGAATAACAGGAGTTAGATAGAGCACAAGTTGAACTCTGAAAGATTTTATCAAAGCGGTTATTCTCATAAGTATTTAGAGGAAGCAAGTAGAAAAGTAAAAGTAGGCACAAGAGAGCAAGTGCTATTTAAAAGAAGAACGAAAATAGACACTAACACAACCTCTCAATTTAGGTTATTAGCTCAGAATAGCAAACAAGAAGGACAAATACCTAAGATATTAAAACAAATACTGGCATCTAATAAAGAATGATCCAGTGATTAGTAAATTACCTCCTAAGAAGCCTGAAGTGACTTTAGAAGAGCAAGATCAATGGGGAATGATCTAGCTAAGAGCAGTCCTGAATTTTTGAAAAAAAAGAGTTTGTTTGCAGAAAAAAGGGGTTTGAAAAATGTAGCAAATGTAAAGCATACCAGGATGGAGTCAACATCAAGGAATGTGAGTCACCACTTTTTTAATTGAAAAAGAAAGTAGAAGGGTACTATCATTGTAATACGTAGTATGCGGCATACATTTTAAGGTGTACTTGTAAACTATTGTGTGTGGGCAGAACTATTTTACCAGTGCACAAAAGAGTTCTGCAAAAAATAAGAGCAATCAGGAACAGGGACAATAATTATCCAGTTGCATGCCATTTTGAAGAGGAACATAGTAGCAATGACAGAGCTCTGACATATTTTGCAATTGATGCAGTGCCTAGAAGTAATCGAGTGGGTGATAGGGAAAGAAACCTGAGGCAACTGAAGTCCACTACATTATTGAATGGAATACAATACCTCCCTGGGGATTGAACAGGGATGATCATTTTAAACATCTTTAACCCTGCCAGCCATTTCTTTTTAACCTGTGAGCGGTATATTTAGAAGTTATGTTTCTAAAACATGCCAAGTTAGTGAGCACTATGGTTTTTGCACTTAGTCATTTTAGGAATGGGTAGAAAGAAATAAGTATATGCTTTAAAGATGTAATAAGGTTAAAAGATATTCATTAATATTTAAATGTGAGAAAAAGAGGAAGGATGCTAAAAAGATCTGCCCACTTGGGCTTGATTGTTCTATTATAAGCATTAAGTCACTGACTGTGATCATAGGCAAATTGTTATATCTCTAATAGATGTTAATTTTTGCTAATGTGTTGAATGAGGTACAATTAATGTGAAATTTGTGAATATTTTAATTATGAATCAATTTTGAATTAATGTACATGATTTATGCCATTTATAACGGAACTTCCATGAAAGTCTGTATTTCATACAGATAGCAGATTGATTTAGATGAGATTAATGGTAAACTTAAAATTTGAACAATTGCACTACAAGAGATATATATTTGACCTCATTTTATATTTAAAAAGAGAAAACAGAGCACAAGCATGTTTTCAAGGTATGTTGTTGCTGCCCATTATGATGTAACATGCTTGCACTTTATAACACTTAACAAAGATGGTGCCTCTCAATGTGTTCAAGGCTGCAAGACAGCCGAATTGCGTCATGGCAGCACTTTAGTAAACAAAGACGAAAAACTTGAATTCCGTAGTGTCAGTAAATGTTATGTTATGTTATGTTATGTTATGTTATGTTATGTTATAATACGCTTATATAGCGCATGGCTACCCCAGCAACAAGGCGTCCCAGCGCTTGCAGACAAGCCCAATTACATAACACCCAGAGGGATACTGTAAAGTACCTGCTCAAAAGGAGCCCTAGATAGAGGAGAACAGCCAAGTTTTAACGTGTTTTCGAAAATGAAGGTGATTAGTGATGGAGCGCACATCCAGAGGGATAGAGTTCCAGAGTTTTGGGGCCAGGAACTTAAAAGATCGGCCTCCAGCTCTGCACTTCCGGATCTTGATGGTACAGGCAAGGGAAAGGTCCGCAGAGCGGAGGGCACGTGGCGGGACATAAAAGGAACAAATTCCTTGCAAGATTTTGGTACCTAGACAATGCAACATTCTGTGAATAACAGACAAGGCTTTAAATTGAATGCGCTGTTTGACGGGCAGCCAATGGAGTCTACGTAAGACCTGAGAAGTGTGGCAATGTTTCGACAGACCGAACAAAGTACGGGCTGCAGCGTTCTGGGCTCTTTGTAGTCTATTAACGACTGTCAGATTGGACCCAAGCATAAGAACATTACAATAGTCTAGATGGGATAAGACCATAGCTTGGACAATTGTCTGATGGATGGAAGGTTCAAAGAAGCAGAGGATAGGTTTCAAAGAGCGCAGGTGACCATAACAAGTACCAGCGACTCTTTTTGCGTGGGAATCCAGGGTGAGTGCGTCATCTAGAATCACGCCCAGATTTTTAACTTCCCTCTTGGGCGTGGGAGGGGGGCCCAATGTAGGGGGCCACCACCGCTCATCCCACTTTTGAGTATCAGTGCCAATAAGGAGGACTTCAGTCTTAGATGAATTTAACTGAAGGCAGTTCTCTGTTAGCCAGCTGGAAATGGCCAGAATGTCCTCTTGAAATTTGACTTGATCTCCCACAGTGTTATTAGAAAAGGTAAAAATCAGTTGCGAATCATCCGCATAGGATATTAATTTGATGTTACGTTCCCTGGCCATTATGGCCAAGGGGCGGACATACACATTAAACAGCGTGGGGCTGAGGGCAGAGCCCTGTGGGACACCGCAGCCTAATGGATAACTGCTGGATGAGTATGGGGGAGCATGAACCTGGAAGGAGCGGTCAGATAGAAATGACACGAACCAATCCAGAGCTTGATCTCTGACACCTATCTCCCACAGTGTCCTAAGCAGGATCCCATGGGAAACGGTGTCAAACGCCGCGCTCAAATCCAGCAGCACCACAGCTGAGGTGCTGCCCATGTCCTGTGCCACCCTTAGATGTTCCATAACGGCCAGTAAGGCCGACTCCGTGCTATGTTTGGCACGGAATCCCTTCTGAGACTCATCTAAGATCCCGTTAGTCTCCAAGAAACCCGTCAAGATGGAGTTTACATGAGCCTCCGTAACTTTGGCCAAGTACGGAAGCAAGAAGATAGGCCGGAAGCTTTCTGGCTTGGAAGAGTCCAGGGTGGGTTTTTTTAACAAGGGGATCACCTTGGCGTGCTTCCACGATTTCGGGATAGTGGCTGACTGCAGAGATTTGTTAATCAGTTCCCGCCCTTCCGTCATGATGGAGTTCTGACACAATCTAAACATCTCTGGTTTGACAGGATCTTCCGGGGACCCCAATTTAATTCTTAAAGTCTGGAGTTCCATATCTGTCTGAGAGATGTGTGGAAGAGTTACGAGGGAATAGGGAAGATCTGGTGGATCTGTGACAAATCTATAAGTCACAGACGGGCCTCCAGAATTGAATGTATTATAGATCCCTTGAACTTTGTTGATAAAAAAGTGCGCCGGATTTTCACATTGTAAGTCAGACACTATGATGTTATTAGTCCCGACAGGTGGTTTAGTAAGCTCCTTCACTAGCGCGAAGATAGTTTTAGCGCGATTAGTGATGGCATTGATCAGATCAGTGTAATAACTAGCCTTGGTCTTTTTTATAAGCCTATGATAGGCTTTAGTGGCACTTCTAAAATTGGATTTGGCAACAGAGTCATACGATCGCCTCCAGATACGTTCAAGTACCTTGCACTGCTTTTTTTTGATTGAGAGTGCCTCACAGTACCATAAGTGGGACTGTTTGCGTTTGGGTCTTGACATTTTCTAGGTATAAAATAATCCAAGGACTCATTGATGCATTCTCTATAGAGTAGATCCGCCTCATCCAAGTTAACAGGCCAATCTGGCCGGGAGTTTATTAGTCTAGCCTCAAACAGAGCCCCATCAAGTTTTTGCCATGCTCGTCTCCAAAGAGGGGGAGGAGGCTTTTCCCCAAAGCTGGCTGGAATCTTAACAGAGATCTGCACCAGGAAATGGTCCGTCCAGCTAAGAGGACTGGGGGTGGAGACTGAAATTCCCTGGATGTTTGAAAACACCGGGTCCAATAAGTGACCTGCTAAGTGGGAAGATCCTACAACCAGTTGACATAATTGGCAGGCTTCCAAATCCCCCAGAAACTTAAGTATGGCCGGGGAACTACATGACTCCAAATGGAGGTTGAGATCCCCCAGTACACTAAAGTTAGCTGACTGCATAGTAAGGGCAGAGACATTTAAAACGAGTGACTCCTGGAAAGCACTCGCTGGTCCAGGAGGGCGGTAAATCACCAGCCCAGTAAAAGTGAAGGTGTCTGAGACCTTTAACTTAAAAAGAGCGCTTACACAGTTGGCTATCTTTGCAGGGGAAAGAGTGCAGGAATAGACAGCTTTAAAAATCACCGCCAATCCCCCTCCCCTACCCTTAGCTCTATTCTGAGTTTGAATGAGATAGATGGAGGGAAGGGCTAAAGATGGGATAGCCAATGCGTTACTAGTTAGCCACGTCTCTGTTAAAACTAGCAAGTCAGGAGAGTAATCCATAAGAAGCTCACGGATATCCTCATGGTGTTTAACAAGGGACCTACAATTGAGACTTAGGATCTGTAGGCTCGCAGTAGTTTTTTTCTCAACAGCAGAGGCTGGTGGAATAGGGACAGCCTCCGTGGCCTCAAAGCTGCAATGGTCACACCGCAAATAGTCTACAAGTGGATCCCCGCCCTCACCTATACATAAACCAAGCTGCTGTTCGCGTGTACTCAAAGGTGGACACCTTCGAGCATTGATTTATACGCGGCCGTCCAGCCGCGGAGTATGCACCACCCCGGTACCCTGAGGGTCACTACAGTGAAGCAGCAGTCGTACTTGGAATCGAGGCCGGGCCCACTTGTGGAGTCCATACAGGACTTGATTGTGTGCTTCCCGGACCACACTTCCCAGAATGCACAGTCTCATTTTGAGCCTCCCATCGGTGGGTGTGTTATATATTAAATGGGGAAGTGGGTCGGCAGGTTGCGCACACCGCTTCCATTAAAGCCCCTGAAGAGAAGCAAATGGAGCTTAGAAACGCGTCGGGCAGATCCCGTACGGAGCGGCGTCTACGAGTGGATCCCCGCCCTCACCTATACATAAACCAAGCTGCTGTTCGCGTGCTACTCAGAGGTGGACACCTTCGAGCATTGATTTATATGCGGCCGTCCAGCTGCGGAGTATGCACCACCCCGGTACCCTGGGGGTCACTACAGTGAAGCAGCAGTCGTACTTGGAATCGAGGCCGGGCCCACTTGTGGAGTCCATACAGGACTTGATTGTGTGCTTCCCGGACCACACTTCCCAGAATGCACAGTCTCATTTTGAGCCTCCCATCGGTGGGTGTGTTATATATTAAATGGGGAAGTGGGTCGGCAGGTTGCGCACACTGCTTCCGTTAAAGCCCCTGAAGAGAAGCAAATGGAGCTTCGAAACGCCTCGGGCAGATCCCGTACGGAGCAGCGTCTACGAGTGGATCCCCGCCCTCACCTATACATAAATCAAGCTGCTGTTCGCGCGCTACTCAAAGGTGGACACCTTCGAGCATTGATTTATACGCGGCTGTCCAGCCGCGGAGTATGCTTCACCCCGGTACCCTGGGGGTCACTACAGTGAAGCAGCAGTCGTACTTGGAATCAAGGCCGGGCCCACTTGTGGAGTCCATACAGGACTTGATTGTGTGCTTCCCGGACCACACTTCCCAGAATGCACAGTCTCATTTTGAGCCTCCCATCGGTGGGTGTGTTATATATTAAATGGGGAAGTGGGTCGGCAGGTTGCGTACACCGCTTCCGTTAAAGCCCCTGAAGAGAAGCAAATGGAGCTTCGAAACGCGTCGGGCAGATCCCGTACGGAGCGGCGTCTACGAGTGGATCCCCGCCCTCACCTATACATAAACCAATCTGCTGTTCGCGTGCTACTCAAAGGTGGACACCTTCGAGCATTGATTTATATGCGGCCGTCCAGCCGCGGAGTATGCACCACCCCGGTACCCTGGGGGTCACTACAGTGAAGCAGCAGTCGTACTTGGAATCGACTTGTGGAGTCCATACAGGACTTGATTGTGTGCTTCCCGGACCACACTTCCCAGAATGCACAGTCTCATTTTGAGCCTCCCATCGGTGGGTGTGTTATATATTAAATGGGGAAGTGGGTCGGCAGGTTGCGCACACCGCTTCCAATAAAGCCCCTGAAGAGAAGGAAATGGAGCTTAGAAACGCGTCGGGCAGATCCCGTACGGAGCAGCGTCTACGAGTGGATCCCCGCCCTCACCTATACATAAATCAAGCTGCTGTTCGCGTGCTACTCAAAGGTGGACACCTTCGAGCATTGATTTATATGCGGCCGTCCAGCCGCGGAGTATGCACCACCCCGGTACCCTGGGGGTCACTACAGTGAAGCAGCAGTCGTACTTGGAATCGACTTGTGGAGTCCATACAGGACTTGATTGTGTGCTTCCCGGACCACACTTCCCAGAATGCACAGTCTCATTTTGAGCCTCCCATCGGTGGGTGTGTTATATATTAAATTGGGAAGTGGGTCGGCAGGTTGCGCACACCGCTTCCGTTAAAGCCCCTGAAGAGAAGCAAATGGAGCTTCGAACGCGTCGGGCAGATCCCGTACGGAGCGGCGTCTACGAGTGGATCCCCGCCCTCACCTATACATAAACCAAGCTGCTGTTCGCGTGCTACTCAAAGGTGGACACCTTCGAGCATTGATTTATACGCGGCCGTCCAGCCGCGGAGTATGCTTCACCCTGGTACCCTGGGGGTCACTACAGTGAAGCAGCAGTCATACTTGGAATCGAGGCCGGGCCCACTTGTGGAGTCCATACAGGACTTGATTGTGTGCTTCCCGGACCACACTTCCCAGAATGCACAGTCTCATTTTGAGCCTCCCATCGGTGGGTGTGTTATATATTAAATGGGGAAGTGGGTCGGCAGGTTGCGCACACCGCTTCCGTTAAAGCCCCTGAAGAGAAGCAAATGGAGCTTCGAAACGCGTCGCGCAGATCCCGTACCGAGCAGCGTCTACGAGTGGATCCCCGCCCTCACCTATACATAAATCAAGCTGCTGTTCGTGTGCTACTCAAAGGTGGACACCTTCGAACATTGATTTATATGCGGCCGTCCAGCCGCGGAGTATGCACCACCCCGGTACCCTGGGGGTCACTACAGTGAAGCAGCAGTCGTTCTTGGAATCGAGGCCGGGCCCACTTGTGGAGTCCATACAGGACTTGATTGTGTGCTTCCCGGACCACACTTCCCAGAATGCACAGTCTCATTTTGAGCCTCCCATCGGTGGGTGTGTTATATATTAAATTGGGAAGTGGGTCGGCAGGTTGCGCACACCGCTTCCGTTAAAGCCCCTGAAGAGAAGCAAATGGAGCTTCGAACGCGTCGGGCAGATCCCGTACGGAGCGGCGTCTACGAGTGGATCCCCGCCCTCACCTATACATAAACCAAGCTGCTGTTCGCGTGCTACTCAAAGGTGGACACCTTCGAGCATTGATTTATACGCGGCCGTCCAGCAGCGGAGTATGCTTCACCCCGGTACCCTGGGGGTCACTACAGTGAAGCAGCAGTCGTACTTGGAATCGAGGCCGGGCCCACTTGTGGAGTCCATACAGGACTTGATTGTGTGCTTCCCGGACCACACTTCCCAGAATGCACAGTCCCATTTTGAGCCTCCCATCGGTGGCTGTGTTATATATTAAATGGGGAAGTGGGTCGGCAGGTTGCGCACACCGCTTCCGTTAAAGCCCCTGAAGAGAAGCAAATGGAGCTTCGAAACGCATCGGGCAGATCCCGTACGGAGCGGCGTCTACGAGTGGATCCCCGCCCTCACCTATACATAAATCAATCTGCTGTTCGCGTGCTACTCAAAGGTGGACACCTTCGAGCATTGATTTATACGCGGCCGTCCAGCCGCTGAGTATGCACCACCCCGGTTCCCTGGGGGTCACTACAGTGAAGCAGCAGTCGTACTTGGAATCGAGGCCTGGCCCACTTGTGGAGTCCATACAGGACTTGATTGTGTGCTTCCCGGACCACACTTCCCAGAATGCACAGTCTCATTTTGAGCCTCCCATCGGTAGGTGTGTTATATATTAAATGGGGAAGTGGGTCGGCAGGTTGCGCACACCGCTTCCATTAAAGCCCCTGAAGAGAAGCAAATGGAGCTTAGAAACGCGTCGGGCAGATGCCGTACGGAGCAGCGTCTACGAGTGGATCCCTGCCCTCACCTATACATAAACCAAGCTGCTGTTCGCGTGCTACTCAGAGGTGGACACCTTCAAGCATTGATTTATATGCGGCCGTCCAGCCGCGGAGTATGCACCACCCCGGTACCCTGGGGGTCTTTACAGTGAAGCAGCAGTCGTACTTGGAATCGAGGCCGGGCCCACTTGTGGAGTCCATACAGGACTTGATTGTGTGCTTCCCGGACCACACTTCCCAGAATGCACAGTCTCATTTTGAGCCTCCCATCGGTGGGTGTGTTATATATTAAATGGGGAAGTGGGTCGGCAGGTTGCGCACACCGCTTCCGTTAAAGCCCCTGAAGAGAAGCAAATGGAGCTTCAAAACTAAGCATGGGCGGAAAATCCGTTTCGCTCGCGGATTTTGCGGATTTTCGGTAAATTCGCAATCCGCGAGATTCGCGAATCTCCCGCAAAATCCGCAAATCCGCGAGCAGCGGATTTTGCTCGCACTGTTCGCGTGAGTTCGCGGCTTCCCAGTACAACTTCGCGCCCCGCGAATAAGTGCAAAATTGCAGAAATACGATCTTAGCAAAACTGAAACTACTTACCAGGTTCAAAAGTTCAGGCTCATCATTAGTAGCCATTTCCTGTAGTGCTTCCTGAGGGGCCCCTCCAGAGTTCAGTTGCCAGTTGCAACTATTATGTGACCCTGCTCTGAACCTCAGAATAGTTACACATATGCCACAAAGGTCCTGAATTACAGCTAAGGGAGACAAGCAGGAGCCAGGCTGGCAGTTCAAATCCATTAATCAGCCCCTAATTCATTATTGTCAGTTGGGGCAGGGCAGGTGTTGTAACTAATTTTGCAACAATGAAAGCACTTAGCAAGTGCAAAAGATCACTAATCAGGAAGCACTAAGGAAGCAGGTGCCAGCTAAAAAAATATTCTGTGACACATTAATCAGCCCCAAATTAATTCAGGTCACTTGAGGCAGGGAAGGTGTGCTTGCGTTGCCACAATAATGTACACTGACTGGACAACCAGAGGGTGCTGTGATGAAACAGAGGGTGGCATGGGTGGGCCAGAGGGTGGCATGAGTAGTCAGAGAGTGGCAGTGGTGACAGAGAGTGGCAGTGATGAAGAAGAGTGTCCCAAACAGGCTGGACACGTAGAAACAACAAGTTTGCGAAACTTGCGACCCGACAGGTAAGTTCGCAATTTGCAACATTGTACAAAACCCTCGCGAACTGGCAGAAACCCGCGCAAACACAAAAAAAAAATCCGCAAATTCGCGAGAATTCGCGGATTTTGCGGATTGCGAGTTCGCAAATCCGCAAAATTCGCGAACGCGAGATTCGCAAAATTCGCCCATGCTTATTCAAAACGCGGCGGCCAGATCCCGTACGGAGCAGCATCTACGAGTGGATCCCCGCCCTCACCTATACATAAATCAAGCTGCTGTTCGCGTGCTACTCAAAGGTGGACACCTTCGAGCATTGATTTATATGCGGCCGTCCAGCCGCGGAGTATGCACCACCCCGGTACCCTGGGGGTCACTACAATGAAGCAGCAGTCGTACTTGGAATCGAGGCCGGGCCCACTTGTGGAGTCCATACAGGACTTGATTGTGTGCTTCCCGGACCACACTTCCCAGAATGCACAGTCTCATTTTGAGCCTCCCATCGGTGGGTGTGTTATATATTAAATGGGGAAGTGGGTCGGCAGGTTGCGCACACCGCTTCCTTTAAAGCCCCGGAAGAGAAGCAAATGGAGCTTCGAAACGCGTCGGGCAGATCCCGTATGGAGCGGCGTCTACGAGTGGATCCCCGCCCTCACCTATACATAAACCAAGCTGCTGTTCACGTGCTACTCAAAGGTGGACACCTTCGAGCATTGATTTATACGCAGCCCTCCAGCCGCGGAGTATGCACCACCCCGGTACCCTGGGGGTCACTACAGTGAAGCAGCAGTCGTACTTGGAATCGAGGCCGGGCCCACTTGTGGAGTCCATACAGGACTTGATTGTGTGCTTCCCGGACCACACTTCCCAGAATGCACAGTCTCATTTTGAGCCTCCCATCGGTGGGTGTGTTATATATTAAATGGGGAAGTGGGTCGGCAGGTTGCGCACACCGCTTCCGTTAAAGCCCCTGAAGAGAAGCAAATGGAGCTTTGAAACGCGTCGGGCAGATCCCGTACGGAGCGGCGTCTATGAGTGGATCCTCGCCCTCACCTATACATAAACCAAGCTGCTGTTCGTGTGCTACTCAAAGGTGGACACCTTCGAGCATTGATATATATATATATATATATATTCAATGAAAAAACCATAGGTTATAGGCCATATATAGTTAGGAATTAGCATTTACAAAACCTTATTTTACTCGCATAAAACCATTGAAATTCCATATATAGTTAGCTAACTATAAGCGCTAACTATATATCGCGCACCCGCAATCCACTGCTGATGATGTCACATATTACATCATTCATGACATGGTCAGTGACATCACTGATGACATCACTGATTACAACATCCAGTGACTGTATGTTTCTGTAAAGTTAAAATATGTTTCACATATTGAAGAATGAGTGGATGTATAAGTGTCTGGATGAAGAATTTAGTAGGTGCATGACTGACTGTATGAGTGAGTGATTAAATGTGTCTCACTGAGTGCATGGGTTAGTGACTAAACTGTCTTAATTCGTGCATCAGTATGTTTGTTGTTGTGTAAACTGCTGCTTGTGTTGATCAGTAGCTATAAGAGTAGCCATATGGGTTATTGATTGGTTGCCCAAATATTTGAATGGGAGGCTGAGTGTGTGTGTGGGTGGCTGGGAGGTGCGTGACTCTGTGCATAGATGTGTAAGCAGTTGATTCACTAGGAGTATGAGTTCAAGAGTGCATGTGGAAACAGCTATATGAGCGGTTGACTGTGCATGGGTGTGTTGGTGAGTGAATGGATTTCTCATTGCTACATGTGCAAGTAAGTACGTATGTAAAACACAATACATGTGAGAGTTGAGATATATAAATAACTGAACATAAGAGCCAGTGAATGTGTGAGTGGCTGTATCGATCACTGTGAGCTTGTATCAGGGATTATATAAGAGAGTAAATATGTGTTATTATATGTTTGAATAAGTAAGATGTGTATAACTGTATAGTTGAGGAAATGGAGGTGTGATTGATTCTTTGCATGACTGACTAGGTGTGTGAGTAAGTCCATGGATGAGTGACAGTCTGTGAGTGTCTGTTTATACTGAGTGTATGTAAGGTTATATTAGAGTCTGAAGAGGTTCATTGTATTATCACATGAGTGATGTGATCAGTGATGACAAATGAGATGTCATCAGTGATGTCATTTGAGTTGTCATCAGTGATGTCATTTGAGATGTCATCATTGATATCATTTGAGTTGTCATCAGTGATGTCATTTGAGATGTCATCAGTGATGTCATCAGTGATGTCACTGACCATGTCATGAATGATGTAATATGTGACATCATCAGCAGTGGATTGCGGGTGCGCGATATATAGTTAGCGCTTATAGTTAGCTAACTATATATGGAATTTCAATGGTTTTATGCGAGTAAAATAAGGTTTTGTAAATGCTAATTCCTAACTATATATGGCCTATAACCTATGGTTTTTTCATTGAATTTTCAAGGTTTTGTAAATGCAAATTCCTAACTATATATCCACTATAACCTATGGTTTTTTCTGTGAATTTCATTGGTTTTTTAATAGCAAATATGAAAAGCTTTAAAATGTCAAGTACGTGATAGATAAAAACATTTTCGTATTTATGCACGCTGATGTGCTTTGAACGCTGCCCCCCCCCTCCCCTCTTTTGCCTTTGTTAGTACTCTCTCTTTGCAGATACAGAAGGGTAGTTAACGCAGGCCTTTACCCCCGTTGTAATCCGTCGTACCTCCTTGTCTCTCCATTTGATTGATTGTTGTCCAAGCATTTACTGTTTTAGAATTGGTTCTCTTTGGATCATTCTCTATTTACAAACAAGCACAAAGTCGCAATACTCTGTTTAGTCTTTGCAGATAGTGAAAAATCGTGTAAAAAAATAAAAGTAATCGAGCAAAATCAGTAGGCCACTAATTGGATCTCTTTTTGACCTCGCTAAAATAGAAATATTAGGAACAACCCTTCTTGAGAAATACGAAAATAGTGAGATGAACTGAGCTCCACACCATGAGGGCTGCAAGACAGCTCGGCTCCATCACCCATCCCGCACAAAATAATGACAAACCCTATGCAAATATTAAAAATATAGACAACACACCAGCAAAGAAATAGGGTAAAACATTTTATTAAAAAACTATTTACATAACGTTGGTTTATAAGATGATGTCAGTAGTGGACCGATGTGTGAATAGATCGAAAACAGCACAAGGCTCCAAGATCCGGATAGCAAGCTCCTGGATGTTGGGTGCCATAGTTTAGAGTTCTGAATTTCAGCCTTTTTCAATGCCTGTGCTTTGTTGAATCAAAATGGCGGCTTGACACAAAGCTGACTCAAGCGTTGTTACTGATGCTATGCAGACCAAAACTGGTTTTCAGTTTGTACATTTTTCTAGATTTTTCAATCCAAGTTTGGTTGACTTTGTAGAACGATGGCTTCAGATTTTCAACATACGGTGTGGTGGCGCTGACTGGGAGGGGGCGCTTCGCTCCTGCCCCCTCCCCAAGTAAGATTTTCATACGTGAAAGTACGTTAATGGTTTTGGTCCCCGAGATGCTTCGATGTCACTACCATTCTCAAATAGCATAAGTTCTGGATGTTGGGTGCCATAGTTAAGAGTTCTGAGCAGCGCTTGTAACACTGTCTGAAGCTTATTTCCTCCTACTGCAGCTTCACTATTCTCAAAGTAAGTGAGTGTCGTTTGTGGACCTGACTGCATTAGAAAACAATATGATATGTTACCTTCCTAAACAGCTTGACGGAGGCCCCTGAGGGGCGCTGTGATGGCCATGGACTCGGAGAAGACGCTTGGCTCCGACACCCTCCCCAAGTCTTATAGCACTGGTGTAGCCTGAGATCGCCCCCGACATAGGCGGCCGGCTCCCGGGGTCCGGCGGTACTTTTTGCCTTTTGATGACTCTTCAATTCTGGACCTTGTCCCACAATCCGTTTGACCTGAAGACAAGCTGTAGTGAGGCGCCCCTTTATCGTTTTAGTTGCCATTCCGCCCGCTTTTGCTACACTGTGCCTCTTCCGCCATTCAGCTGTTTTCCGCCCGCTCTTGCGACTACAGCGTCTCGCTCACCATGTAGTTGAGATGCGCCCGCTCTAGCGGTGCAGCGATAGGCGGCTGCCACAGGACTCTCAAAATGGCGGCCGGCTCTTCGGTTTTGGGCCTGGTCCACTAAAATGGCCCTGGGACACCTTGGAACTCGGACGCTTGTCTGCTAGGGCTTGGATCCCATTCTCGAAAAGCGTCCCCTCAGCCGTGAAGATTCTACAAAAGTCATGGGGGCCTCCGACTCCCGCAGGCTTCTGGTGGGGAGCGGCTGCCATGATTGCTCGTGGAATGGCCACGACGGAGCTACGAGATGGTAGTGGTCTCATGCTGACGCCAGCTTTAGTCTGAAACATCCAGAAACACTGTAGACTACCAATTCGATCAGTTCCGGTAGCGCCCCAACATGACCCGGAAGAGAAGAACTTGCCCTCCCCTCTTTGACTGATGGTTCTTGTTGCCTGTCCCCTCTGTTGTCATTTAACAGAACTTTTTGGACTGCTGAAAGGGGTTGTGTTCTGAACGCTGGTTGGTGGAGACATTTAGACTATATTCTTGACCTACGTTGTCGCGTAATGCGTTTTATGACACGCCGCGTTAGCGCACCCGGAAGTGATCCGAGGCGCGGCGCGCAGCGCGTAACGTAAGCATAACAGGTCATGTGACTTGTTAATAAAACTTTTCATTGGTTCATTTTACTTTTGTTAATTTAATGATGAAAAGCTTGGTCATATGACCTAAAAATTACGCTTTTTATTATTTTCGAACAATATTTTTTTTTCAAACATATGTTATAATATTCCAGGCTAATGTACTTTCCCGGAAAATTTACAACTGTCTGGCAAGTAAAATATATTCCTTTTTCGAGAAAAAGGGCGTTTCTTCCTTCCATGACGGAGCCGTTGAGTAAAAGAGATTCGGCCTGCTGTCTTAGTCGCCGATGCGCCTGATTATCAGATTCTTATCGATCACTTTATGTTGCAGACATGAAAAACACAACTGCCCTTGACCATTTATCTTTACTGCGTTCCTACATATTATACCTTTTATCCGTCATGTAATTGGACTGCTTTATTTCACTTGCCTTTTACTGATTCGAAAACAGTCACTAAAAGTAAAAACTTTACAAATGAAAATACTACTACCGTGTTTTGTTTTAAAAACCTTTATTGTGAAAATGTCAGTATACAAATACGGGCCTATAACCACGTGGGCCGGCCACGGAGCAAACTCAAATCGTATATGATGAGGAGACATTTACACTGTAGAAGAACGTAACGAGCGGGCCATTAGGTGACAAGAACAAAGGTGTCTAACAGTTGCGGTATCGGTGGACGTACATTTTGTAATTAAAATACGACAGGGCCACTTACAATAACATTTTCTAGATATACATTTGCGGGCAAAGAGTTACGAGTCCCATTTATACCGGCGCCATTTTGGGCGAGGCCGGGCAGGTCCAAGATATAGTCAAAATGTCTCCACCAACCATCGGCCAGACCAGAACCCCTTTCGGCCCTTTATGTTACAAGATGATGTCTTCCATTCAGAAAATATTGGTGGCAGCATTTTGAAAGGAAACAGAAACAGCCGTTCTCCTAGTGAGTTTCACATTGTTACATTTAGGAAGAATGTTGAAGAGTAGTATGTGGAAAATCTGAAGCCATTTTTCTACAAACTCTCAATCAGACTTGGATGGAAAAAAAAACCTGAAGAATGTACAAACTGAAAACCAATTTTTGTCTGTATAGCACCAACAGTAACGCTTGAGTCAGCTTTGTGTCAAGCCGCCATTTTCATTCAATCAATAGCGTCCCCCTGCACACATTCAGGGACCTGGTCGTGTCTTCAGATGAAACGCATTGTAGGAAAAGAAGCAGAAAGGAAAAGGAAAAAAGTTCCGCCGGACCTAGTGAAGCTGCAGCAGGTGCAAATAAGCTTCAGACAGTCTTACAAGCACTGCTCAGAACTCTCAACTGAGGCACTCAACATCCAGGACTTGCCATTCGGATCTTGGCGCCTTGTATTTTTGTTTTGTTTTTGATGGAAGGGAAAGAACAAAAAACAGACATTGAAAAAGGCTCAACAGTGCAGGGCGCCTTGTGCTGGTTCCGACCTATTCACACATCGGTCCGCTACTGACATCACCTCATAAACCAACGGGGCACCCCACGCCGACTTTCGGCGCAGCATTGTAGGATGGACACACCAGTGCGGCAATTTGATGGACACCACCTCGGTGCCATCCAGATCTCGGCGCGTTCATTCATTCAATAGCGTCCCCCTGCACACATTCAGGGACCTGGTCGTGTCTTCAGAAGAAACGCATTGTAGGAAAAGAAGCAGAAAGGAAAAGGCAACAAGTTCCGCCGGACCTAGTGAAGCTGCAGCAGGTGCAAATAAGCTTCAGACAGTTCTACAAGCACTGCTCAGAAATCTCAACTGAGGCACTCAACATCCAGGACTTGCCATTCGGATCTTGGCGCCTTGTGCTGGTTCCGACCTATTCACACATCAGTCCACTACTGACATCACCTCATAAGCCAACGGGGCACCCCACGCCGACTTCCGGCGCAGCATTGTAGGATGGCCACACCAGTGCAGCCACTTGCTGGACACCACCTCGGTGCCATCCGGATCTCAGCGCGTTCGAGTCACTGTGCCGGAAGAGTGACCGGAACTCAGCTGAACACGCCGTCTTTCGGCGCAGCATTGTAGGATGGCCACACCAGTACGGCAATTTGCTGGACACCACCTCGGCGCCATCCGGATCTCGGCGCGTTCGAGTCACTGTACCGCAACAGTGACCGCAATTCAGCTGGACACGCCGTCTTTCGGCGCAGCATTGTAGGATGGCCACACCAGTGCGGCAATTTGCTGGACACCACCTCGGTGCCATCCGGATCTCGGCGCGTTGTGCTGCCTTCGGCCTATTCGCACATCGGTCCGCTACTGACGCCGCCTCACGTGCCAACGGATTTTCTACGCTTTTTGTAGCCCTATGTCGCATAACAGGTCATGTGACTTGTTTATAAAACTTTTCATTGGTTCATTTTACTTTTGGTTTCCTAAAGATGGAAGGCTTGGTCATATGACCTAAAAATAACACTTTTCATTGGTTTAGAACATTTTTTTTTCCCAAACGATGAAAGCCCCACCTTGTTTCTGGATCATTCAGACTGAAGCTGGCGTCAGCATGAGAGCACCACCATCTCGTGGCTCCGTCGTGGTCATTCCGCGAGCGATCATGGCAGCCGCTCCCCACCGAAAGCCTGCGGGAGTTGGGAGCCCCCAAGACTTTTATACAATCTTCACGGCTGAGGGGACGCTTTTCGAGAATGGAGCCCAAGCCCTAGCAGGCAAGCATCCGACTTCCAAGGTGTCCCAGGGCCATTTCAGTGGACCAGGCCCAAAACCGAAGAGCCGTCCGCCATTTTAAGAGTCATGTGGCAGCCGCCTATCGCTGCACCGCAAGAGTGGGAACAACTCAACTACATGGTGAGCGAGACGCTGTAGTCGCAAGAGCGGGCGGTAAACAGCTGAATGGCCGCCACCTGGGGAGGCCCGTTCACGCCGCCTCCCCCCCCCCCCCCGGGCCGCCGCACGCCAATTTTTGGAGCAGCATTGTAGGATACCAAAACCAGTGCGGCAGTTTACTGGACATCACCTGGGTGCCTGTCGTACATGTTGTGTCAGCCATGTGACACTGGACACAGACCGCTACTGACGAGGCCTCCCCCCGCACCACCCGGGACGCCCCACGCTGTTTTTCTGTGCTGCATTGTAGGATCCCTAAACCAGTGCGGCACCCAGGCGACATCACCTGGGTGCCGTCCAGAACTCTGCACGTTGTGCTGCCTTGGGACTATTCGCACAACAGACCGCTACTGACGAGGCCTCCCCCCGCCCCACCCGGGACGCCCCACGCCAATTTTCGGAGCAGCATTGTAGGATCCCTAAACCAGTGCGGCACCCAGGCGACATCACCTGGGTGCCGTCCAGAACTCTGCACGTTGTGCTGCCTTGGGACTATTCGCACAAAAGACAGCTTCTAACCATTGTTGCTTTTTGTGTTAATAAATGTTTAAATGTTTTTAGTTTTTGTTCTGTTCATTATCGTTAAAAGTTAATAAAGTTTTATAACCTTACTTTGTTGGAGTGTTATCTATTTTTTGAAAAACGGGTGAATGGGGCCTTGAATCGGGTTATTGTCATGTGTGGGCTTTGGAAGTGTGCTGCTGCAGGATCGGACATTTCAAACTCAAATGCACGTTCTTTTTCTTACCTTTCCGAAGCATGGAGCGCAATAGCAAGCAGAGAAAGGGTGATGCACGTGTTGAACACTACCTGACCTGGCAAGTTGCTGGCAGTGCCCCCCCGCCCGCTCCTGAAAGAGGGCACACACACACCGCCGCCCCGAGTACTTCAGAAATCTTTAAAAGACCATGCGCTTGTTCATGAGGCTTAAATGGTTTATCACCTCTTCTAGAACCCCTACATCGACCCTCTGACGTTTCATGGAAAAATTACCATGTAACACAATACCAAGCCCTATCAGCTGAAACCCCCAAGGAATCGTGGGGCATATTAGCAAGGGGGTTTATCTCCGCTTTTTTGGCTTTAAAAACCATGAAAGCGGAGATAAAATTATTTCCCTATTATCAAGCTGTCGCTAACACCAGTTAGTGACACCTAAAAGGAGATAGCGACCATCTTGGGCCCGGCTTTGCATGTCAGTGATACTTATCACTAATGACATGCAAAGTGGCGTGCCAAGATGTTAGCGACTGGAAACAGTCCCTAACATCGCTACCTTCTATTACCAACTTTTGGAGATATTCGCACTAAGCGCGAATATCTCCAAAAGCTAACACCTGCCCTGAGCAGGTTTTAGCCATGTTATCCAATGGGAGGTGGATAACATGGCTAAGAGCATTAGGTCGATAATACATGAATATCGCTGACTTTTCTGCGATAATAGCAAGGTTTATCTGCGATAAAAATCGCCGATGTGCGGCGATAATTTTTGTCTCTAAACAAGTTATAGACAAAAATTATCGCTAGTTGTTAGTAATATGCCCCCGGGTTTTTGCTTGCAGAAATCGGGAGGCGGGAGACTAGCACTGAAATCAGTACTCACACGCCTGAATCAGGAGGATTGGCATGTCTGAATTCTCTACAGCTGGGGCCATAAACTACATCCGCAGGGGTAGGTGATAGCCTGGGACCAGCCTGGCATCTAAAATGGCTGCCGTGCACGACAAAATTGTGGCATTCGAAAAAAGGCAAGATGGCGCAGCCGCTGGAAGAGATATATCAACATATATCAGCCTCCTCAGCCACCCTCAGGAAACATAGGGGATTAGGATATGTCTCCCGCACCCCCTTATACCTAGTACTTTAATTAACGAAGCACAAAATGGCGAATTCCCGTTTCGCTACCAGTTTGCGGCCCAGTTCGCGGCCCGTGAAGCGCTTCTACCGTGAAAAATCATTTTTTTTTTATTTTCCCCACGGGACCCTTTAATAACCCCAACAACATTCCTAGGGGGTCAAGAGGGGGATACCTTGCCCCCTTTCATTAAATTCCCCCTTAGTTTTTCACCTTTTCTTCTCTCTCGATCCTACCGAGAGACAAGATGGCGGCCGCTCCGGACTGTCACGCAGCAAAAAAAAAAAAAAAGCTCACGCACAGCCGCTGGAAGAGATGTATCAACATATATCAGCCTCCTCACCCACCCTCAGGAAACATAGGGGATTAGGATACGTCTCCCGTACCCACTTATAACTAGTAATTTAATTTACGAAGCACAAAATGGCGAATTCCCGTTTCGCTACCAGTTTGCGGCCCAGTTCGCGGCCCGTGAAGCGCTTCTACCGTGAAAAATCATTTTTTTTTTCTTTTCCCCACGGGTCCCTTTAATAACCCCAACAACATTCCTAGGGGGTCAAGAGGGGGATACCTTGCCCCCTTTCATTAAATTCACCCTTCGTTTTTCACCTCTTCTTCTCTCTCGATCCTACCGAGAGACAAGATGGCGGCCGCTCCGGACTGTTTAGAATGTTGACAGACACCGGAGAGCCAATCAGCTTTCTGCGCGCAAAGTTCCGATAAGCGAAAAGTAAGCGGACCGGATCGCTGCCCAGAGCGCTGTTACAGATATATATCTTGATTTAAACGTTAATTTCTCAAAAACTACTGGAGCACATATATTGAGACCTAGCAAAGGCACATCGGGCTAACAGTCCCTACAATTTTGCCAAGTTTCGTGCAAATCCATTCAGCCGTTCGAGCTAAAAGTGAGTCCAACCGCCCTATGGAAAACTCAATGCAAAAAACGCGTTTTGGGACCCCCCTTTTTTCTCAGCCCCCCCTTGACGAAACCCCACCAAATTTTCAGGAGCTGCTCAGAAACAAAATGTGCCATTTTCCTGAAAATTTCAGCCGATTCCATCCACAAACGCCAAAGTTATTAGACATAGAATTTTCAAAAGTCCCATAGGGAATTTATCCTAACTATATATACCTACTGGCGAACGCCAGTAGGTAATATATATATATATATATATATATATATATATATATATATATATATATATCATATATATATATATATATATATATTATATATATATATATTTTTTTTATGTCTAAAATACTACAGGGTTGAGAACATTTGTCAATCTAGCCCATACAGGGCACAATACTGTATAGAAAGAAAATATTCCCAAGTACATATAATCTATGTATAGTAGGATATTACCCCATTGGGGATTGCAACATCATAATATTTTCATATAAAAGCATGTACTTATGTATTTAATTGACAACAAAATGTATATACCCTGTTTCTTGGTTTTTAAATTTTGCACAAGCACTTTTTGAATCAACGTTTTTCCCCTGTATTTCCCCTGTATATAATGTATATAAGGTGCTTATATGACTTGTAAAGGTATACATTCAAAGATGGCCACCAGTAACAACGAGGCGAGCACTAGTCCACTTTTTATGTTGTAAGGAGTGGTTGGGAATATAATGGTGTAGCGCACAAGTAATGGCTGACACTGACGAAGCCGAATAGGTGAAACACGTTTGTCGAGGGGGCAGGGGGGTCTGCCAAATAAACCATCTTGGGAACAATACTGACTTGGAGTGCCGTCTTTCTTGTACATCCGAGGATTTCGCAGGTGTGTGGCAACATTAATACGCAGCTCACCACCGCGAGACAGAGCACCCGGGAAGAGGAGGAGCGACAGCGGTGAAAGAAGCTGTTGGATAAGTTAATTTGGCTGTCGACCCGAGGTACGAGGGATTATCCGAGGCAGCACTGGATTGTGGTATTGCCGATCTATTAAGCAGCCGAGGGAACCTGCACGCGCTGCACTGACGCCGGGAGGACGCGGTAACCGAACGGGATCCGAGTGGCGGCTGTGGAACTCCGGCGAAGGGGAAGCGATAGTAAGTGCTCTTCCAGATTTTTTGTGGAAAATGTCTGCGACAGCGGAAAGAGAAAGAGAGGCAGAAAATATCTTTAAAAGCACAAATGCCATCATTATTAGAACAGAGTGTGCCTCAACCTCTGCAACACCGATAACCAACTTACAAACTCTTTTCCTGCAATTAGAAAGAACAATTGAGCGGGAAGTTCGTAAGTGGTGGGAGGCAACCTCACTCCAAAGCTATGTGGACTGCAATCGAGTCCCAAGAGGACTAAGGATTTTTACCATCCCGTCTTATGAGAATCCGGACCCTCAATTACTTAAGGACTGGGCATTATATACGGCTGATTCCAGCAAAGGCATGCTATTGGTGCTAATCAAGTACGCTTGGAGTGATAGGGACAAAGCCCTCGCCGAAATCCAGAGACTGGAGGACCTAATCAGCAAGGACAAGGATACCAAGTCCGCTGAGGATCTACGGGATGCAATGCAAAAGAGACTTAAGGACTATGAGAATGGCAGACAAAATTCCTGAGAGACGAACAGGACTACCTAACAGGCAGGATACTAACTTTCGCTAAGAAATTTGATGCAACAAGAAAAAGATTGGCCCAGGGAGTGCAAATTCCATCAGGGGCAATTACATCAGAATCAGATGCATCACAATCAGAGGAGGAATCTGCCAAAGGTAGTAAAAATAAAAAGAAGACAAATGATAGTGGGAATGCAGTTCCGCCCCCTTTTTTAGACGAGTACCAGGTAATGAAAGAGACAAGACATTGTGTCCAACCACAGATGCTGAAAAAAGCTCCCCCCAAAAAAGGAGGAGGAAAACTAGGCGGGGTAGGAGAGGGCGCTCAGGCGGCGCCGCCAATGGTAACTCGCAGCAGAGGAAGGAGGGGGAGATGGTAGAAGAAGAAAATACTATTGTCAACCTTTCAGATAAAAAACTCACAATACATGAGGAAAGGGTTTTAAAGAAAGGATTGACATTTTGTCCCACAGCCAAGTTTGACCCGGTACAGACCAGAATAGATCTCTTTAAGTTTGTCCGCAAGCTCAAACTACAAAAAATATTCACCCTGAAAAATCTCTCTGAAAAGCAAATGATTCCGGAGGAAACAACTTTACTCGGACCTAATCTCATAGATAATGACCTAACAGTCCTGACTACAGTACATGAGCTCGGGAATTCTGAAGAAATACCTGGATCTATGGAGGTACTAAGGAGGGAAGAAATTGCACAAATAAGAGATCCGAGCAACCTGAAACGGAAATCAAGATTCTTACCGCATGTGACACATGATGCCATAGACGTCTTTAATGACTCTATCCTCCAAGATCTGGAGAAAATGACAGCTACGAACATGGAACTAACCAAAAAGACCTCCAATATATCAAGGTTGGAATGGGAAGTGATTAAGTCCCTCAAGGATGACAACACTATTGAGGTGAAACCCTCAGACAAGGGGGGAAATATCGTTATCTTCAGCAAGACACAATACAAAAGGGAGGCCCTGAGGCAACTACAGGATAAGGACTGCTATGCGATTATGGAAAAAAGGGACTTCTCGAATTGCATTACAGAATATCATGCACTACTTATGGGTTGGAAGGAGGAGGGGATGCTAAATAAACACGAATACGATTATCTGTTGTGTGAGCACCCAATCATTCCCACATTTTACCATCTCCCAAAGGTGCATAAGGACATCACCAATCCCCCGGGCAGGCCTATTGTCTCCTCCATAGGAAGCCTACTGGAGAACACATCGAGATTTATCGATAGTTATTTGGCCCCCTTTGTCAGAGACTTACCTTCCTATGTCAGGGATACCCAGGATTTCATACGGCAGATTGATGGCATTGGTTGGGAGGTGGATATGCTTCTCATTACCTTAGATGCAACCAGTCTATATACATGTATAGAGCACCAAAATGGGATCTCTGCAATTAAGTGGTTTTTGGGGAAGAAAAGTATGCAATATCATCAGCATAACAAAATGATTGTGAGGATGATTGAATTCTGCCTCCACAATAATATCTTTCTGTTTGCAGGTAACATGTATCGTCAACTAAGAGGGACCGCGATGGGAATGTGCTTCGCCCCCAGCTACGCGAATTTATTTGTGGGCTGGTGGGAGAAGCACGTGGCCTGGGGGGTCCGAATGAAAGATGGTTGGAACACATAGTGGTCTGGTCGAGATACATCAATGACTTGTTTGTCGTCTGGCGCGGCGACGTATCCTCGGCTGAGGAATATGTGGCAGTGCTAAATGACAACGAGTTAAATCTGAGATTTACCAGCACAATAAGTAAAACATCTGTACATTATCTCGACCTTGAGGTCTTTGTTAAAGACAGCTCCCTACAAACCAAACTTTACCGCAAGCCTACGGCTGGCAACACCGTGTTACACGCGGTGAGCCACCACCCGAGGAGTATGATTCAAAACATCCTGTTTGGAGAGTTATTACGTTTAAAACGAAATTGCTCAGACTCCAGTGATTTCACACAGGCCCTGGATGAAGTGGTAACTAGGTTTAAGAAAATAGGGTACTCTAGGTCACTCCTTATGGAAGCAGCAAAAAGAGTAGACCTAATAGATAGAACAGACCTTGTGAATACCACGGTTAGGGAAACGGTGGAGGACAGTACAGTGAGGATGATTACCAGTTACAGTTTGAGATCCAGCGAACAGATTTTCAATCGAAATTGGCACATCCTGGGTACTGACCCAATAATGAAGAAAATATTACCAACGAAACCGTCTATCACTTATAGACGTTGCCAGTCCCTTAATGACCATCTTACCAAGAGCCATTATGAGGAACCACCCAGAACACCAAAATCTAAGTCCATCAATGGTTTCTTTCCGTGCATGCAATGCAAAGCGTGCAAATACAGCAAGAAACGAACTAAGTATGAGGGGCGACAAAATGACCCACGGCCCACGAGAGAGATCACAAAATTCTTGAATTGCAACTCTGAGTTTGTAATTTATTGCCTGGTATGTCCGTGTTCCAAAAGATACATTGGGAGCACAATTAACCCAGCTAAAAAACGTATCTTGGAGCACATGCGTGCCATCACAAATAAAGATAAGAACTATCCGGTGGCACACCACTATGAAATCCACCACAAAAGCAATAGGGACCTATTGTCCTTTTATCTAATAGACCAACTGGATAAAAGAGAACGAGGTGGGGACAGGATTAGATCACTAAGAGCGATGGAGTCCAGGTATATAATTGATCTTCAGAGTATGCAGCCAAGAGGGCTGAATAACGACGAGGAACTTTGGGTTCATTTAGATTAACAGTCCCTCACCCCCCTAAGCTGTCACTGTTATATAGAGAAATCCTGCACTGAGATAAACCCACATTTTTTTAAATTACTATCATGGGACAACTTTCTAGCTGTTAGCAACTTATCTGGTATGATTATAGATTCAATGGATGGATCTTGCCCATACAGGGCGATATGTCTAAAATACTACAGGGTTGAGAACATTTGTCAATCTAGCCCATACAGGGCACAATACTGTATAGAAAGGAAATATTCCCAAGTACATATAATCTATGTATAGTAGGATATTACCTCATTGGGGATTGCAACATCATAATATTTTCATATAAAAGCATGTACTTGTGTATTTAATTGACAACGAAATGTATATACCCTGTTTCTTGGTTTTTAAATTTTGCATGAGCACTTTTTGAATCACCGTTTTCTCCCCTGTATATAATGTATATAAGGTGCATATATGACTTGTAAAGGTATACATTCAAAGATGGCCGCCAGTAACAACGAGGCGAGCATTAGTCCACTTTTTATGTTGTAAGGAGTGGTTGGGAATATAATGGTGTAGCGCACAAGTAATGGCTGACACTGACGAAGCCGAATAGGTGAAACGCGTTTGTCGAGGGGGCAGGGCGGTCTGCCAAATAAACCATCTTGGGAACAATACTGACTTGGAGAGCCCCCACTAAAGTAAGAAATAGAAATCCTAAGATTGACTTGTATACCAGGTAAATATGAACTTTTCAAAAACTATACATGTATTCGTCATGGGATTTGGATCCATAGAGGGTAATGGAATATAATTACTGTAAACAATTCAATATTGGCTATAGACATCCCAAAAATATCATATGTAGTTGTTTTATATAGTTTATATATATGAAGATGGAATTGTATATGAATATATAAATCATAAACAGGTATACAGATCTTCACTCGCATTCAGCCCCGCTGGAGTACGACTGTCTAATTCAAGAATATATCTTGTCTCCAGGACCCTCAGTAGTGCATTCCTATTTCCACCCCTTCTCAGGGGCAATACACTATCTATGACATAGTATGTTAAATGTCTAGGGTCACTATCATGCGTGCTTTCAAAATGGCGAGCTACGGGATAAGATTGGTTCCTCGTGCTAATAGCTCGTATGTGCTGCAAAATCCGCCTGTGAGCCGGCAGGCTGGTACTACCCACATACCGTAGCTCACAGGGGCATTGCAACACATAAACAGCAAATTCCGTCTTGCAGGTGAGCTGTTTGTTAATAAGCTGAGGTTCTGTTTTGAAAGGGGTCATGTATTGTTTCTTACTACAGCCATGTTTGCAGGCCTTACAGACCGAACATTTCTTAAAACCTTTACTGAGTGCCATAAAGGTCTTTGACGGTGGTTGGTCTAAATGGTTTTTGACCAGTTTGTCGGCCATTGAGATAGATTTTCTAAAGGAAAATTCAGGTTTTCTGCCAACTAGTTCCCCAATCACCGGATCCCCGGTTATCAGGTTCCAATTGCGGCTGAAAATTGCCCGAATTTCCTTATGTTGTTTATTGTAAGAAATTATGACCCTAGATGACTCAGCTTTGTTTTGAGTGCTGAAAACAATAGTTTTAGCTCTAGGAATCAGCGCCTGAGTTCTCGTCAAGTTGTTTGAATGAGTAATAGCCTTATCCACTGTTTTCACAGAATAACCCCTGGCCAGGAAGCGAGATTTACAAGCCTCCTGAGCTTTCAAACATTCATCATCTGAACTACAGATTCTTCTAATACGCAACATCTCCCCAAAAGGGATGCTGCGTATTAGGTGGGGGGGATGTTGGCTTGCCGCATGAAGAATAGTATTGCCGGCAGTCAGCTTCCTATATAACCTAGCTGCTATTGTGTCAGACTATATATAAACCTCCAAATCCAGAAAACATACTGAAGAAGCACTTATAGTTGAAGTAAATTCTAGATTTAAATCATTTTTGTTAAGTTAGTTAACAAATGACTCAGCCTCAATCTCAGATCCCTGCCAAATCAAAAATAGATCGTCAATATAACAAAGGTACAGGGGAACATGTTTTTCCATAGAAGTGCTATGTTTTCCCCAGAGTACCTGTTCCTCCCACCAGCCCATGTGCAAGCACGCTAGGCTGGGGGAGAAACAGGCACCCATCGCTACTCCCTGTATCTGTTGGTAGACTTGGTTGATGAACAAAAAATAATTTTGTTCCAAACATATTTTGATCATAGTGATAAGCATGTTGTTATGTGCTGAGAAATTGATCAAGCGTCTATTGAGAAAATACTTTATAGCTGCTATACCATCCTGATGTCTAATAGATGTGTATAGAGATGTAACATCTAGCGTCATAAGTATGTAATCTGGTTGCCAAGGTATATCTTTGAGTTTTCTTATGAAGTCTGAAGAATCCTGCACATAGGATTTCAAAGTTCTTACATATTCTTGCAAAAAATAGTCAATATAGGATGACATATGTTCAGTTGAACTATTAATTGCAGAGATTATTGGACGTCCAGGTGGGTTATCAATACGTTTATGTATTTTAGGAAGTAGATAAAACGTAGGAATTACTGGAAATTCCTTTTTCAAATATCCAAATTCCTCTTTTGTGATCAAATTAGAACTCCTCCATGTAACCAATTTGGCATTTTGATCCTGCCATGCCAATTTGATAGCTCCCAAATTGCTCTTTTTGTAACAACGATGATCACTGAGTTGCTGTTCAGCCTCCTCTATATACATTTGACGTGGCCAGAGAACCACATTCCCGCCTTTATCCGCCTGGCGGACTATGATGGTACTGTCTGATTCCAGTTTTTTTATTAGGGTGTGGTAACTCTGGTTCATTTTACTTATCATCAAACGTTTTTTATTTGTAACAGTATAGAGTGTTTTGAGATCTTTTGTGATCAAGTCTTGATACACATCTATATTATCATGGGTAGCAATAGGGAGAAATACGGATTTAGGTTTGAAGGGGGTCACACATGTTGCAATGTCAATGCTCGAAGTAACAAAAGGAATATGCCCAGATGTCCCCCCTTCCTCCTGTAAAGCCCATATCTCATCAAAGTCTGTGCGATCTTCAACGTTAAGGATGTTTGGAATAATTGGTTCCGTTATGGTTGACTTTTTAGTTGGTTTTAGCTGGAAGAATTTTTTGAGTTTTAACTTCCTGACGAATCTGAACGCATCCATTCTGGTGTCAGCATAATTGAAATTGCAAGGAGGGCAATATGTTAATCCAAGGCTTAAGATCTTTTTATCATTATCCGAAAGTTCGAATGAGGTTAAGTTAATTACTGCGTTGGAGCCGACCCTTGTTTCTTCGTGGTCTTCTTGTTCCAACGTTTTTTCGGTTCTTGCGGTGGTTTTTTGCTTTCGGATTTTCCAGGCTCTACATTTGCGCCTTTGGTTGTGCTTCCAGTTGTTTCTTGTGCTTTTGGCCCTCCAGCAGGAAAGCGGGGTCTCAGGGTTTCTCGACGGTCTTGGCACATAACACTGACTTCTTGTGCCAGTGTTAATTTGGTAAACCCCAAGTCCTTATTCATCATACCCTCGTTTTCTGATTCACTGCCCAAAGAACTCGCATCTGATGAAGAGGGTACACTTACTGTGCTGTTCAGTTGTGTAGTGCGTGTTTTTCTGGCACTTGTTTTTACCTTATCATAGCGTTTTGCATATGTGAAAATTTGGCCGTTGAGATAGTCTAAGCGATCACGCTCAAATTTAAAAGCTTTCCGCTTTTTGATCACTTCTTCCTCTTTCTTGACTCTGAACTCCATTTCCGCCCTCATTTTATCAATTGCTTCACTGGAACCCAAACACGCCAGCTCTTCTTCCAATTTTTCAATTTGGGCTTGGATTTTAACTCGGTCAGATTCATGATATTTCACCAGAATTGCCATTAATTTAGCAGATGATTCCAAGTTAGCCTCCGCCCACTCAGTAAGCATGTTTGGGTCAGGCGCCTCATAGCTGGGTGCTAAATTAATCCTAAGACCTCTCGGTACCCTGTGCTCTTGCAAATACATATTTAGGGACTTGTTCTCCCACCATTTGGACTGTTCCTTAAGTCTGAGTTTCTCCAATTTTCAGAATTCTTCCCGCATGAAGGATTAGTACTTCCTTGTGCTGTTTGTTTTGGGATTTCAGTGCCCCCAGCCGGGGGCTGCACAAAAATGAGGCTCCTCTCTGCTCCGCAACGCTTCCGCGGACATGACTCTGATATAGCAATGAAATTGACAAAACACCACTGTTTTGATCGTTCGCAGTCAATTTAGAGTTGCGCACTCATATAAACGCCGCGATGTCCAAACACACTCCCCTCCGGAGATTCTGACGTCTCCTACCTTCGTGAGCTGTCTTGCACGCCAACGCCTCACTTGAAACTGAAGGCTCCGACTCTCATAAACAGGCAGGACTCTGTGGTTGTCCGGGGGCTCCAGGCAGCCAACTTCACGCCGAAGAAATGTAGATTCAATTCCCGAAAGGAACTGAAAGCTTTCCGCCGCCGAGCCCAGAGAAAGGGGGAGGGATTCAACTCGCACTGCTGAAAGCCTTCCCAGTGCCAAGAATGGGACAGAACTCGTTCCGGCACAAGCCTGTGCCGCCAATTATATCAAACAATCAGCAAGGAAAGAACTAAGAGTTGAACCCAGCTTCTGTGCAGTAACAGGGTGTTTTATTTAAGTGTCTTGCTGAGCATGTCCGCCATAACGTGTTTCGACTGTTCCTACAGTCTTGATCACATGGTAAGGTCACATTACCAAGCAATGGATTTTATAATCAAAATAGAGGGCGGACAAATATTATCACGCCCCCTAGACCAGTATCCTGAGCTTTTTACAAGAAAACAAACAGGGGACTACATATTTACGCCCCAAAGTCTATACAGTTAAAATACAATTAAACTCATAGTGAGTATATACAACTGTACAACTATTTAAGCAAAGTATCATATATATACATATTTACACATTTACAATGAATAAATAAATAAACATATCCATCGTGCTTACTATAAACTGATCTTTTAAGTCCATAGAATATTATCACAATTTTTCTTCTAGAAAAAGCTCAAGAAAAGGAGGGATAGACCCCACAGTGCCGAATAGGTGAAACGCGTTTGTCGAGGGGGCAGGGGGGTCTGCCAAATAAACCATCTTGGGAACAATACTGACTTGGAGTGCCATCTTTCTTGGACATCTGAGGATTTTGCAGGTGTGTGGCAACATATATGTATATATATATATATATATATATATATCCAACGCAACGTAAACGCTTAGGACCCCTGCCGCTTCCAGTGGCGGGCCTCGGACGGGATAGCGAATCCCCTTAGATCCAACCTTTCACTTCTCCTTTAAAGAAAAGATTATCCGGGCCACTTGCAGTTGCAAAAGCGTGTTTATTGGAAAGGCTTCGATCAACGCGTTTTGCAGGTAGATGTCGCTTATAAATATTCACTGACAAAACCATAGGTTTCACACATGTTATAGTTAGCTAGACATTTCACTCATACAAAACCATTGAAATTCCCCCGTTATAGGGGCCTATTAGGATGGCGGACTGACCTGCGTCCGTCCGCCACCCCAGAGGAGGAGGGACCGTCCGCAGGGGCTGCAGCAGTCCCTCCATGCTAATTAGGATGTGACCGCAACCCTGGCGGTCACATCCTTTATTTCTAACATTGCGGCGGGTGCTGCTTGAAGCAGCACACGCGGCAATGTTAAAATAAACATGTTTACCATTGCGTGCACAAAGCAGCAGGCACCGCATGGTGCCTGCCGCTTCGTGCACGCAAAGGCAGGGAGGATACCATAGGTACCCCCATGTGCACCCCCTTCACCCCTGGGGGCCCGCAACGGGCCCCCAAAGAAAAGTCTGTATGCCTTTCCACAGCAGAAATGCCACTGTGGAAAGGCATAGGACTGCTGACATCCTAATATGGCTGGCGGTGTCTGATAGACACCGCCAGCCATGTTAGAGCTTTTCTGCCGTGGTCGGAAGGCGACCGCGGCGGAAAAGCGGCAGACGGAAAAAAAGATCCCCCAGCCATCCTAATCTGGCGGGGGGTATTTTTTCAGTCTGCAGCGGTTGTTCCGGATAAACCGCAATCATAATCGGCCTCATAGTTAGTTCAGCTAACTATAACTGGCGCGCCCGCAATACACTTCTGATGATGTCACATATTACATCACTCATGACATCACTGATGACATCATCCAGTGAATGTGTGCCTTTCAGAAAAATAAATATTTTTTAGATATGTATATCTAAAGGTCGATGGAAGAATAAATGTGTAAATAAGTGCCTAAATGGATGGGTTTTTTTTGTAAAATTTGATTGTATAACTGACTTATTAAGTGTATCTTAGTGAATACATGTATTAGGGAGCAATGTTTAAATATGTAAATATCTGTATCAGTGTCTCACTTTGTGTATAAGTGGCCGCATGGGTTGGTGAGTAGCTACATGAGTGTCTATATGGGTTATTACTTGGTTTTTTGAGTATCAGAATGAGTGTCTGTATGGTTTGGTGGGGGTATTACTTACCACACAGATGCATGAATGAGTGACTCACTGTATGTGTTTTGTAGACAGCATGTGTGCAGGACTGTATGGGTGGATGAGTGTGTGTATGGGTGTGTTAGTGAGTGAATGACCGTCTCAATAGTATCTTTATGAGTAGCTACATATGTTTTGAACAGGAATTTGTGAGTATTGATGTATATAAGTGAGTATATGTGAGAGTGAGAGATTGAAAGAGTTCCTGTATGAATTAGTCTGTGATTGCTTAAGAGAATAAGTATGTGTAAGTTTCTGTAGAAGTAAGTGTAGTGGTGTGTGTATAGCTGTATATGCAAGTAAATGGATGTTTGATAGTTTATTTGCATGTGTGAGTATGTGTGTGAGTAACTCTATGGATGAGTATCGGTGTGTAACAGGATGTATAAGTGTAGGAATATATATGATGAGTGAGTACTTTTTTGCATTTTTTTTGCATTTTTTTTATTGGCATTTCATAAAAGGAATCATAACAAACCGAGCCAGGCATTAGTGGTGTAACATCTTATAGTATCACTGCATTACAACACTCCTAATCCAACAATTCATATACATTTGTAAATCAAAATTTTATACATCACTACAATCAAGGCACTCTACATTAGGGTCATTGAGGTATTCAACTAAAAAGTTCCAGTAATTCCTGGGGCGCGATCGTATAGGTAATTCTTCTTCGTATGTCAGCAAAGTGTCTTTGCAATAGATCATATGTTGGATCCACAATTTCACCTTAGGACTCTGTTTACCTCCCCAACCAATTGAGACCCTTCGCTTAGCTATAAGTAAGGCTATGACACAGAACTTACGCTTCAAAGCACGAATTCCTGGCAACAGTCCCAATAAACATGTCCGTATATTGCAGTCTATGTTGGAGCCCACCATATCCCCAACATGCCCACCACCCTCACCCAGAATTCAGCTACCCCTTTACAATACCATGCAAGATGGATAAAGTCTGCCCCCTCAGTCCCACATCGTTGGCACCTGGAATCCTGGCGAAGTCCAAATCTGTGCAATCTATGATAGGTTTGATGCAAATATTTGACATGGATCAATCGCATATTACCATTTGGCGTCAGTAAGCCCGTTATAGTACCCGCTGTAGACCATTCGTTCTCTGTTAGTGGGACAGTTAAACATTTGTTCCATTTCTGTAATGCCTTATCCGTTGTTGCCCCTATCTGAGCTTGCAGCGCTGTATATAATCTGGAGACTAAGTGCTTAGGTGCAGGCGATGTCAGGAGTAGTTGCAATTTCAGTATTACTGGTGGTTCAGAAGGGTATGTTGGGAATAGTGCCTTTATCGCCCTCTGTGATCTAAGATATGTAAATTTGAAAAGCGGTGTTTGATTTTGAACATGATCGAAATCCTCCAGAGTCTTAAACATCCCTTCTTTATGTAAATCACCCATTGTGGTTACACCCACCCGCTGAAGTAACTCCATTCCCACCTTTTCTTGTGTGACTGATATATCTGGATGGAAGTGAAGTGGCAGCTCCGATGAATAGAGTGGTAACTTATTAGTCTTTTGACCTTTCTGTCTCCATGCTGCATTTGTTGTATCAATCGTGTTTAGATCTTGTTAATGCAAAGGTGCCCTTTTGTGAGTTATAACTGCATCTAATGGAACTGGCAACGCATCTCCCTCTTCTATTACCACATGTGAAAGATATGGAATTTTATGGTACCAAAATGCGCATATTGAGCTTGAGCACACAGATAATACTGAAACAGGTCAGGAACCTTGAACCCCCCCCTTGAGTACGGCAATGTTAGTGATTTCAGGTCAATCCGGGCCGATTTACCTGCCCAAATCAACTTTAATGTCATAGTATTTAGTCTTGGAAGCACCGCTTCTGGTGGTTTAATGGGGATGTTGTTGAAGCGATATAGCAGCTTGGGTAGGACTACCATTTTATCAATAGCGAGCCTGTCTGCGAGTGATAAGGGGAGCTGGAATCACCGTTGTATCTTGTCCTCCAGTGCCGAAACCACTCTGCCGTAGTTCGTGCGAATGACCACTTCAGGGTCTCTATGAAACCAGACTCCTAAATAGCGTTCTGGTTCCGTCTGCCAGGCTAGCGGGAAGTCCGTGGGAAAGCTATGCGTACTGTCCATTAAAGGTAGTATTACGGATTTAGCCCAATTAATTTTGAGCCCTGACTGCCTTCCAAATGTAATATATTCCCTCAGTAGAGGATTTAAATTTACTTCTGGGTCTCGAACATATAACAACATATGATCAGCATATAATGAAATGAAATGAAAAAAGGTTCTTAATAGAGCGCACTGTGACCAAGCGGCTTCCTGGCGCTAGAGGTGGGGAGCTGAGGGAGACAGGGGAAGCCAAAACTGTTTAGCAGGGATAAGCAGTGGAGAACAGGTGGGTTTTTAAGGCCTTACGGAATTGGGAATAAATGGTAATGGATCTGATTGTTAGAGGGAGACTATTCCAGAAGGAGGGACCCAAAACAGAGAATCTGGTGCCTCCGGTTTTGGATTTACGGAATCGAGGTATATATAATGATATATGTAGGGGACGCTGTGGGAACTGAAACGCCCAATAATGATGTCCTTGCCGTAGTTTACATGCCAGCGGCTCTAGCGCTATGGCAAAGAGCAAAGGGGATAATGGGCACCCTTGTCGTGTGCCACGAGCGATAGGTATTATCTCTGAAATGTAATTATTAACCCGTATACGGGCAGTAGGGGCCGTGTATAGTAGCTTGATCCATTACAGGAACATCGGCGGGAACCCCATTCTTCTCAGTATTGTGTGCAGATAGGTCCAAGCTATGGTGTCAAACGCTTTAGCAGCATCTAACACTACCGCAGCTGCTTTGGTCTGGGGTGTCAGATAATGCGCCAATGCAAACAGGGTTCGGGTGTTATGTGATGTAGAGCGTGTGGGTATGAAACCAGATTGGTCAGGGAGGACCAACCGAGTAATCAGATGTTTAAGCCTGTTAGCCAATAGTGAAGATAGAATTTTGGTATCCACATTCATAAAGGACAACGGCCTATAGGATTCACATCTTTCCGGATCTTTATCCGGCTTCAGGAGGGCCAGAATCATCGCTTCTCACAGTGGTTTTCCTGTAACAGCATTTTCTCATGTGCATCACCAAGGATAGCTACTATATGAGGGGCTAGGAAATCAGCATAAGTTTTATAGAAATCCCCAGTGAATCCGTCAGGTCCCGGAGCCTTTCCATTAGGGAGCGCTTTCATAGCCTCTGTTACCTCCTCATCCGTAACAGGTAAGGATAGATATGCTCTCTGCGGGTCGGAGAGCCAGGCAAGAGCAACATCGTCACAATATTATTCTATCTCGGCAGCCGGAGCTGTAGTCTCTTCTGCGTATAGAGCCCCGTACGTTTGGATAAATTCCTTTAAGATACCCTGCGGATTATGTTGGTAAGTACCCTCAGCATCACAAACCACCTGAATCACCGGTGGCGGTCTCTTGGAACAAATTTTGGCCACTAAAAAGGCACCCGGCCAACCTCCCTCTCCATAGCTCCTCACTATATGATGCTTAGAGACATATCTCAGCTCGTCCTCCGCACATTTTTGATATACCGATATTTCAATCCTAATTTGACTTAGACGGTTTGGGTTTTGCATTTGGGTATATTCCTTTTCAAGCTCCTGTATCTTACCCTCTCGGCACTTAGTTGCTGTTGCAAGTCCCGCAGAATACCCACATGAGTACTTATACAGACACCCCTGATGGTAGCTTTAAAAGCCTCCCATAGGAGCCCAGGATCGTCGGTAGGAGCATTTATGTCGAAGAATTCTATTATGGCTTTCCTAAGAGCGTCCGAATACAATGGATCTAGTAAAGCTTGTCCGTTGAATCTTCAACTAAAGGGGGGGCACATAATGTGGGTGCTTTAGTGTAAGCAGCACTGGATTGTGATCAGAGAGGGTACGGGGTTGGTGGGACACTTCCTCCACCCATAAGGACACCTCAGCGGAACCCAACCAATAATCTATTCTTGACCAACTATCATGTGCTGCGGTGGTATGCGTGGCTTCTAATTGTGTGGGATGTCTCAGCCTCCAGAGATCATGGAGGCAGTTTTCTCACTTAATGTTGTGTATTTGTGCCAACGTGTGTCTGTGTGGTTCTGATGATGTTGTGGATCTATCTACCACTTCATTAAACGCAACATTAAAGTCTCCACCCCACATCAGTGGAACATCGGGTAATTTAGCTATGGTTTGCCAGATGGTATGAAAGAAATCAGGGTCATCCGTGTTTGGTGCCTAAATGTTAAACAGGTTGAGTTTCTGCCCCCTCAATGATCCCGCAATCACCACAAACTGCCCTGCCTGTCTGCTTGAACCTGATCCACTTTAAATTGCAGCCCTTTCCGAATCAGTATGAGTACCCCACGTGAATATGAAGAGTAAGCAGCTCCATGGACCAATTCTGCCCACCTTTGGCCCATGCGGTTTGGTACGCTGGGATCTATATTCGTCTCCTGTATAAATGCAATGTCGACATGGAGTCTAGTAAAATAGGCTAGTACTTGTCATACTTTCTTAGGGTTTTTAAGCCCCCGTACATTCCATGTTATAAATGTTAGCTTATCTGACTGTTTCCTGCCGGTCATGTCTTACGTACCATGTTATTTCCGTGCCCCCTATTGTACCCTGTGGAACTCCTGTTTTTCGCACAGTATGCCAAGACTGTAGCAATTTCGTGAGAGTACCTATGTTGGAGTGTGGCAGTGCTTTTCAAATGCAGTGAATTAAAACCAACTCCCTCAAAATTACCCATCCATCCCCATCCCACTTTGGCAACCCAAACATGCCAAAGACATACCCTGAGAAAAACATTGAACAATTCATAACTTTGGTAGGGGAACACCCTATTAGGGGGTCTATCTAGGTCACACATCAACATCCAACATGAGTGAATGTGGCCAGGATATCAATTACATCCTAAAGTACCTGTATTTTGGCTAATATCATCCCTAAGCAAGAGTATTACAGCATTGTGTTCACCATTTTCAGAGAGTTCATGTTTCAAGACTACCATAGTCTCTCCTTACTACCAATCTATAGCAACGTGCCATATTTCTAATGCTTTTCAACATAGGTCCATGTCAACAGTGAGTATATTATGGACTATATCTTTTTTTGGCCATACAACTGCTTGTAACGTCGCTGAGACTCCCACATCCACCGTGACAGAGCATGAGTTCATGGATGGCAGATCACATTTCGTGTTACATTTCACATACCCCCTCTCTACTCATGACTTACAGTGGCGTCTCAGAAAACACTGCCGTCCTCGCAGTTCATCCCAATTACCTTGTCAGTAGATCGGTCACACAACCCAACAGCTCCGTTAATCACCCAGGCAGCACAGTTTAGTTCAGTGTGTGTAGTGTCTCAATCCGCCCAAGTTGGGGTCTTACCATCACCTCTCAAGTTCGCCACGTTTTCTGGAATCCAGTCTGAAATATTTCAGTCTGAGTCGTGTTGCTGCTCGGCGCGGTTCTGTTCCCGTCACCGCTGACTCACACTTTAATGAACTCCTGCGCCTCCTTTGGTGTGTGGAAGATGATTGTCTTGCCGTCCTTTGTGATCTTCAATTGAGCAGGATACAGCATTGCATACTCCAGTCCCAATTTTTGTTTCATGGGCGCAAATTCTCTACGGGCCAGTTGGACGTTCATTGTAAAATACGGGTAGAATTCTAATTTGTTGCCTTGGTATTCGATATTCTTCTTTTCTCTCGCCAACCTCAGAATAAGATCTCTATCCCGGTAATTTAATAGTCGGGCGACTATGGGACGCGGCGGCGCCCCTGGCTTTGGCCTGGGAGCGAGAGTGCGGTGTGCTCGCTCGACGATAAATACCGAAGATAAGTTCTCTGCCCCAAATATGTTTCTGAACAGATCTTCTACGTAGGTCTCCATCTTACCAGTGTTGGTGGACTCTGCCAATCCCACTATTCGAAAGTTGTTTCTTCGCGACTGTGCTTTCACATCCTCAGTTTTAGATTTAATGACCTCGAGTAGTTTCTCCATGTCAGAGCATCTCTGAGTGGTGGTATGTGATTCATCTTCCACCGATGATAAGCGCGCTTCTGTGTGATAGTATTCAACTTGCCATGCACATCCAGCAAACCTTTCTGTATATCCTTAAGAACTTGCTCCAGCCCAGAGGTTGGTGTTGCTTCGTCACCCATGTCAGCATCCGATTGAGCTGTGTTTCCTTTCGCAGATTTTTTTTGGTCTGTACTTTGTCCGGTTTACCCATCGCTGTCGCAGAGTCGATATCTCATGAGCGGGTGGTAGTAAGTAGTATGCACCAGCCCTCTGCACGTTCGCGGGGTAATCCCTCGCGAGTCGTTATGGGTGAGTAGATCCCGCATTCATACTACCCAGCCGCTACCAGTAGTGTCACACGTTCTGTTCAGAGTATTGCCCTGATTGGCCTTCTCTCCCTTAGTGTCTCTCCCAGTGAGCACAATCCGCCATTTTTCCTTAGTCTCATTCGCTGTTTCAGCCTAGCAGTATGTCCGCGTTTCTTTCAGTAACACGCGTGAACGTATGCTGCATTGCTATGACCCTCCTTGATCCCTGCTGGAGATAGTGTTCAGTGCTACATGATGCGCTTTGCGTGTGAAGGGAATCTCGCCGCACACATTCAAAGGACCTCAGAATGCATCTGACAGCTTGCTATGTTAAAGTAAATAGCTCTTTCTATTACCACCAGCTCTCAACATTACCCATTGCCACAGCAGTTAGTGTCTGGCACATTCGCCTCCAGGGATCTTGCACATCTTGAAATAGAGCTCAGGGCGCCACCATTTTAGGTCACCTCGTAGCGCCACTTTATCGCTAGTGCCAGTGGCAGAGTAGAAGATATGGGTATTTGATATGGTTCGTTCTGCTGAAGGTGTGTAGTTCAATCTGAGCCGGGTGCCAGGCTTTACACTTTTAGGGCATGTGTCCAGTCATAAGCAGTCTTGTGTGTCCAGGCCAGTTACGTTCAAAGGGCCGCCATTTTAAATCCTGCCCCGTCACCGCTCCAGTTCACCTCGATTCCCCGCAGGACTTGCATACGCTCGTTTCTTAGCGCTCCTTTACAGCCCATGCAATCTCACCAGATTTCGCCTTCCGCTACGATTGCCTCTGGCGCTTTCCGCTGCGTATTCGTAGCTCGCATGTAGAAGATGAGGGTCTCTGGCTTCCGATTGCATTAGCCGCTGGCCACCGCCATCTTATGTCGCCTAGTAGTTTCTCAGCAGTGCTCCGTGCAAATATCGAAGTATTTCCTGCAAGAGGGCACAATCGTGTCTGTTATCACGCGCACAGTGATCCCGACGATTTCCGATCACATTTCATGGCATCTGCGATCTTGCAAGTACCTGTTAATCGCTGGTTCTCGCGGATCATAAAACCTGGCTGGCTGAGCTGCCTTATGAAGCAGCCATTCCGCTGTGCGCCCTCTAGCGCCCCCAATGTGTATGTGGATTTTGGAATTGCTGAATAGGTTGTTGTAACTGGTATTGGTATCTCCATTTTTTGGAAAATGTTAATTTCTATTTTTGAATGTGTATAACAAAGGTTATTTTAGGGTGAAAGGAGGTCTGCCACTTTTTCACAAGGATTATGTCATCAGTGATGTCATCAGAGATGTCATTTGAGATGTCATCAGGGATGTCAGGAGTGATGTCACTGACCATGTAATGAGTGATGTCATATGTGACGTCATCAGCAGTGCATTGTGGTCGCGCTAGTTATAGTTAGCTGAACTAACTATAACGGGGGAATTTCAATGGTTTTGTATGAGTGAAATGTCCAGCTAACTATAACATGTGTGAAATCTATGGTTTTTTCAGTGAATTTCAATGGTTTTTTAAATGCTAATTCCTAACTATAACGTGGCTGAAACCTATGGTTTTTTCAGTGAATTTCAAAGGTTTTGTAAATTATAATTTTTAAATGTATTAATTATTATATGAATTTCTTTTTATAGTAATTTCCAACATTTTTATAATAATAATTTTGGTTATTTTATTTTTTAAGTTACATTACACATTTTTTATATAAAATAATAAAAAACAAAATTAAAATATTCTTCAGAGGAGGAATTTATAGGTGAGGAGTCACAGGGAAAAAGAAAAGAGGCACTAATCTGGAAATTTTTCACCTTTCCAGAAGGACAGAAAAAGGTAAATGCTGCAAAGGTCACCTGCAAAATCTGTGACACCACACTGTCAACAGGAGATCCGTGCAAGAAGTACTCATTTGGGACAGCAAGCATGGTTCACCATGTGAAACACTGCCATCCTCGCAATTATACAAGAGCTTGCTCTGATAGGCTACGGGACAATCCATCACCTGCTGTTCCCAGCACTTCAACCGCACCAACCACACAGCCATGGACTCCGCATCCAAATATCGAACCGGATTTTGCAGACTTAATCATCCATTACAAATTTTGCAATGAGATGCTCTGCTAGGGGAGCAGTCAATTAATTTAATTAAACAGCGCAAAAAGGAGCACTGTTGCTCACAACACTAATTTTTTTGTTGTTTATTTGTTCCTGTTGGACACTGTTTTGTTTCCAGTTTATTTTTTTGTGTTAAAAAAAAGACAGAAAAAACTGTTCTTTTCAGAACTAACTTCACTGGTCAAAAAAAGAGCTACATTTCTATGATAGTGTGTAAAACTTTGTTTGAATGAATGTTTAGTGAATTTACACCTGGTGTGCTCCTCAATGGTCCACGAGTACACCTCCGAGATTGTTTGTTTCCTTTTTTTTCTGCACCAGTTGTAGTTTTTACGCATGCGCAGCCTCATTTCCAAGACCAGACTCCTTTCTTTTTCTGCAAGTTCGCCAAGCAAACCTCTCCTGATTTCAGGTATTAAATTGCCGCTTTGTTCTCCCAAGCTGTGTGCCTCATCCGCTGCTACACTTTTCTAATATATTAATATTAATAATCATATTCTATCTATATTTATTTGAAACGTATTGCCTGGGACGCCAAACCTAGATTACATACACCATCCTCGCCATTTTAGTAGTTTTCCTCTGTCATTTTTTATTATACCTGCCACTTTCATTTTTATTTTACCTCCCGCCTACCTTCTCTGTGAGCCATGAGATTTCCTGCCACAGACACCACGGTGTTTGTCCTTGGCCTCCGATCTTATCAGACTTGGTCACACGCATATCTAAAAACTAATTTGAAGCACGTAAGCCACAGCCATTACACCACGTGACCGTCGCCAAACTGCATAGCTGGGGGCTCCCCCAATCCCTTCTAAACCTTCTGATAAACCTGCACACCAACACCTTGGTTCAGATTAAGCTGAGACGCATTCCAACGGACAAAGGGATTAAACAAGGCTGCGTCTTGGCCCCCACACTTTTAAATTAGTTTGTAGCTGATTTTATACCGGTATTAAACGCCTGTAACTCGCCTGCTCCAAAACTGGGAGACATCTTATTGGCATGCCTCTTATATGCAGACGACATAGTTCTGATCAGCAAAATGATATTAGGCCTTCAACATCTTATAAATGCCACACAGGACTATTCAAAAGAAAATGGTCTAACGATAAACCTCGACAAAACTAAAACCATCACTGTGAGCAAAAAAAGGGAAAAACCCTCAGTATGGTTCTGAGGCAACACCCGAATAGAGAGCACCACGGAATATAAATATCTGGGCGTAAAGATTGATAAAGGAGGGCAATTCCTAGCACAGAGAAACACCATCAGGCACAAAGGAAGTGCACTGGCAACCTCCCTAAAATCTTTGAACTCCAAACTAACCGGCCTGTCGATTCTGCCCATAGTGGAGGTGATCCGTGCAAAGTTACTGCCAACAATAACTTACAGAAGCAAAGCCCAGAAAGGAAGAGACGCCAAATTACTGAACTCTACAGTAACAAACACATAAAGGATTATATTCAGGTTACCCAAATACACCTCCCCCTCACAAATAAGGCTTGAGTTTGGCATTCAGAAGCAATCTCTCACGAGACAAGGGCCATACATCATAATGTGGGATAAAAAACAGAAAGGCGCTTCAGGGTCACTAAATGCCCAGTTATGGAAAGAGATAAGCTACACTACCTCTCCCGCAGCAAGATACCTCAAAGAAGGACTACACAAATTGGGACTGAACCAACTTTGGGAAACCCCCACTAGTTCCGGTGTACTCAAGAAACTAGTGTGGAAATCAGTCAAATATCTATCATGGCTGGAGGACAAAGCCTCACTCGCTGAAAGGTCTCATGGTTGGATGACTCTGAATACTTACTGCGAGCAAGCAGCCCAGAAGTATTTTAACATGGGTTATGATGAGCATACAAAAATCGGCTTCATGAAGTTTAAACTCGGCCTGCTACCTGCAACTCAGCACTCTCCACCCTGGCTGAAGGAGAAGGTGGACTCTAGGTGCCGCCTTTATGGGTCAGCATCGGAAGACCTGCTGCATCTATTATGCTCTTGCAACCAACTCTCTCATGAACGGCTACAAATATTGAAAGTCAAATTCAACCAGCGCGGGATTCGAAGTAGGAGGCAGGCTGTTCTGGCTTGCTTTGCTAGCTATTCATGGTGGTAGGTTAAAAAATGCATTTCTACAAAACCACTGGACATTGCAGCCTTACTTTAACACAAAAGAGAGGTGCCTCAACTGCAAAAGCTAGCTAGCCGGTTTGGTAGTCATGTGACTGACTCTGATCACGTGCCCGCGAACGGTTCCCGCAGGGTTTCCATTGAAATACGGAAGACTCTGGATCCCGCGTTGTTCCTGGGATGAGAGACAGCAAGTTCAGAACCCACGTACGGTGAGGAGTGGGGCGGCTGGTTTTGAAAAGTGCGCGCAGGGCACGATCGGCTTTCTGAAGCCAAAGTTGAGCAGCACACTATTGGTGTGCTTGATACACAGGGATCCAATTGCGGACGCTGACCGCCATCGCGCCTGGCAAATCACGGTTTGTGGGCGCAATGTGTGGGCAACAATAGTAGAAATGAAGATTTGAACAGTTGTGCAGCATCTATGACTTCATAGAGCATTCCTGTCACCAAGGAGGGTCTTGTAAAGAGTTGTATTAGTACGTCACGGTCTTAAAAAGAGATATGGACCGTGTTGTTCGTTGCGAATTAACCATTGGTGTGCGTGTGTTACCCTGTGCTGAAGCAGGGGCATTATGAACACCGGAACATGCAATATGCATCCTTTATGCAGTCTGCTGTAGGCTGTTATCATGAACTTTCTATGAGTCCATATGGTAGTGTTCTTTGCAGTTGAGGCGCCTCTCTTTTGTGTTGAATAAATCTATATGGTACTGTTTTTATAGATCGATGACACTATCGCCGGGAAGTGCGCTCCAATAATAGATATAGGTTTGTGTTGAGAGCCGATCTTGTTCACCCCATCAAGCTGGTATGAGAAGACGTGGCTAGTATGAGGGTAATGAATCAGTTCCAGTTGATTATTATGTACAAATTGATTAAGCCTGGAGAGGATGTTTCTTATGGGTTACAAAATTTTAATTGTGGTGTGTTTTCAATTTGACAGTCCCAGAGTTAAGGTGTCCTACATTGGTGCAGTGACCATTTGGTGACCCCTAACGAATCTGCCAGAAGTTGTGAAGGCAGTGAAGCATGTTGGCTGGAGGTATTGGTATGCGGATTTAAGCTACCATCCTTTTTAATTCATCCAATCACACCTAAATTAGGAATAAAGGTGTATGATTGGTGTGCCTGTTGATTTTAATGGTTTTTGTGTCACGTCAAGGAGTGAATGCCATTGCTCCTTTTTTTTGCACCTTATTCTTTACACTTTTAGTTGGTTTTCCTTTTGGACACTTTTTTTCCTTTATGAACTGAATAACTACCAATGATGAGAATGGGGTTATAATTTGGTAACATCTGCCATTTGCCTCTAGGGTGTTGCGCCCGTCAGGTGTCATTCTTTTCTTCACACATTTTTTCACTAGATATTGAGAGTGGGTGAATGTACTGCTCCAGGGTTGCAGACATTATACATTGCTCTGTGGGACTGTCTTTTTGAATTACACTAGGAGATTCCCCATTTATATCAGTTGAAAAGTTGGACGTAACACAGACAACACACCCATTTCTATGTGTAGGGGTTGTGGCACTGGATGGTGACTTTGCGCTTTTCCAGTGAAATTAAAAGCAGCGAAAAGAAGTAACTGCGTGACAAAAAGCTTCCTGGATACAGGGTTGTTGTTATTGAAACGTGTTGAGTGGGGGGCTACCCTGTCCTTACCTTTTTCCCCCTTGGCTCCTGTGTGGATTACTGGCTTGCTTTGCCCCAAGTGACCCTTAATTAAACTGTGCTTTGGTAAAATTCTTGACAGCATGCCAAAAGAAACTGCCTGAAATCAAAATATTGGCTGAAGTTCTAACTTTTAAATTTACCTGCGCGTCTATAAACAAAGTAATGTATCCTAGAATCATGACACGCAACTATGGTTATAGCGTGCCTAAAAACTTGACTTGTAATACCTGAATTTTCACTGTACAGTCCTTTTTATAGAATTTTTATGCTTTCATAACTAAGGAGCTTTTATATACAAAAATTGGTTGTAATTAAATATTTTCGTGGTGCAATGGTTTTAACGAACTATGCAAATAAAATAAACTTGAAACTGAAGCGTGACCGTCACCGCAAACCCATTACCATGCTTATGCCGTTATCATGCGTGGTAAATGCATACTCGTCGTAAAAGCATGTGTGGTAAAGGCATACGTGGTAAAGCCAAATGCGTGTTAATGGCTTCATGGTGACTGTCACGCGTGGCTATGACCACGTTGTAATGGCTTTTCCCCCCGGAATACTGCAGGAACCGGGTCTAGGCGTGGCGGTTTCCAGGGCTCTCGAGGGCACCAGGCGGAGTATCACGCAGCCCCCCTCGCACAATATAGAAATCTCCGGGGGGTGGTTGTTTCCGTGGTTTGAGGTGTGTCATTGAGGCCCACACACTTTTAATTTTGTAGGGGGTGGCTTTGTACCCGAAAGTGGCGCAAGGGATTTTAAATCTGGTACAAATTGTTTCGTTTTACTTTGATTTCCTTGCTGTCTTGTAGAGGATCCAGAGTAAATATAACTTATTATAGAGCCAGTACTTTTCAACCCTACTCTCAAATGGCTTACCATAGTACTTCAAATTATAAATATTATTTCTATTGTGGACCGTCACCCCCCAATAAAAAAGACGTAAATCTTTTTTTTTACTAATTTTTATCAAAACAACAATAACTGGAAACGTAACTTAAAGATAACAATATAATAAACAACTAGAAAAAGAACTTCAATAAAACAGTATTATCAACAAATTGTGATGTGGATTCCAATAGACGTGCAATAGGTAATCTGCAAAACAAAAAAGAAAATTAGTGTTTAAAATTATGTTGATGTGACTAAATAAGGTCAAACATTACAAGGCAAGGCAACACTACGATCTTACGCGTGCAGTATGCCTGGTACATTTCACTTCCGTTATAATCCTGCGTTCAAGTGGTATCTTTATGGAAGTGCCTACTGCATTACTGACACAAAAGTGGAGCAACATGATTGTAAATACGCCGATTTATTTCTAATGCATTTAATTGGAGTCATTTTATATCTAGGCCGCTGTGCTCACCGTGTATAAACACTGTGGCCAACAAGAATGCCCAACTTGAATTTAACTCTGCTTCTACACGTCAAACTATCTATAACTTTAAAAAAGAAAGAGAAATGATGTCACAGAGAGTGAGAGAGAGAAAACAACATTAAAACTGTGAGAGAAAGTTATAGATGTAGCAGTTAATACAGGAGAAAATACTCATAGCTTACCTTTTGCCTCCGTTGTGTGTCCACGGATGTGCTGCTTCAGAGTACACCCTCAACTTGCTCGATATGTAACATCCAACATAACAATATCAGAAAAGATGGAATTTAAAGAAATGTGGCAAGAGATTTCCCACGAGAAGAGTCTGACTAAGAAATTGTATTGGAGCGTATGAATGCTCGGATTGCTTATCATCTGCAAGTCTATACTCCAAATCTAGAAGAATCATTTGGGTGCGTCTAGGTCTTGCTGCAACACGTTATTGAGTACTTAAATCTGTACAAAAAATTAATATTTACCTGAAAATGAGCCAGAAAGTACAGATATTGTGAAAACAAATATGTTGGATACATATTATCCAAATAGAAGTCATCATCTTGAGAACATTTGTCTCAATGAAGTGCTGCAAAACTATATTTTTAAACGGAATATTACAGAAAACATCAATAATGGTATATATGCCCTGATTGGTACTGAAGGATGTTTGTTGAAGCAAAGAAAAGGTCCTTTGATTAATCTCTGTAAACTGAGCTGCGAAACTCCTGACAAAAGGGAATTTTAATGTGAGTTCTTAATATTGCGAACCTAGACTGTTGCACCCCATTGACTCGCAGAGTCTGGAGTTGAGAGTTTTTCTTGAAAAGTCAGGCGCAGATTTACAAGCTCCTTGCACCACTTTTCCCATGTTAAAAGTGACACAAAAGTGGCCCAATAAGCTTGTAGATCTGTTCCTCAGACTGTTGTAACCTATCTGTTGTCACTGCTCGGAGGTAATTATACATTTCTACACAGTCAAGCTGCTGCACACTACCCACTCTCTCCTTTCACAGATAATTTGTTGTTGTTTCTGAAACAAGTTTCTTTGCTCACCTAGTGCCGTTGGCGTGATTCAAAGAGGGTGCTCTACGTGTTGAAGCAGGCTTCACTGTAACCAAGAGAGTTCACCACTTCAACTCAGATAAGGTTCTATACAGGAGACTGGAGACAGCAGCTTCCAAAACTTTAAAAAAGAAAGAGAAACAATGTGACAGAGAGTAAGAAAGAGAAAGAGAGAAAAAGGACATTAAAATGTGGGAGAGACACACACGACGGGGGTGGGGGGGATAAAGCCAGAGGCGCAACCAGAGTCAAAAATATCTGGGGGGAGCTAGAAAATGTTTTCGGGGGGGGGGGGGCTAAACTTCAAGCATGGACGCGCGTTACTATGAGGTTGGTTTCACGCTAGCTGCTATTCTACTGCCATAGCTTTTAAAGAAAGACGGTTTTTAACCTGTACTGTTACCTACAACGGAATTTTACGTTGTTTTTTGGGCCTCCTTACCTCGTACCTTCATCTCTCCCCCTCCTACTCAGGTCCACCACAGGCTTCGCCCTATTGTTGTGGAGGGTAGCGAGGGCGACCGTTCTTCACTTCCGGTCATGAGGGTGGAGTCAGGGGTTAGCGTTCTAGGCTATTTAATGCTATGAAGTTCATGACGCGCAGCAGAAACGCGTTACAATCAGGTTTGTTTCACGCTAGCTGCTAGTCTACTGCCATAGCTTTTAAAGAAAGACGGTTTTTAACCTGTACTGTTGCCTACAACGGAATTTATGTTTTTTCTTCACTTAAACTTTATCTTGTGCCGGCTTACCTCGTACCTTCATCTCTCCTCCTCCTGCCCCGGTCCACCACGGGATTCGCCCGATTGTTGTGGAGGGTAGCAAGGGCCACCGTTCTTCACCGCCGGTCACAAGGGTGGAGTCAGGGGTTAGCGGTCTAGGCTATTTAATGCCATGAAGTTCACAATGTGCAGCGGGCGTGCCACTGGCGCGCCGCTGGTGCACCAAAGGCAAGCCAGTCTTCAACCCGTCCTCGCCTGTCCCGCGACCAGCGCCAGCCATGCTACTGGTTGCTCCCCGACTACCCGGCTCCGTTGGTCTAGGTCTCAGCTTTTGAGTTGGGGAAATGGGGCCTGCACCCCTGCAGCACGATGCAGTCTCTCTAGGCCTGAAATGCAGCATTTTAGATGCAGGCATTGCACTTTTATCTTGGAACCTTTTAGAAAACGTTCCATTATGCAGGCTAGGCATCCCAGGCCATCTAGTCACCCTGTGACCTTCAAGGCTGGCCTGCTTAACTGTCGCTCTCTTCCCCGCCATGCCAGTGACATCTGGCTATCGCTCTTCACCCACGCTTGGGATCTCCTGTTTCTGACAGAGACGTGGATTAAAGATTCCTCTAATCCTGACATCAACCTGGCTACCCCCCCTGGATATCGTTTTGTGGGAATAAATTGCGAGGGTACAAAGGTAGGTGGGTGAGATTGCTGTAATTTTACAATCCTATCTAAAAATTACTACTAGGAAAATTGCTAACTTAGGCCTCATTGAAGCAATGTACTTTTCCATCCTTGATGCCTCCTCCGCCATCTTTGCAGGCGTCTTGGTCTATAACCCCCCGGGCGCTTCACCCTCCCCGCTTTCTGCTCTCTTGGCCACAATTGCCTATCTTTCGCTAAAGCATCCCTACTTTACTGTTCTGGGAGACTTTAATCTCCACATAGATGTGTCTACATGCACACGGGCTAGTCATTTTTTGGATTCTACGCTCGGCCTCAACCTGACCGGACTCAGCTGGTACAGGGCTCTACACATTCAGCAGGCCGCACTCTCGATCTCATATTCTCTAATCACCCTGGCCTAGATACTCTCCCTTCTTTACCTCTCACCTGGTCTGATCACTACATGATCCCTCTCGAGCTGACCGTGCCACAGCCATCTGGTTCTCCATCTAAAGTCAGGGACCATGGTAGAAAATGGCACAAGGTTACTTGTAATGCCCTTGAAACCATTTTTACAAAATTGATAGGGCAGCCCTCTAATGATCTGAACTCAGACGTATCCAAGTTCAACACCTGTCTCTCCTCCTCTATTGACCTAATTGCCCCTATGCCATCGCTAGCTACTCTAAGATCTAACCTGTCTGCCCCGTGGTTTTCGTCGGCACTGCGCGAGGAAAGGTGCAGATGTAAAAAATTGGAATGTATCTGGCGACTGACTGAATGATTCGGCTGCTAAAACTACCTATAGAACTGCTCTAAAGAATTTCCACAAACTTAAGTGGGCCACCATGAGGGAATTTTTTATAGAGAAAATCAAGGCTGTTGATAATTCATCAAAGACTATATTTATTATTATTAAGGAATTTCTAACCCCTCAGCCTTGGCCTCCCCGATTGCCCCTAGTCAGACCCTTTGTGATGGTCTCTCTGACTTTTTCCATGAGAAATTCATTAATATCTCATCCACATTCAATCAGGACAGGGCTCCTCCTTCGCCTGATATTAAAACCGCTCAAGAGGAGACGTTTGTTTCATTTAAAAATCTAACCTTCGAGTCTGCTCTGACTTTGTTACGCCGGTGCAAATCTGGGTCTCCCCTTGACCCGGTTCCAGCAAAGGTGTTAGGCAGCCTTGCCCCCCTGGTGATCAACCCGCTTCTTGCCATTTGGAATACCTCTCTGCTCTCAGGCCTGTTCCCCTCTGCATGGAAGCAGGCCATGTTGATTCCAATCCTTAAAAAGGCAGATGCTGACCCGTCACTGTTCAACAACTATCGGCCTATATCGCTCCTCCCTAAGCCAGCAAAAATCCTTGAGAAAGTGGTGCAGGAGCAATTAGTCAATTATCTTAAATCAAAACAACTCCTTCATGACTCCCAGTCCGGTTTTAGACCAGGCTTTAGCACGGAGTCTGCACTACTTGAGGTGTCCATTCGGGAGTGCGTGGATGCCGGCGAGGAGGCCATGCTGGTCCTCCTCAACCTATGCGCGGCTTTCGATACCGTTTCTCATGACATCCTATTGGATCGTTTGCGCAATATTGGCATTGGGGGTACTCCTCTAGCCTGGGTTAGATTTTTTCTGATGGGTAGATCCCAGCAGGTCTTTCTCCGGCCTTTTGTTTCCGAAGAGAAACCTCTGCTCTGTGGTGTCCCGCAGGGCTCTGCACTTAGCCCCCTGTTTTTTAATATCTACCTCACTCCCCTGGCGGAAGTGGGGAAATCCTGGGGGGTCAGAGTGATCTCTTATGCTGATGACACTCAGCTCGTGTTCTCCTTTAGAGATCACTCTGACGGCAGCCTTTCCAACTTTCAACGCTGCCTTGTTAACATCTGCTCCTGGATGACTACAAACAATCTCAAACTTAATACGGATAAGACCAAGGTCTTATTCTTCAATCAAGTTCCCCACCTCCCTCTACACTGTGGTGGCCTGCGGAGTTAAACCCCCCACCGGCTCCAGTCCAAGCCGCTCGTAATTTGAGTTTCCAATTCGACAACGCTTTGTCTTGTAAAACCCAAATCAACAAAGTCACCGCAGCCTGTTTCGGTAAACTCCGTATGATCAGGAAAATTCTTCCTTTTCTTCCTCTTGATTCCCGGAGAACCGTTGTTCACGCCTTAATCACTTCTCATCTTGTTTATTCTAAAAGCTTGTATGTAGGAGCCCAAGCTTACTTGATCAAGAGACTGCAGATTCTGCAGAACGCTGCCGCCAGGCTGATTTGTAACATCCCTTATCGCCATTCTATCACCACGTACCTGGTGAAGCTACACTGGCTGCCAGTGACCTGTCGCATTCAATTCAAAGCTTTAGTCTTTCCCTTCATGGCCCTTAATGGCCTTGGCCCGGTCTACCTGAGAAATAGGCTCAAACCTGTTCACTCTTCCCGAGCCCTCAGATCAAACCATCTCCGCCTTCTCTGTACCCCACGCTTTCACCGTTCTAGAACGGGGGTTCGAGCCTTTGCTGTAGTTACAGCAAAACACTGGAACAGCCTCCCACTGGGCCTTCAGCTCACCACCACTGCTGTTCTGGAGTAAACTGAAAACTTGGCTGTTTTCCAATCTTTAGGCTATGTCTGATCCCTCTGGTTGCTTACGGTCCGCAGCGCCGGGACACCCCGCCGGAAGTAGCTGTCCGCTTTATAAGCTTCAAATCATCAAATCAAGCAAAAGACAGAGTGGAGCTGCAGGGGCTCTAAGCAGGGGGGGACATCAAAGCCTCATTAGCAAGCAAAAGGTCTTTAAAAGACTTGTGAAGTACTCAGGTGTGACTGTGTGCGGGACCGGAAAGCTATCTCATCCTAGCTGAAGCCCCGTTAGGCCAATGGATGTTGCGCACCTGCTGCATACTACACATTCTCTCCTTTCACAGATAACTTATCGTTCTTTCGGAAACAAGCTTCTTTGCTCACCTTGTGCCATTGCCGTCTTTTAAACAGGGAGCACTATGTGTCGAAGCAGGCTTCTCAATCGTTGTTACAATGGCCACGCATCTTCGCAGAATACACAAACGTAGAGCTTTGTAGGTTTCTTTTGGGGGTGGGGTGTTGTCAATTTGTAAAATACAACCTGTAAGATAAAAAGGAAGTTAACATTGGGTATAATTTTTTTTATGAAAGGAGAGAGGAAATGAGAGAGTGGCTGAAAACAATATTCGCAGCTCACCTTACTGTCACCAGTGTTTTTCACCACGTGCCGGACGTAATGCACCCTGAAGCTCTACATCTAAAAGATAGTAAAAGAAAGATGTTATGATTGGTAATTGTTACTACCTTAATGTGGAGTTGGATAACATTGTGCTTTCATACACATTCCTTCTCACATTCAAAAGAACTATTTGTATAGGTTATATTCTGGACATTTGAGCGATTGTAAAAACGTTCCTGCTATTGGGAAAAAAATATATACATGTAATTTGATACACTATATAGGAGTGCGTTCGTCTAAATCGCTGTGTCGCCTTTTTGTATCTAGTCTGCTACAGCCCTTTGACTCCCTCCAATGTATACCCAGGCCTAACTGCTTACCCTTTCGTGGAAAAGACACTTTCTGCATCATGTAGTCCCGATCTGCAAAAAAGAAGTCTCATATATGGTGCCGAGTCTTGATATCTCTATGGCTAACGACATACTTGTGCTCCCATCATCATCATCGCAGGTTCTTCACCCGCTCAGTGCTTCGGGTACCACTAACTCAGTGACTAAAGAGGCCACGCCTGTGGTAGTGGGCCCCCTTGTTCGGTAGCTTTGGAACAACTCTAAAATGGCGTACAACACGTGTGCTCCATCTTTTTTATAGATAGGGACACGTGTGTAATGAGGGATGCGCTGGATGGGTGTGGTGTGGGTGTATACCAGCCATGAGGGAGTGTGTGTGCTGATCGAACAACTAGACCTGGAACTAAGAAATCATTACAATGGAATTCTGGGCCATGTAGTGTGGTTCTGTTTTCCTGGTAGCGTAAGCACAGTGGGATGTACTAACGTATTCAGTCTCAATTAATTTACCAACCCCCCGGGGCTTTTAAATGTTGGGAGGGGGGCAGCGCGGCTCTGGGACACGGCAGGAGCTGGTCTTGGAGCATGGCAGTCTCCATTGCCTTCGAGGGCGCTGGGCATAGGGTCACGCAGTCTGCCACACACAATACACTAAAAAAGAAGAGAAAGTGATGAGAGATGATTTCTGACGTGTTTAGGCTTGAGAGCCTGGATAATAATTAAATGGGGTCTGGCAGTGAAGTGCGTACTTATTCTGGAAGAAGCCTTTCGGAGTCTTACAAAAGCAAGTCATCTTTAATAATTGCCTCTCCCTGCGTGTACATGCAAACATATCTGATTTGCTCGTATGTTAAAAACAGAAACTTTCAACACCTCTTTTTGATTGTTGTGAAGCATTGTAAGAAAACATATTAGCGACCAATCCCTTTCCTTGCGCAGATTTTGAAAAACATTTGATTGGCTGTTGTGTACTTACGTCTACCTTCCTGATGCTAATCATGATTGGCTTTCTTTTTTCTATGTGACGTTACGATACAGTCACAATGCATGTAGCCCATTTTGTGATGCACTTTATCTTACTATGCGTTTCAAAAACTAGTTGTGGTAGGGTGTTTTTAACTTAAACTGTGTACTCTGCTTACGAGTTTGTTGACTGTAAAAGTATTTAAAAACATTATTCTATTTTCTATTCTATCATAATTGTGCTGACTTTTCTCCTTTAGCGTGCAGTACTATGTTCTTTTATAAAATGTATAACTCTTCAAACCACCCTTGAAAGAAAAATGTTAATGTTTTCAAAATATTTTTTATTGAGTCTTATATTCATCATATGGGTGAAATACAAAAATTATTTTACATTCATTGGTATAACGCGTTCGACCACATTTATTTTATTTTATCATAAGCACTCATTCCTTATGTTTACATTATATAAGTGTTGCTCCATCATCTTTTTTTTTGTTGATATTTTTATTTGAGCAAGTTCATAAATGTACAGTTCATAACAAATAGACAATGTAATGCTAAAAAAGACAGTTCATTGCTTCAATCGTTCCCAAAGATCAAATTACATAATCAAAATCATAAAACATAATTCATTTTAAATTTTATCACAGTCATGCCCAATTACTCTCCCAAAAAAATAAAATACAAAGCATACATTCCTACACCATCTCGTCTTTAGAGGCTACGAATTTCTTTTGTTATCAAACCAGGTGGCAACAGGGGCCCATATCTGAGCCCCGAGAGCTCTTGATTTTTTCCCTCTAGTTTTATAAATTACAGTCTCTTGCTTGTAAATTCCTAGTAGTCTGCTTAGCCATCCTTGGAAAGTAGGAGCGTCTGAATCTTTCCACTGCGCTGCCAAAATGATTTTAAATACAGCTGTCCCAACGAACACAGACATTGCTTCATTATTACTGTACCCTAAAGAGTCATCATAACCCAGAACAAAAAGTGTCGATGATGTTCTTAATTCATGTCCAAATATTTCAGCCCAATATTCGGACATCCCTTTTTTAATCGTATCTAGCTTAGGGCAAGCAGCTAGCATATGTATAAGATTAGCTGGGCCAAGAGAGCATCTCGGGCATTGATCGCTTACTCTTTTGCCCCAGGTAAATAGTTTTGCAGGGGTAAAGGAGAGATCATAAATTGTTTTATAAATTTGTGCCTTTAAGTTAGAAGTTAGAAACAGCTTAGATGATAACATCAGGGACATGTCTACATCGATGTTTGGGTTATTTAACTTAGTGGCCCAGCTTTTTTCGATTTGTTCTAGATCATCAGGTTGGTTATTCATAAATAATTCATAGATGTTACCTATCCTGGTTGTCCGTTTACCGAATAATTCTAAGATTGGAACAGCCTTTAGTTCTATTCTAGGTACCAACTGTCTAAGGGTAGTGTAAACTTGTATGAATTTCAAATAGTCAGTGCGGGGGATGTGGTATTTTCCGCATAATTCTTCAAAAGATGGTACAGAGTCCCGACCAAGGAAATCTCCTACGTTCACTACCCCTAGACTCTCCCATCTCCTAGAGGTACTATCATTAAGTTGGGCCGGGATAATTGAGCTATACCAAAGAGGAGTGTATATGGTGTATTTTGGTATTAGCAAGTACTTAGTGGTGTTCTTCCAGATTCTCCATGCATCTGTGATGATCTTAAATTTAATCTTTTTGAAATAAGATGGTTCAACTTGTTTTAGCAGCAGTCCTCTAGCTTTATCTCCTAACAACAGCTCATATATTGATGGTATAACGTGTCTTGGGCTGGTAATTACTGGTGATTTAGTATTAAAGAGAGTGGTCATTTGTTGCAGGAGAGTTGCCCACAGATAGAATGTTAAGTTTGGTATCGTAAGCCCTCCTCTTTGGTGGGGTAAAGTTAACTTGGGTAGGGCCCTCCTGATTTTACCATAATTCCAAATAAATCTTGACATGGAGGAGTCGAGGATTTTAATTATGCCATTATCAACCAAAAATTGACTTGCCCGAAATAAATATAACATTTTTGGAAACACACTCATTTTAAGGTAATTGCCCCTGCCAATTATTGATAAATGAAGGTTGTTAACTCTAACAAGATCTTTTTTAACTTTCTTGATAAGCGGATCATAGTTAAGTTGATTAATTTCATTTACTTTAGGAGAGATGGTTACACCTAGATATACCGCATTGTTGACTCTATACAGGCTTACAAAAGATGTGTTCTCGGTGCATATGACCATCGTCTTATCTTTATTCAAGGAGTACTCTGAATATGAACCAAAAGACTGTGTGATTGATTCAATCTCATCGATTGCCTCTGTGAGGTTTGGTGTTAATACCGCCACGTCATCGGCGTATGCGAGTACTTTGGTACTATACGTGCCAACTTTAACCGGTTCGATTGGTGGGGAGGAAAGAAGTTTAAGATTGAGTGGATTGATATAGAGAGCGAATAGGATCTTGGAACACGGGCATCCTTGCCGCGTGCCCCTCTGGATGTTAATAGACTCTGACTCGTTGCCCCTCGCCATCATTTTTGCCATGGGATCGACATAGAGTGCTTTAATAGATTTTATGAGGACCGGGCAAGATTATTTAATTCTAACACTTCCTATAGTAGGAACTGCCACGAGACCCGGTCAAAGGACTTCTCCGCGTCCAGTAGGATCATTGACATCCGGCCCCCCTCTACTCCCATAATGTCAAATAGGGAGATGGCTCTATGAGTATGGTCTTTCGTGCTCTTACCGGGAATGAAGCTGTGCTGCCAGGGGGAGACCAGATGTTCGACAATCCCACTGATCCGGTTGGCCAGAACCTTGGCGTAAATCTTCGAGTCCGAGTTAATAAGTGAGATTGGACGATATGAAGAAGTTAACTCAGGTGGTTTACCTTTTTTAGGGAAGATGGCAATATTTGTATGTTTCCATGATTCGGGCGGGTTACTATGGCACTGCACGCCAAGAAATAGATCCAATAAATATGGTACAATCAGGTTTCCAAGCAACTTATAAAAATCTAGAGGGATTCTGTCTGGTCCTGCGGCTTTTCCGGTAGCTAGTTCTAATGGTGCTAACTCCACCTCAGTAATTGAGATCTCTTTTTCAAGGTCCTCCCTGGTTATATCATCAATAGCCTTGCCAAGGTCTGTTTCAACAAGCCAATTATTCAAAAAATCTTTAGTGTTAGGTATTAGCAGTTGGTCTTCATTTTGGTACAGCTTCTGGTAATAGTCTTGAAATGCCACTACAATGCTTGCCGAGGAAGTATGTTTATGTCCTTCATAATCAATAGATTGTATAGCATTGTGTGATTGCTTCTGGCGAGTTATAAGGGCCAGATGTTTCCCCACGTTTTCTCAGTTTTCGCATATTTTATTCCGATTTGCCTGGAGAATTTCTGCTGCTTTTTGAGATAGATCACTATTAATCTCAGCTTTTAAGACTGCAATCTTACACAGGGTATCTTCAGCTTGCTCTCCAAGATGAATCTGGGTAGCGTGCAGCTGCTCTAGGTTTATTAGTTCTGTATTTAGCTGTTCAGCCGACCTATCACAATCTTTTTTACGTTTGGACACAAAGGAGATAGTTTCCCCCCTTAGGGCGGCTTTGTAACAATCCCAAACAGCAAACCTAGGTGCACTGTATTGGTTACAATCAAAAAATTCCTTTGTCCATAATTTTATATACGCTATATATTCTTGATTAACGAGAAGCTTGCGGTCAAATGACCATTGAAAATATGGCCTCTTATAGCTGGCAACATCAAAAACAACAAAAAGAGCAGTATGATCTGATATCTTCTTAGGGGCTTTGGTTATCACAGCATTTAGGGCAATATCAGTAGTTGACATTATGTAGTCAATACGTACGTATTTGTTGTGGGGGTAGGAGAAATACGTATAGCCAGGGTCCTTATTATTTCTCAGGCTCCAGATATCACATAGGTTGTGGCTGGCCATAAATTGCCGCACTGCCCTAAATACTTTGGGCTTACGTCCAGTATATACCTGCTGTATTTGTCTATTCTGTGAATGGACCAGTGTTATATTAAAATAGCCACAAATGACCAGAGGCCCTGTCCAGGATGCCAGCTCAAGTTCTAGGTCATTAAATAAAGCCGGGTCGTCCAGATTTGACCCATAGATCGAGCAGAAAGTAATGCCTATATTAAGCTGTACTATAACCCACCTACCATGGGGATCTGCCAATTTTCGCGTGGGTTTGCCCAAAAAAGTACTTGCTAGAATGACAACACCTCGAGTCTTAGATGTCTGTGTAGTTATATCAAGAATGTTAAAACCTGGTATTTTTAACAGCTCTATTTCACCTATTGGAATGTGGGTCTCCTGTAGGCAAAAATTATCTCATGAGCCTTGATGTATTATTTGACATAACTGTGCCCTCTTCCCCTTATCGTTAAGACCCGCCACATTCCAGCAGCAGAGTTTTAATTTCCCCATGATTCACTTTGGATAGTCAGACCATACATAGTATTGCACCAAATTACTTGCTTTCCTGAATTTAAATAAATGCTAACTTTTCCATATTGTCCTACCATAAATTGAGCCTCACTTACTGCCTCAACTGTTAGTTTCTTTAATATGTTAATTGTACATGTTGACCTGCTCATTTTATTCATTTTGTGCTTAACCCCACCCCCACCCACACCCTCTACATGACCCTCCCCCCTTACACCCCACAAAAAGGCAATTAGACTCTGTGAGAGTCTGTAGTGATGGACTAGCGCTGCCTGACCAATACACAATGACCATGCAACCTTAATGAGAAAAAAAGAGAAAAAAAAGACAAGAGAGTACGGGAATAAAGTAATAAGGAGGATAAGATAGAGAAGGCCTTGATAGGACAGTTAATTAAACATTGATGTCATCCCCCATCAACAGACTTAGTGTTTAAATCTACACCGAAATTGTTATAAAGACGGGGTTGACCCAATAAAGTCAAAGGACCTGGGTATCTGATATTACAATGAACAATTGGTCCTCGACACAAATTCAACACGTAAAATAATTACTATATTTGGTTGGATCAATTTTTCAACTCGTTCCTGAATAAATCTGTATTGTTGATTAGATAGGTATACTAGCCCACATGGTCAAATTACTACAATAGACGCACCAAAAAACTAGAAATTCCACAAAAATCCAATTGGATTATCATATTTAATATACAATTCAAAGGGAGAAAAGAGTTTAGCAGATCTTTTTACAAATATTTACATTAACAATAAACGAAAACTCGTTTCCAAGGTAAAAAAGAGGCGTGCACAGAGAAAGGTCAAAGTGTGTGCTCAGGTGATTGATCAAAGAGATCAGAAAAACAGAGTGTGAATTATTTATATACAAACATGAGCCTGCCCTAGAGAAAGCTTGCAAAAAATGTTTTCTTTTTTACTAGCTAGTGCTTTTTGAAGCACCACCTCCGTTATCCTGTGTTTGCACAATTGGCAATGGGACTTGGAAGGGAGGGAGGTGGGGGGGGAAAGGGGGCACGGGCTGATAGGTGCAGGCTCCCACAGGAAAATGTCGACGTTTCGACCCAACCATAAACCGGGTGGTTCAATTCCTCAACACAGGGTCTTCATCAGGACGGGAACGACATATGCGACTTGTGTGGCTCTGTTTGTGCTCATGATATATCTTTAGGATCTACATATGTTTGTGATAGGTGGGCATTCGATGATTACAATATACCTGCAGCCCATATTAAGACTATGGCACAGTGATTTCTCCTCTTAAATACATGACGTTTTTTAACAGGGAACCTTCTGATTTATGTGAATGATAAAATAACCACGTAGTGAACTATCAGTAGCACTAATGGCTACTTTTTCCTTCATTTACAGCGATAATTGTGAATACAAAAATAATTGGGGTGAGGACAAACGTCGCATTTCAGATGATACACCACATAAGGGTGAGTGCAAATGCATTCCCTTCATGATATGATTCACATCGTTTGATATATTTTAGAGATACTTAGCCCATTTTTCATTTATTATATCAGGTGCCCAATGTGAATGGTTTTTAACCTGCGTGCACTTTGAAAGACTTTTTGCGGCCCCCCCCAGCACGAAATAGGTAATCGAGTCTCTGCTGCGGCGTGAGTCAGGTCTAACTTTATCCGAGATGGCTTGCAGAAGTATAAAGTTCCCGAAATACACTAGGATTGCTTGTGGGTACCCCCCCCGGTTTTACTGAGGTTTTTAATGTTAAAGGAACTCTGTGGGCCCGTTGTACCTCAAGGTTCCAGTCCCAGCTGGTGAGCTCTGGAAGGGTATCACAAAAAAGTTGTATACTGTACGAGCGGCAATCCTCTCCTTTACTTTTTTCGGGGATACCAAGGACAGGTAGATTGTTTCGGCGTAGCCGATTTTCGCAGTCCTCCAGTTTCCACCTCACATCCTGAAGCTCAGCTTCATGGGAGTCAACTCGCTCATGAACCGCAGCTGCATCTGTTTAATTTGAGACTATACGTACTTCCATCTCATTCATGCGATGATTAAATGTGCCTACAGTTTTAGTAAGCTTACAGACAACTCCTTGGACTTCATGCAGAGCCGCCCGTGCTTTATGCCCATCTTTAGAGGTCTCTTCGCGATGCGAGACAATAGCCTGAAGTACGGTGTCCATAACTTGAGTCAGGGTAGCCCCAGAATGCTCTGGTTGATCTAATGATGCTGCTTGAAAAGAGGGGGATATTTGAGATGGATGGGGTGAATGCATTTGGCTTTGGCTTTGGTTCAGCCCCTGGAGCGTTGGAGTATAATCCCACGCCAAATCATTTGCCCCGTGATGGCCCATTTTTTTCTTTAGTACTGTCTTTCACCCAGACCGTAGTTCCTTAGCACGTAGGTCTTGATCACTTTCTGTGCTAATAACTGATTCTGCATCATCATCATCCAACTCTTCAAGCTCCTCCTCTGTATCCCCAGACCAATTGGCATCTTCTGAGAACGAGTAAAAGTCAGTGGGGTCTTTGGCATCCCTATCTGTCTCGAATGTTTCTGTTTCTGTGGCTTCTGTGGCTTCAATTATATTGCCCAGTACCATGCTCTTGAGAGTGTCCTTTTTATAAGGCTCTATCTCTGCATTAGTTATAATTGCTTCTGGGTGCTCCTGGCGCTCTAGATGCCCCATATTCTCGCAGCCCGTCTGTGCGTTTACACTTCCACTCTCCCCCCTAAAGTCTTTTATCAATAAAGGAGATGTAGGTATAGGTGTTTCAGTATCTACTCCTGTACAACTGGCGAGGGGGACATTCGGACCCAATGTGTTAGTTAATAGAGACATAACTGGCATTTTGGGCATCTCTGGAGTATTAGGAGCTAAAGTTAAAGTCACACAAAAATCTCTGCTACAGCCTGCGCCTGGGGACATACATTGAGGCAAGATGGCGGCGACATGCTAGGTCGCTGTTAGCTGCTCCCTGACCAGTTCTGATGACCATGCAGACGACAGGACAGGAATGACTCCACAACCTCGCCGCAGCAGTACGAACATGATGCAGCATAACTAAAAAGCGTTCTGATACTCACCGATTCTAAAATACGCTAACTTTTTAACTTCTGGGGAAAGATAAAAGAAACGTATGTTGGCGGTGGCGGCGGTAGAGGAAGCAGCCAGCCAGAAAGGAAAAACTGCTCTGAGTGCACAGCTCTCACTCTTTTCCTCCCTTATCGGCATAACGGTATTGCGGCTTCTAAACGGCACCCGCTCACCTGAAGCTGCTCACATATATCAGCAGCGTGAAGGCACTCTGGACGGCGCTCTCCCCACAGCAATGGCTCCGAAGAACGCAGCTGCCGCAGCCGCTGCCAAAACTCGAGCCGCGAAACAGGCTCTCCGTGATTGAGAGAATATGCTTAAGCGTGGAGCAGCTGGCAGCGGGAATACGGGAAGCAATGCGGCAGGGGGACCGGAGGAGCTGACACGAACTTTGAAGTCAGCGAGGAAACCCACCACTCCAGCGCCTTCCGTAGTGGAAATGCTACGTAGAGCTCCGACTGCAAAGACCCCTGCAGCGCTGCACGAAGACCCATTGGATACGACACCAGTTCCAGCAGAGACGCTGATCCCGGCCCTTCAGACAGGAGCATCTTTAACGAAGCGAGCCGAGGGGGCCATACCAGATACTGTATCTGGGCTCACTGTGGAATGTGGAAGTACATCTAGCTCACTTAATCCCTCGGAATCCTTAAACAGTCAAGAGGCTGAGGCTTTGTTGGAGGCTACGAGGTAAGCCACAGCAGCGGGTGATGTCACGGAGGCGCAATTGCTCCATCATCTTTTTATAAATGTTTGGGCTTCTTTTACTTTCAGATAAAGTAGAATAGAAGTGCTATGACAAACACTCCCTCACTACTACATCTTTCTTTTTATGTACATTTCATGTCATTATTACATTTAACAATCATAACATTTTAAACCATAATTATATTACTTTTTTCAAAAAGGTGCTTGCGAAGATAATCTTCCTATTCTTCACGAGTGAAAATTGCAAAAAGCACTACTTAATATAAATACTTTTAACCCAATTTCACTCTAGAAGATAAAGAGTTTTGTTTTTAGTACATTTTCCAATCATAAAGAAATACTTGCATACTAAAAACAAAAATTGTCAGTTGTAAGTCAATCAACTCCGGTTGAAGGATCATAGAGTTTAATATAAATTACAATATACATTAACAATATGATCCCTCTCTGGAAATGAAAGAAAAATTGAAGATTATGACATCGCTCCTAATCAATACTTTGCATGTACTAATTTATTAAATAATCTATATTTTAATTCATATAATTTACCTCTCTTCGATATTGTTTCCTTCCTCCGTTGAAATTCATCCAGCTCCTCTACAGAGAACATAGTGTTTTATGTATATTTAAGTATACATTAACAATATGTTCCCTCTGAGGAAATGAAAGACATTCTCCAGATTCTTCCGCAGCCCCGAATCATTACCTTGGTCGTAGTTTCTTCATCCATATTCATTCTCTAAAACGAAACTAATCATACCACGGGTGTGGTTTATATACTTTTTGGTTATTTAACAGTCTATGGGATCAATTTATTGCTCCTCCCACTATGAATTCATGTTTTTCAGTTGACAGGTGTTCTCATTTCCACTGATTTATCGTGTCACGTGTTTATGTAAATGTGCCTCTTTCCATAACATTTAACTTTCGTATAATTTCTAAAATACTTTATTTAAACTCGTTTTTATTATTAAAGTATTTCTATAGGTTACTTTTTTTTAATAGGAGTGTTAACATTAATTTCCCTTTTTTCGATTTATTATTCTAGTAACTTCCCTTTTTTTAAACTTTTTTTATTTCTCTTTATTACCAAATATTAATGTAATCATTCACTCAGTAAGCATGTACTCATGCAGTGAGACAGGCTTTAGGAAATGCCGTGATTCAAAGTGCTATGTATTATGCATGTAGTGATTTTTTCTGTGGATTTCAAAGGTTTTGTAAATGATAATTTTTAAATGTATTAATTATTATATTTGTTTCTTTTTATACAAATTTCCTACATTTTTATTATTCTTATATTAATTTTATTTTTAAGTTATATTTCATATTCTTAATGTAAAATAATAACAAAGCTAAATTCAGCAATAATTAATTTTTTCCTTTTTTTTAAATATGTCAAAATTTAATTCTATATAATTCCTTTTTCATTGTTTTTTTATTGATATCGTACCGTACGGTTTTCGCACCATAGTTTGTACACGTAGTCGTACTCTGCTCGCACCGGCGCATATGTTACGAATATGCTTTGATGTTACGCGTCGCATCAACGCTTCTGTGTGACGTCATGTACGGCGTCCCGTATGCGTACGGTGCTAAAGTTTCTAATTGTTTAAAAACATATTATCATGTATTTAATGCACATATTAAGGGAAGACATTATCTGGGATAATCATGAAAATAGTTTTTTAAACTTTTAATAAGCGTATATTACTTTTAAATGCAATTACGGAAATCGAGGAAGTATGTCATCCGTGCACTGTCCGTACGTGCTTCGTAAGTGCTTCGTAAGTGCTCCGTAAGCGTACGCAAAGCCATGTCACTTTAAAAGAACAGGTTTGATTTGTTCATAACACTTCCTATTCCAATTGTTGAAAGACCCCACCCATTTTAATCATTCTTCTTTGACTTTCTCAGGAGAAGCATCTCTTCTGAGGAGCTTGTCAATTTAGAAGGAAAGTTCACCTAGTTGTGGAGTCCTCTTCCCACCACTCTTCTGAGGAAGAATTTGTTCCTGAGCAGCCTCAGCAGAAAAGAAAAGAGGCTCTCATGTAGAAATGTTTTACCTTCCCTGATGAAGAAAAGAAGGTCAATGCCCCAAAAGTGACCTGGAAGATCTGTGAGACAACTCTCTCCAAGGGCAACCCCACAGAGAAATACTCGTTTGGGACAACGAGCCTGGTGCGCCAAAGGTAAAACTATGCACCCTTACAACTATGCAAGAGTTGCAACACAAAGGTTGCAAGACAACCCTCCACCTACTGTTGAAAGCACATCGACTGCACCACCACCTCCGGCAAGCAGTCTGCCCCCAAACATCCAACCCGATTTTGCGGATCTGACCATTCATTGCAAATTTCGTAATGAATTATTATGCTACGGTGAATAATCGAGAGACCTCATTATCGGCAGGAAACGGGAGCACCGTTGTTCACGCCATTCATTTTTTTTACTGTTTTGTTCCTGTATCACACTTTTTTTGGTTGCACTTTCATTTTTTTCGTTAAAAAAAAACTTGTTCAAAAACACAAAAAAAACTGTTCTTTTCAGAACTACCTTCACTGGTCAAAAAAGAGCTATATTTCTATAATAGTGTGTAAAGCTTATAGTATGCTGTAGTACTTCCGAAGCACTTGAATGTAACATATACCACTGTGCCTTGCCTAGGCCGGGTCGCCCCCACGCTCCTCCTGCTCCTGTTGCCGATTTTTGCCACCGGCTTCCTGCTGCTGATTGCCGCCGCTGCAGGCGACCCAGCCGCCGCTGAGCCACCCGCACTTGTCTTTCCCGCCGCTGCCTCCCTGCAGCCCCGCCCCCGCCAGCCGATTGTTTACCCCGCTCCCGCCACTGAGCGGTCCTCCCTACCGGCTCCCTTCTTAAGGGGACTTCCATCCTCATTCGGGAGCGACCACTGTGCCTTGCCTAGGCCGGGTCGCCCCCACGCTGCTCCTGCTCCTGTTGCCGATTTTTGCCACCTGCTTCCTGCTGCTGATTGCCGCCGCTGCAGGCGACCCAGCTGCCGCTGAGTCGCCCGCACTCATCTTTTCCGCCGCTGCCTCCCTGCGGCCCCGCCCCCCGTCAGCCGATTGGTCACCCCGCTCCCGCCACCCAGCGGACCCTCCCTCCCGGTTCCCTTCTTAAGGGGACTTCCATCCTCATTCGGGAGCGACCACTGTGCCTTGCCTAGGCCGGGTCGCCCCCACGCTCCTCCTGCTCCTGTTGCTGATTTTTGCCGCCTGCTTCCTGCTGCTGATTGCCACCGCTGCAGGTGACCCAGCCGCCGCTGAGCCGCCCGCACTCGTCTTTCCCGCCGCTGCCTCCCTGCGGCCCGCACCCCGCCAGCCGATTCGTCACCCCGCTCCCGCCACCCAGCGGACCCTCTTTCCCGGCTCCCTTCTTGCGCAGCGGTCACGCGCAGCGGGCGCGCAGATTGTGCACCGAAGGCGCGCCAAAGGCAAGCCCGTCTGCGCCCGTCCGCGCCTGGACCGCGCTCAGCGCCAGGGCCCCTGGCCCTCGACAACGCCTGCCCACACGACGGACCTACGACGCCACCTCCCTCAACGCACTCAACCCCGGCCGAACCCCCGGATGCTACCGAGTCACCTTGCGACGCACCCACGGACCCTTCCGCTGCCGATCCTGCAATTTCTCCTGCATCCGGACCTGCACCGCACCCGCCAAGCCAAGCAACAGCAGCAACCACCTGAAGTGCATCCTGCTCAGCACCCGCTCCGTCCACAGACACGCTGTGGAGCTCTGGAACCTGCTCGACACCACATCTCCAGACATCGCCTTCCTCAAGGAAACATGGATGAACACCTCCTCAGCGCCCGACATCGCCATAGCCATCCCGGACGGATACAAGATCACCCGGAGGGACAGCGTCAACCAGACAGGAGAAGGCATCAAACACAAAAAGTACCAGGCTGTTCCTAAATAGGGTGAAGGTTTGCTATTGGTGACTGTTGTATGTCGTGGATGAATGTGTGGGTATCCACTGTGTTGGATATAATGGCTTCACGCACCCTTGCAGGTGTCATGTTTCATCATCGGCAATGCTCCTCGTTGGGTCAGCGGTGCAATACCCAACGGGCAACACCTCAAAGAGGGGCTCTTTGGCGGAGATCTTTTTCCAACTGCCATATGTGTGAAGTGTGGGTGAGGGGCCAGTAGTATGTAGACGTGAGGAAGGAATTAAAATTGGAGTAAAGGGTACCAGGATCAAGTTTATTCTAGCGGTCCCTTATTCCAAATTAAAATTGGAAAAATAGAATAGGTTCGTAGGGAAATAATGTACCCTAGTGCGAGACTAGGCTATGGAGCTTATCAATCGGTCGGCATATTTCTCGCTGGTAGTCCTCTGACTAGCAATTCCTCAGGACCAAGAAAATTAAACAAAAAGTTTGTGATTCATTCACTATCTACATGTTACCTTTACCTGCTGGAGGACATTTACCAATTAGTGTAAAGGATAAAGATACCTGTGTTGCGCTGTAATTGCCTAAAGTGGGAGACAAAAAAGCATATCACAACAGGTCACGTTTCCAATATAGTTGACATGTGGCAAAAGCAAACAAAACATTGTGAGGCATGCCTATCTGGGTGTATAATAGACAAGCGATAAAAACAAGTGGACTCAACCGTGATGAGCAAAGTGAGTGGCATGCTGAAAGGGGTAAGTCCCTCTAATTAAAAACAGTGATTATCAGCAGAATTCTCATGACATTTGTGATTGTTGAGCACTCATCTATCTTGATTGGGTGAGCTACAACAACAGCAGCCGGCAGGTAGAGCTGCGGGTTCAACCTCTCAATTTTCAGGCTAATATTGGTGGATAGAAATCAAGCCTTGTGTAAAACAGTAGCCAGTACATGTATCTCTTGTGCCAAGATGATGGCCACTAAGCATCTGTGGTAATCATAAAAGGTGAGCGTCTTGTTTGGTTTACATCGTGTGGTGCCCCTTCTGGTTTAGAAATCAGTGGCTCGTTTGTTAGGTCTCTGGTCTAAACAACCAGGATCGTTCTCCCACTCATATTCGTTCAGGCTATCTTGTGTACCCCGTTCCCCTTCATCTCTCTCTCTTTGTCACTCTCTCTGAGGGCATTCCTCATCTGCGCACAGATATTCGATTGATTATATACAGTTTGAGTGTCATCACCTGGTTTTAAGGGGTTGTCAATGTGATCAGGCCAGCCGGCTCCCTCGTGGCCACAAGTCAGTAGGTCCGCCAGTATTTAGTGGGAGATGTTATAATGTTTCCCGGTTCCTGACCGGGTTTTAATGGAGTTCAATCAAAAGTACGTTATCTAATACTATTAGTATGTGAGCACTGGTACTTAAAGTTCCCACCGATCGAATTGGAAGAAAGTGACTATTTCGCCCACCACACAAGTAGGCTGGTATACACACGCAGGTTAAAAGGTGTACCATTCGGGTGAATTAAATGTAGCATTCGCTTAAGCCGAGCTTAGTTAATTGCAGTCGAAATGAGAGGAAGTGACTATTTCGCATATATCGCGCAAATATGCTGGTACAGTCACACTGGTTAAAAGGTGCATCGCCCGCCTTAGTTAATTGCAGTCGAAATGAGAGGAAGTGACTATTTTGCACATCGCGCAAGTATGCTGGTACAGACACACTGGTTAAAGGTGCATCGTCCGGGTGGTTTAAATGAAACTTTCGTCCCCGTTCCACAAGCGTATCGCCGCACTTACTTGTTTTCCTCCGTGCTCCTACCGGAAGACCTACCCCTCTCTGCCGGGACCAGATAGATGCCCGGACCGCGCAGGGGCAGAATCCTTAAGCCGAACGTAGGGTCACGTGGTGGGGGTAGGTTGTTTGTGCTCACCAGCCTATTGCCAGATGCGATTCCTGTGCAATCTCGACGACCATCTTACAGTTGGAAAAAAGTATGGAAAAAAGTATATTAGAGCCACAGAATGGTTTAAAATTAAAGTTTAAAAGCCCGCAATTGTCTAAAGCCTTTAAATACGGTCCAGACGGGTTCGCATTGGGTCATTCTACACACTCCATTCATGGCAGCCCATATATAATTATCATTAAGTGCATTCGATCTACAGTAATGTCGAGAGTTAGAGTATTATAGAAGGTGCATTAGAGCCACAGGGAGATGGGAGATGAGGCCCATATTTAACAAAAACCTTCACAAAAACCTTAAGTGACTGGTCGGGAAGAGTGTTGTGATTTGACGCTATCATGGGGTAGTGCTATCAAGTCAAAGGAGGTATCCTTAACAAGTTGCTCAGTGGTGCCAGATGACTTGGTTGTAAATAGAGCGGAAACCAAGATGTGTGTTCGTTTGACTGGTGTAGGTAATGCTGGCAGTGTACTGGACTTTCTAAATTGTGGGCAGGTGGTGTTAACAAGGAGATTATCAATGGGGTGTAGTGGTCACATCCTCTATCAGAGGGGAGATTGTGGTTAGCCCAGTGGGCGGACGGTGGTTACGGTACAGTGGTCTATCAAAGGTATGTCTCAATATGTATCTCACTAGGGTTATGGACCCAGTTTCACCAGTATGTAGGTAGTGTTGACAACTAGTGTTTATAGGGCGCTCCATATGATGTCTTCGTTGAGTCCTACACTGTCTGAGCATAAGCGATGTATCCATCGCTGTTCTTTGTAGGAAAGGCTCTGTTTGGTTGAGGCATTGTTGGCTTCCAGTATTAGCCATCTCATAGAGTCTGCACTATGATTCGCTTCTGCGAAGTGTTTACTCATCTTAGTATTGGTTTTTTACAGCGGAAGTTGCTGCGGTGTTCTGCCATGCGTACCTTGACTGGGCGAGTGGTCATGCCCACATAGTAAAGGCTGCAGGGACACATTATTAGGTAGATACATTTGGCAGTCTTGCAGTTAGTATGGCTTCTTAGTTCCCAGGAGAAAGAGGGGCTCAGTTGGATTGTTTTGTGCGTGCTGGTTAAAGGGCACACACTACATGACCCGCACGGGAAGTGGCCCTGTACTGGAGGTAGCTGCCATAGTGTGGCCTGTGTTCTGGTCTGTTTTGTTTTGGGTCTGGTGTGTATTAAAATATCTTTCAGATTTTTAGACCTTTTGAAAGCAAACCTGGGCTGTTCGAATTCTATGTCTCCAGTATTGAGGATCTGCCAATGATGTTTCACTGCTTTTTTTACACTGTTGGATGCTGGGGAAAATGTGGTTAAACATCTTATAGGCTCCTTTCTCTCAGGGTTTTAGTGTCCTTCTTTCCAAGAGTGCATCTCTGTTATTGTGCTGTTCTCTCTTCCTTTCTTTTGCTACATCCCTGGTTGGGTAGCCCCTGTCCAGTAGGTTCCTAAGGAGGATTTTAGACTGTACTTTATATTCAGCAAGCTTGCTGGCCCCGGCTCCTAACCCCAGGCCTGATGTTGCCCTCGAGATGCCTGCAGTTTCAAGTCCTTTAATGGGTTCACTACCTGGTGCTCACCTTGATGAGACTGAATATACTTACCCCACTGGCTTATCGATGCCAGATTTGCAAACTTGTTTGGCTACAGAATCTAGATTTTCATTTGACACTGACTCTCAAACATCGAAGACCCCTTCCAAGATTTCTGTTCTTGCTACACTGTTTAAAAAACATGTTTTGATTCCTCCTTGGACCTACATTTGGTTGGTGCTTTTTTGAATTTACCTGTTCATGTCTATTGGATTTGTGGTGTATTTTTTCCGCCTTGTCATCGGACACTATGCTGAAGAAAGAACATGTATTCAACATATTAATGGAACTTTGGCTCCCCATTCCTCATCACACAGATTGAAGAGGGACCTGGCTTTTGTTAATATCACTGCTTGGCCCATCTTAGATGGGATTGTGTGGGATGCTATTAGATTTCAAATCCATGGGCCCACTGAGGTTATAAATGTCCCAAATGTCCTAAGAGTTTTTATGGGGGATGTAATTAAACAAAATATCCGTTCTGATGATTGGGATGTTCAGGCCGTAGAAGCTTTGTTTTCTGATTTGAAATATTATGCTGGCCTTGATGCTGAAGATTTGTATCTAGATTCCGCAAATTATGGTGATTTGTTTTGTTATCAACATTTTGGCAATCACTACCTGCATAAAGCAAATACCAGGAGGAATACTGTTAATTATACCCAGTGGGAACATTGTCCTGCTCCTGTACAAGGCAGTTCCACTTTTTTGTTGAAGAGGTTCTCTTATTTTACTGATTTTAATCAGTCAAATCCCAATGCATTTTATTTTAAAATGACTGAAAAGTCGACTTCCAAGGTTAGACTTACCCACACAAAATTAAATCTGTTTGGGGTTCTAAAAGTTGGCAAGTGCAAGGCACTGAGGCTTTGCATCGTGCATGCCTCATCCCGAACCATATGCTGTTTTTGAATTGTACGATTTCACAAACTACTTGCTTTGGATTGGCTACTAGAAAAAAATTAAATGCTCCTTCCTTTCCTGAATTAGAGGAATATTCTGGTTGGAATAGTTATACCAGGTATTCCATCGAAGAATTACAGACTCTGTTACTGAATTCTTCCTTTAACATATCCAGTTTGGATCCTAAGGGTTGGTTGCTGTAGCCCAGAAGTGCTGATTCATGCCAGCATACTTTTCTGGGTTTAGCTCCAGGCTACACACAGGTCAGGGTGGATCCCCGTTTTGAAAGTGCCCATTCTGTGAGTACCTATTCTGTAGGCAAATTATGTCAGAGTTGGCTCAAATATTCCACTTTGGCGTCAGTTAAGCTGCATTTATTTAAATTGACAGACGATGTTGATCTGAATGATTTTGTGAAAGGCCCGGCTTCCGGCAGATCTAAAAGATGGATATATGCTATTTACAACAAAGTTTGGAAACTGTCCCAAATTGAGGCGGCTTCCCGCATCAGAGCTATAGATCAAGCAAATTTAGAAAAAGTGCTAGCAGTTGTAGATAACAGCATTAACACGCTTTCTTCCCGCATTTACACCTTAGATATTAGTGTGTCTGCTGTTGATATTGTGCAAGATGAAGTGTCTGTTTTGTACCATGGTCAAAATCAATTGTGTTCTATTATGCAGTTTGCATGTACCTTACAAACCTTGAAAGAAGGAAAAGTGCCATGGCACTACATGAATACGTCATCATAATTTACCTCGTTTAATTTGACTGAAAAGCAACGTTTTATGTCAATGAAAGATGCAACTTTTTCTATGTTATACATTGAAAAGTTAGAACCGTTACCATTTTCTGTGGCTGACAACAGTTCGGCAACGTGGCTTATCCACGGGTTAATAACTCTACGTTTCCCCTTTTCAAATTCAAAGCCTGTATGAAGTACTATGCAATTGGCAGATATGAACCTCTGGGCACCGCTCATCTCCATGAAGCTTGGTCGCTACCATTTACCTATAGATGCCTTAGGGAGGGAAAAGAGGTTTACTTGAATGGTGAGGATTGCACTACCAAAATGGATGCTGTCAAGCTTGACAGGGTAGCCAATTGCACTCCTTATGGAGATATGGATCTCTCCAATGTTTAAACCAAAGTTTCAGGTAAAAACTATTCAAGAAGTATACCAACGAAAAACGACTTCTCATTCATTTATTCATCTGTTCAAAATTATTCTCAGTATATGCTGTTACATCACAGCTATATGGAAATTCCAAAACGTTTCAAAATTCTCAAATAATCCATTCAATCGATATTATAATCCTCCAAATACCCAATGCATTTCGTGCTGTCCGCACTTCATCAGGGGAAATACATTTTAATCTGAAGCTTATCGAAGTTGCATCTTACTTCGGTACTTCCTTGTTGTCCTCCCCAGTTGGATCAGACGCCAACAAGGAAGTACCGACGGAAAGAGCGGTGCTTCACTCTAATACCTAAGCCACTGCCAGGTGGGGTGAGGTCTTCACTACTTACAAGCTATGTGAACGACATAAGCTGTGAGTCTTTGACGAGACGTGTCACTTGGATACCGCAGGTGATCTCTGTACTTGTCTATTGCACCCATTTTTAGTTGTCACTTATCATTTAGTTTTATGTATGCAGTAGCACTTAATTGTTAATAAGGTCCTGATGAAAGCAAGGACAATGGTGTGGAGAAGTGTGGCTCACTGGTTAGAGCAGGCAGACCCTGAAGCAGAGGTCAGACCCGGGACCAGGGTTCAATTCCCGACGCGCCAGAGTCTTGAGCTCAAATGTCCATGGACTCGATAATTCTCGCTTCGGTGCCTGACCTAATCATGGGTTCACACTCTGCAACTCTGGGCATTAAGCTTGCTTAATCTCCACAACGGCCCCCCCGCGGCGGGATGCCTGGCTTTCACCTTGGGGATGCCCTGTAGGGGCTATCTCACAGGGAAAAGCCAGGATGGGTTCCCAAGGCAAGCGCGGAGAAACCCCTTCAGGGGTCGATTCAGGCGCTATATAAGAAACATAATAATATAATAGTAATTGGTTGCTGAAACATGTCGACCCAGTTTCACCTCTAGACAGTATTTTTTCTCTAACTGTCTTTAACAATTTTTTAACATTGGCGGAGTGAGCACCATCTGAATAAAGTTTGTTCTGTGCTCCCTCATCCAATTTTAGTTACACACACTATTATCATTACTTTTTCACATTTTTTAGCACTGCACTTCCCCAGTCACACCACATTTTGACCATTCACTAGCCCAGAGGAGTGGCCGACCATACCTTCGTCTGCTTAGTTAAGAGACCTTTTTACATCCAGGTCTCTATATTACTGAGTAATACATACCTGCATGGATGGTGTTGAAAATATCCCAAATGATGAAGGGCGGTATCGAGTGGTGACTGATGGGTGATTCTGACCATCTACTTAGGTTGTCATTATACCTTGTCTGTACTTTATACACTGTAAGTCCTCATTTCTTTGATAGACCCTCTGGCACTTCTTTGCTGTTTCGTATTTGTGGGGGACGTGTCCGGAGCTAGGTCTCTAAATATTCCCCTGGGTCCTACCTCACCGTAGTGTTTTTTGTTGGACATGATAATTGGCCATTAGGAAAAAGACGTAATCTTAATGTGTACAATGGCTTTCATTCACTTTGGACTTCATATATAGCACAATCCTACTAATAGTAGCTGGGAACCCCAAGTAATAATCTAGACTGCATAGGTAAAGTTAGTGAATTACTACATGAGCAACTAAAGAACATATTCATGGTCACATGATCATGTAAACCAATAAACTGTGGGGCTTATTTACTAACCCCTTGTGCCACGCGTACGTCACTTTTCCTATGTTAAAAAATAATCAAAAGTGGCACAAAGGGCTTGTAAATAAGCCCCAAAAATACAATAGATAAAAAGAAAGAATCACATTAAACATGATTGCCACTCTGCAGTTATAGTTAGTATTCGCAAAGATAGGTATTTCCTGGATATTAGATCCCTAATAACTTTCTATCCGCTTAACGAATCTCCACAAAACATTCAAGACCTATAATATTTTCTACATTTTGAGATGATGTACATTTTTATGGTTATTCTTTAAGAGGGTGCCAAGAAACAAAGGGGTCCCAAAACATGTTTTTCCACCACTGCAGTTTCCATAAACTGTTGTTTTCAACGTAGAGCGAAAATATCTGAATGAATTTTCATGAAATTTTGCAGGATTATACATTATGCTGCAGAGTCGATGCATGTTTGTACTGCAGTTAAGTAGGGTAAACATTTTTGAAGTTATAAGGCATTTAAATGTAGTGATATCTGTCACCACAGTACTTTTGCTGAATTTCACAAAACGTTGTGAAACTATTGTGGTACATGGCAGTAAACGTATTTGAAAATATATAAAAATATATAATACATATCACTAACTATTATCACTTTAATGAAGTAGAAATAGAAAGAGACCTACTGCGTGCCTATATCTAAGGACCTAACACTGAACCCAGCCAGAGTCTAATAAAAGCAATATAGTGGTCTTTTCATTCTCTTAAAACAGCCATTACCCAATTATATTCTGGCTTGTCATTGCAGTATACTGCAAAGTTATCACTGTATACCATGGCACAAATATAACTAAGGCCTAAATGTATTATTGGATTATGGTACCCTTGCGTGTTGAGTGGTCAATGCAATACTAAAGTCAGATTTACAAAGGAACACAAGGTCACCATATGTGGCTCTGCATCGATAGGTAAATCTGGAGAGATGCAAGGCAGCATAATTAGCTTTTTTTGTTATTCTACACACCATAATCGACATTGCTGCTCAATTTCACATACATCTGTATGCCACGCCACTGTAGCCGCCACACAATATGCTATTACACTGTATGCAATGCCACTGCGCACTACTCCAACCTATATCACTGCACTGTACACCACTCCACTATACTCTATTCCACCGTACACCATTCTACTGTAAGCCACTCCACTCTACTCTATTCCACTATATACATCTCCACTCTGTAACACTCCATTGGTCAGTGCGCAGACACGCTCAGGAGCTCTTTGACCTCTTGACTACGGAAAAACCGGTGTGCCTGATGCTTACAGAGACCTGGCTAGGAGCTTCTTCCAACCCGGATATCGCTTCTGCGATCCCTCCAGAATATAGCATCTACAGGCAGGATAGACGTAGCACTCGTGGTGAAGAAATCCGTTGTATGTTCTATTATTCCCACTGAGGCTATCAAAGGGTCTGAATCCCTTGCCTTTTCTTTATCATTGGCGCCGCTTCAGTCAGTGAAAGGGCTGTTAGTGTACAGACCCCCTGGTCCAGCAGGTACTTTTTTTGAAGAGCTCCAGTCTGCTATGTCAACGTTGGCCATGAGAGCGGACCATTGCATTTTGGCTGGTGACCTCAATTTTCACATGGACGATGCTTTGGACCCAGACGTGATTAAACTATCCGATATCACGGCTCCCTTGGGCTTAGCCCCCTATCTCTTTGAACCAACGCATGACAAAGGCCATACTTTGGATCAGGTCTTTTCTACGTCCCCCATAGAGGTGACGGCACTCCTGCCGGTCCTGTGGACTGACCACCGACTGGTCAACTTTTACATACTGGGCAATAAGAAACCCCTGAGTAGTGCCCATAGACAGCTAGGATCAGTGTCAAGGGCATTTCACTGGGTTACTCCAGAAATGTTGTCACAGGTACTGTGCGAACATCCTTGCCCTCTTACGGGGGTTTTGGATAGGGACTTGGAGTCCTTGCAGGCCTGGTTTGTGGACAGGTTGAATGATCTGGCCCCCTTGAGGGCCCCCCGTTCATCGCCTAAACGGGTTTCTGCTCCTTGGTTCACTGGAGCTCTGCTTGCTTCCCGCAGGCAGTGCAAGGTGGCGGAAAGGGCCTGGCGAGCTCAGTACGATCCAGCTGCCAGACTCGAATACAGAACCGTGGTCAAAGCCTATCACCGAGATATTCTCCTTGAGAAGAAGAGCTACTTTGCTAGGAGGATTGAGGATGCCTCGAATTCCTGCAAAGAGATCTTCACGATCGTCAGGGAATTTATTGCCCCACGGTCGAATGCGACCCAGACTGCCCCCATAGAGACTCGGGCATCGGATCTTGCATGCTTCTTCACCACAAAGATTAAGCTGATTCAGGACTCCTTTCCACCGCGGCCGGCCGTTGCCTCCCTTTGCTCTGAGGCTGGTCCAGTTCCATCGGTTCCCCTAGGGCCAGTCCTGTCATGGCGGCAGTGGTAAATTCGCTGGTCAACCCCCTCCTGAATCTTTCTCTGAGCCAGGGTGTGGTCCCTTCGGCTTGGAAACAGGCTATGGTCATTCCCCTTATCAAGAAGCCCGGTTTGGCCCCCGAGGTCTTGGCCAATTGCAGACCTATTTCTCTTCTCCGTGCATTGGCTAAGACCCTGGAGAAGCACGTGCATAACGTGCTTTCTAATTTTTGGGAATCACACGATCTGCTTCATTCCACTCAATCAGGCTTTCGTCCTAATCTCAGCACTGAGACGGCGCTGCTGGAGGTGTCTGAGGCCATCAAGGAGACGCTGGACTTGGGTGGCAGAGCCATGCTGATCATGCTCGACATGCTCGACTTGTCGGTGGCCTTAGACACCGTCCCCCATGAGGATCTGCTTGTCAGACTTCATGAGATCGGTCTGAGCTGGTTTACATCTTTTCTGGCCGGCCGCCGACAAACGGTCTGGGCCTCCTCTAGCTCTGCTGAGATGCCGCCATTGGGAGTCGGAGTCCCGCAGGCTCTGTATTGAGCCCGACTCTTTTTAACATCTTTATGACCCCTCTGGCGGCTCTGGCCGAGTCCTTCGGGGCCCAGATAGTATCCTACGCAGATGACACCCAGCTGCTTTTTACCTGTCGGAAAGGATTTTGATGGAGAGAGTATCCGTGAGTGCCTTGGGGCTGTTTTTGATTGGCTCCAACTGAACAGCCTCAAGTGCAACTCAGATAAATCAGAGGTGCTCTTCTTCGGTTGTCAATCCGATCCGGACTGGCAGGGATGGTTGCCTGCTGACATGTCTCCTCCGGGGCGGTCGTCTCAGTCAGCTAAGAATTTGGGGATCAAAATTGGCAACGGTCTGACTTTAAGATCTCAGATCCTTGCCCTCACTGGCACCTGCTTTGGTCTTCTCCGCATGCTTCGGAAGTTTTTCCCTTTGCTCTCTGAGGACCACAGGAGGATTACGGTACAGGCCTTGATCGGTTCAAGACTGGATTACTCCAACGTCCTATATCTTGGCCTGCCGGAATATCTCCTGCAACGGATGCAGGTGGTCCAGAACGCGGCAGCGCGTGCCATTTTTGGCCTGCATAGGCGAGTCAGAGTCTCTGGCTTGTTGCAGTCGCTTCATTGGCTGCCTATCCGACAGCGGATAGTTTTTAAAGCCTTAACTCTTGCTCACAAGGCCTTCTATACCACAGGGACTAAATACCTTCAGAAGAGGCTCGTCTCCTATCATCCTTCCAGATCTTTGAGCTCAGAGTCGATGGTTCTTGCCATTGTCCCTCGTGTGAGGAAGGCTCGTATGGGAGGTCGTTCCTTTATGCTCCGGGCCCCACAGCTTTGGAACTCTCTGCCCCTGACGTTACGTAGCACCTCAAATCTGTTGGCTTTCAGGAAGGGCCTGAAAACTTGTCTTTTTGCTTCCTAGATTTCCGTATTCTGCTGACCCTGTTTCTTTTAATCTGTGTGTTGTGTTTGTCTTTTTCAGGTTGTCAATAAAGCGCCGGGACACTCTTTTGAGTAGCCGAGCGCTATAAAAGACACAAAATAACATAACATAACATAACATAACATAACATAACACTGTACGCTACTCCACTATATGCCACTCAACTGTATGCTACTCCCCTCTACATCACTCCAGTCTATGGCACTCCAATGTATGCTATTATAGTCTGCTCCTGCCACTGTGCGCAACTCCAGTCTACATCACTCCATTATACGCCAATCCACTGCATGCTACTCCACTATAAACTATTACACTCTACGCAACTCTACTGTACACCACTCCACTCTATGCTATTCCACTCTGTGTAACTAAATTCTTCTACACTCCACTGTACAGTATTCCACTGTATGTTACTCCACTTTACGTCAATTCACTCTACGCCACTACAGTGTACACTACTTCACTCTAAGTCACTCCATTGTGTAACACTCTCCTCGACACTATATAACTCCACTCTATAAATATCTACCACACTTCATGGCACTCTGCAACATTCTACTCCACTCAATCCTTGTACACTCCAAGTTCAACTCTATACTCCACTGTATACCCATACACACCAATGTACAACACTCTGTTCCACTTTACAACACTTTTCTATATAACACAGTCCTCCACTCTACTGTACGAGAACCCACTCTAATTTATGACTGTTTAATACCTATGATATGTCAGTACACTCCACCTAATGCAAAAGTGTCCTGCATGAGACCCCACTCTAATTTATAACTGTTTAATAACTATGTTATGTCAGTACACTCCACTCCATGCAAAAGTGTACTCCACTCCTCTATACTCCACTCTTCTAAATTCTTTCCCACTATACGCCACTGTACTATACTCAGCTCTACACCTCTCCACTGTCCGACACTCCACTCCTCTGTATGCAACTCCAACCTACAACACTGTATTATACTCTTTGCCACTCTGTGCCACTCTACTCAACTCTCTGCCCATCCACTCTAGGCCTCTGTACTATACTGTATGACGCTCAATGACAGTCAATGACAGGCCACTCAACATCTCTCTATGGCATGTCACTCCTCTATATGACTGGGCACTTTACTCTACAGCACTCTCCTTCACTGCACTCTTCGACACTCAACTCTTTGACACTTTACTTCACCCTGCTCCACTCTAAAACACTCTACTCCACTCGATGACAGCCTATGACACCCTAATCTACTGCTTGACACACTATTCCACTGTACAACTCGATGCTCCAGTCTACGATACTTGACTCTACTATTTAGGACCCCATGCCACTACACTATGTAACAGTTTACTGCATTGTATGATACTCTACTTCACTCTACTCCACTCGATTCCAATCTAGAAAACTCTCCTCCTCTATACTTTAGAGCACTCCACTTATGGCACTGGATTCTACAATTTGTAACACCTTTTTATTTTTAAATAAAAAAATTGAAATTCAATGAAATAACCAAAGGTTAAAGCTTAGTTATAGTTAGCAAAATGCACTTTCCCTATACAAACCAAGTTTAAAATACACAAACTTTCACAATTCAAAAGTATAGTTATGCGTTGTTGAGTGTAGTGTCGTACAGTGGAGTGCCAGAAAGTCTTGTACAATGTAGTGTTGTACAGTTGAGTATCATTATTTGTCATAGCACAGGGCATGGTAGAGTGGCAAGTTATAGTTAGTGTTGTCTGGTTATTGAGCTGAAAAGAGTGGGTAACTATAACCTTAGAATTTAAAAATTAAACTTCAAGACTGAACTTAGACTTTATCTCTAAACTTAGACTTCAGATCTGAAGTCCCATAATATCTACTATGTAGAATCTTTGCCCAGTTGAAAACATTTTCTGCAGAACCCAAAAACTTGTGTGGGACATACCAGACACAAGTCATCAACTGACACAGAGCTTCTCTTCAATACAAACATGAATATTAAAGTGTTCAATACCTCTGCACATCTATAATGCATTAGAAGCACACACATTTTGTGAACACAATTACACTCATTAGCTGGACACAGGCTGTACCAAATTAGGTAGAGAAATCATTTGATAGCTAGCCGCCACTATGTAAACTATAAAACAAAATAACACGCTTTTTGGATGCTGTCATCAGTGATGTCATCAACTGTGTCAATTGAGATGCTATCAGTGATGTCATATATTATGTTATACAATGATATCATGAGCGATGTAATATGTGAGGTCATAAGTAGGGCATGGTGGGCACAAGTTATATTGAGCTCTACTTGTTAAAGCTGTTGAATATCTGTGTTTTTTAACTTCAAAACATTAATGTTGTCACTGATATTTTCATCTACTTACTTTAACCGTTGTTTTTTTCAGTGAGTTCCTAAGATTTCTTTCTATTACCATACTTTAATCCAACTCCCTGACTGGCTTGTTGTCAAATCCACCGCATGCATCCAGCTACACACTGCACATGGCCTTCAGCCATGCGAAGTAGGAATTTGGCAAAAGGGGCAGTTTTGTGGCTAGAACCATTGACCAACCCACTCGGTGGCAACCAACCCTCCTACAGGCAGCCAACCTCACTCTGTGCACGTCCTTTAATTGCGCCCTGCGTGGTGTTGGCTGCAGGTCCTGGCTTGCAGCCAGGCACTGCATCCAACTCCCCCCAGGCAGCAGCTCAGAAGTAGCCAACCTCACACCATGCACAGTCTTTGCTTGTGTGTGACGTTAGCTGCAGAGCCTGTGTTGCAGCCAGACCCTGCTTCCAACTTCCCACAGGCAGCCAACCCCATGCTGCACACAGCCTTTAGCTGTGCACAGCGATTGGTTGATCATAGGGATTGGCCTGCCACCAAGCCCTGTGGCCAAAGCCCCATCAGACTGCCAAGCCCACAATGCGCACAGCGTTTGGCGTGCTCAGTGTAGGGTTGGCCTTCGGGCACTGGGAATCCCATTTGCTGGGGGCAACACATAAATATTAAGGGGTTTATGCTGTAGCAGAGGCAAATGGTTCCTTGCTGGATTTAAAAATGAAACCACCCATTTTTTGCATCCCCTTTTTTATTATGTCTCCAAAAAAACTATGAACGAAACGTAACATGCCAAAATATTGCCAATTTTCAATTTGATTGAAAAGTTTGATGCAGATTCATCAAACAACACCAAATGTATTAGTACACCAAAAATCACCCTTTCAATGGAATCTCAAACCTTACCAGTTCCACATCCCTAATGCTGACAATATAATGTACAGTATATAAGCAAATGTGAAGAGTATTGAGTGAGGGGGCCTATGATTCACAAAAGTGTAAGCCTCAAATGTGTCATTATGCCCCTTCTCCCTCCCAACAATATTAATAAATAGCATACTGCACTCTGCACATCTACACCTATGGTTTAGGTCAAGGAATGGTTTTATATTTACTTTTTAAAAATAAAGGATGTTTAAGTAAATACAGGATACAAGGGGTTAAAATAAAGCAGCAAAATAAAATCACATGAAAGAGGCCTCCTGACAATTCGCTGAATTATTTCCCTTTATAAAATCATTGCAGCAAGAAACCTTTGAGGCAATCAAAGGTGCTTTCCTCCTGTCAATTTCCCGGTACTCTGTTAATAATATCCTAGTTGATGTTTTCACTGTGGTTAAAAATAGTTTTGGTGTTACAGTGACATAATGAAAAATGAAAAATGTGTATATCCTGTCAGTGCGACCATATGATGCAAATATGTGACTTATGTAGCGAACTGTTATGCTCTGCTTACTATAACTTCATATATCCTGCTAATAAAGAAATTTTCAAAAAAAAATGTGAGCATGTGTGTTTAATAGTACCTGTACTCTGGATAATATGACTCAATATGTTACATGTATTTACATTTATTTTCACTCGCATGATCTATCTATCTATCTATCTATCTATCTATCTATCTATCTATCTATCTATCTATCTATCTATCTGTCTATCTGTGTGTAGCATGCTAGCTAGGTAGCCATCTAGATAAATAGCTAGATAGATCAATAGATAGATAGATAGATAGATAGATAGATAGATAGATAGATAGATAGATAGATAGACAGACAGACAGACAGACAGACAGACAGACAGACAGACAGACAGACAGACAGATAGATAGATAGATAGATAGATAGATAGATAGATAGATAGATAGATAGATAGATAGATAGATAGATAGATAGATAGATAGATAGATAGATAGATAGATAGATAGATAGATAGATAGATAGATAGATAGATAGATAGATAGATAGATAGATAGATAGATAGATAGATAGATAGAGAGGGTGATGGATAAATATATATATATATAGATAGATAGATAGATAGATAGATAGATAGATAGATAGATAGATAGATAGATAGATAGATAGATAGATAGATAGATAGATAGATAGATAGATAGATAGATAGATAGATAGATAGATAGATAGATAGATAGATAGATAGATAGATAGATCTTTCATAAGGGGATGTTTTTGAGAGGTAAGGTATGCATTTGAGTGTTATCATGTGTCCATTTGTTGTGCAGTAACGTGCCTGGAAAACAAATTAAGGACAATGAAACTGTTTACAGTTGAAAACAAGCCTGGGGAATAACTGTAAGTGTCAATTTCCTTAGCAAATGACTGCAATCGTCTCACATTATGCTCGGAAAGAAAGTACATTCGGGGGCAACACAAGATCAAGCAATTTATTTCCAGCAACTGGACAGTGTTTATGCTATCGTTAAGGATCTGCGTTCCCATAACAGTCCAGTAAATGTTTTGTCCCAATTCACCGGGCAATAAATCAGTCAATGGTAGTAATCCTACAATTAGGTCATGAATGCATGCAAAAAATAGAGCCACATTTTCTGGTTGAAAGAAGCTTTCATTAGCTGATACAAACGACCCCTGAAAAGAAAGGAGAAAGCATGGCCTTTTTTTTATTGTGTACCTTTCGAATATTTTTTAAGTGCAGAAACTCCTCTCCACTTTCCGTCTGCTAACATTGATATTGACATTGATATTGACATTGTTACTGCGCTACTGCACTCACATATCGGAAAATAGGTAGCTTGGCACGAGCAGACAGGCTTATCCCAAAGGCAATGTGTAAAGTGTTTGTACTCAAAAGACACAGTAATACAGTGATAACACCACAAATAGACACCACACCAGTTTAGCAAAATAAAGTATCTTTATCTACTCTCAACAAGACCAAAGTGACAAAGAAACCACATATATATAATAGGAATATGACTTTCAAAAGGTTTCAAGCAACTTGGTCCATAGAAAACTATGGATGCATGATTGTACACAAAGTACCTGTAGATGGGTAAAATTCAAAAAGCCAAACAGCTGCAGAGAGGGAAGCATTGCGAAACAAAGAGATGCGTCAGTTCCTGAGTCCTTTGGGGAGGCGATGCAACAGCTCTGCAGCACGCAGGAAAAGTGATGCTTCAAATCCAACCTGTATTGGGAGGTGATGCGTCAACTCCAAGACAGGTCTGGTCTGTGGGTGATGCTTCTGGAAAACTTGCTATTTGCAATTGTTGAGTGTTGGAGAGGGAGCCTGCTGAAAAACGCTCTGTGACCTGCCTGTGTGGATCCAGTTTGGGAACGCCGCCTTGCTACCACTGTCCCCCCGCCGCCGCTAGCTCAACCAAGCGGCCGCCGAGCGGGGGACTACATTTCCCATCGCGCATTGCGGCGGACACGCCAGGGACGCGCCAGGAGGCGCCTTAAAGCAGCGTCATTGCCGGTGGAGCGGGTGTACCGCGATTTGCAATTGTTGAGTGTTGGAGAGGGAGCCTGCTGAAAAACGCTCTGTGACCTGCCTGTGTGGATCCAGTTTGGGAACGCCGCCTTGCTACCACTGTCCCCCCGCCGCCGCTAGCTCAACCAAGCGGCCGCCGAGCGGGGGACTACATTTCCCATCGCGCATTGCGGCGGACACGCCAGGGACGCGCCAGGAGGCGCCTTAAAGCAGCGTCATTGCCGGTGGAGCGGGTGTACCGCGATTTGCAATTGTTGAGTGTTGGAGAGGGAGCCTGCTGAAAAACGCTCTGTGACCTGCCTGTGTGGATCCAGTTTGGGAACGCCGCCTTGCTACCACTGTCCCCCCGCCGCCGCTAGCTCAACCAAGCGGCCGCCGAGCGGGGGACTACATTTCCCATCGCGCATTGCGGCGGACACGCCAGGGACGCGCCAGGAGGCGCCTTAAAGCAGCGTCATTGCCGGTGGAGCGGGTGTACCGCGATTTGCAATTGTTGAGTGTTGGAGAGGGAGCCTGCTGAAAAACGCTCTGTGACCTGCCTGTGTGGATCCAGTTTGGGAACGCCGCCTTGCTACCACTGTCCCCCCGCCGCCGCTAGCTCAACCAAGCGGCCGCCGAGCGGGGGACTACATTTCCCATCGCGCATTGCGGCGGACACGCCAGGGACGCGCCAGGAGGCGCCTTAAAGCAGCGTCATTGCCGGTGGAGCGGGTGTACCGCGATTTGCAATTGTTGAGTGTTGGAGAGGGAGCCTGCTGAAAAACGCTCTGTGACCTGCCTGTGTGGATCCAGTTTGGGAACGCCGCCTTGCTACCACTGTCCCCCCGCCGCCGCTAGCTCAACCAAGCGGCCGCCGAGCGGGGGACTACATTTCCCATCGCGCATTGCGGCGGACACGCCAGGGACGCGCCAGGAGGCGCCTTAAAGCAGCGTCATTGCCGTTGGAGCGGGTGTACCGCGATTTGCAATTGTTGAGTGTTGGAGAGGGAGCCTGCTGAAAAACGCTCTGTGACCTGCCTGTGTGGATCCAGTTTGGGAACGCCGCCTTGCTACCACTGTCCCCCCGCCGCCGCTAGCTCAACCAAGCGGCCGCCGAGCGGGGGACTACATTTCCCATCGCGCATTGCGGCGGACACGCCAGGGACGCGCCAGGAGGCGCCTTAAAGCAGCGTCATTGCCGGTGGAGCGGGTGTACCGCGATTTGCAATTGTTGAGTGTTGGAGAGGGAGCCTGCTGAAAAACGCTCTGTGACCTGCCTGTGTGGATCCAGTTTGGGAACGCCGCCTTGCTACCACTGTCCCCCCGCCGCCGCTAGCTCAACCAAGCGGCCGCCGAGCGGGGGACTACATTTCCCATCGCGCATTGCGGCGGACACGCCAGGGACGCGCCAGGAGGCGCCTTAAAGCAGCGTCATTGCCCGCGTCGCGGGAGCGCGCGGGAGCGCGCGGGAGCGCCCGGGGCTAAGCCCGGGCAAAGGGCGGGCCCTCAGTGGCCGAGGTAGGCTGGGCTGGGCCCCGTTATTTTCAGTTTCTTCTTTTGTAATCCAATTCAGTCCCGTTGTTGGTCTAAAAGAAGTGAGCACTAACGTTTGCCCAAGAACGCTGGCTATATTATTGTAATCTACATTTTACCTCTGAGTGTATTCAAATTTTTCTTTATTTATTTATTTTTTTTTTTTTACTTTTTTTATTCACTCTCACACTTGGAATATTTCACTTCCACATACGTTGTAAGTGTGGGAAGTTTTGATTTAAAAGATGACTAAAAAACTCCGTTCTGGCAGAATGGTGGGTGGAAGAACCTGTGCCAAAACAAAATCTAATCCTCTGAGAAATAAATCAGTGAGTAACCCGCTGCTAAAGGGTCAATGTCAGCTTTTTGAACTATGGGAAAAACCGGTGGATAAACCCCTAGTGACCGGTGCAAATGATAACATTGATAACATAGCCCAAACAAATCAAGAGGTCTATACTCAAGCTGTACATAGCAACGCCTTGCCTGTAATTGCTGAATCCGTTCAGATGACACTCACTGACTCTCCTTGTATTGTGCACTTTGAGGAGGGTGGGGTTGTTGATCCTCTTGCAACCTCTCCTAAAATCAATCCAGTTAATAACTCCGTCCCTCGCTTGGAGTCCTCTCTGAATAGTATGGATGGGCAGGTCTCATTACCACTTTCCATTGACCTTGAACTTTGTGGCCGCTATGTGAAACCTGACAGCCCGGATGTTTCGAAAATTAATAAACCACCGGGAAGGGCGACCCCATCTGGGCTCCATCTCTACAGTAGTACCCCCTCTGCGGGCAAACATGACATGTCTGATTTATTAAGTACTTCCAGGAGTCCGTTTCTTAATCTCTCAGGCAGTTGCCCAATAGTCGGGGCAGGAGATAAACCACTATCGGAATCCCTTATAGCCTTGGAACACCTGTTAGCTTCCATTCTGTTTCTCCTGGGGAAATTTGTTGGCAGCTCGGACTGCATCTTGGACTCTGTTACACAAATCTTGGACCATTTAGTTCAAAAAGCACCGGAGAAGATGATCACCCCACTCCTCCCGCATGTCACTATTTTGAACAAGGGGGAAACTGAGGTGTGTACAGAAAACTTGAAGTTAAAGGTCCCAGCTCCAATACCTGCGGTAGAACTTGATAATAGTGTTAAGGGCCCGCTCGTAACTACTGCAATTAATTGCATTATGAATGGAGATCTAGAGTTGGAGGAAGGAAGTATGCCCAAACTTGACTGCCAGGTTCCACAAGAACTATTTTCTATCTTCTGCACGGATAATAAAAAAGCAACTGCCGAGGTTAACCTAGAAGTTAGGGAAAAAAATGGAAAACATAAAAAATACAAAGGAAATAAAAGGAAACCAGTGCGAAAGCATAAGAAGAAAAGACAGAGGAGGATTACCTTTCAAGACTCTTTACATCTGAGTGATGGGGAAAGTAGTGCCACTGAAATTATTACAACAACTGCAAAGGTGGCCTTGGAAATGAGTCTTAGTTCCCATACTTCAGAGCCCCTTGGAATCTCTCTTCCCACGATTGGGGAGGACCCAGTACAAAAAGCTGGGGTGGGTTTAAAATCTCCCCTTGAACCGAACCCAGGGAATGCTAACCCACTGAAATCCGGGGGTCTTAACCCACTGGCTTCTCCTTTTATTATTACAGTGGGGGGACAGGAGCCGCCAATTGCTACTCATGAGCAAAAAGAAGATATACCTTATGTGGACACAAATGTGTTGGACTTTTTGCCGTTATTTGATAATGATTTACTTTTAAATAGATCATGGCTACTAAAACGCTTTGGTGAAATAGATAAGTTACAGCTCATCCAATCAAGGGACATTGAGTTAGTCTCTCTGTTGGGGGGAAAAACTGTGTCGAGTATTAGGGTGAAATTTTATTCAAAAATAATTGTAAATTTGGTGTTGCAACAGGCAGAGTGTTTCCAATGCACAGGCATTGATGTCCTACCTATAATGAATTTTGGTTATAAAGATGTGTCGTATAGGATGACCCAAAAAGACGATCATCAAACTGGGATTGGTTCATCCTTCAAAGACCTAAAGATCTGGGTAGCAAAAGGGAAACGTTTAGTGTCCCAGATAAAACCACTCCCACTGACCCAGAATTCCTCTTTGTTAGAGGATTCTAATCGGTGGAACTGGTTGCATAGTGCTTTAGCATCTAAACCCACAGACAATCCTAAATTATTTCAGCATCTTTAATAACCAATTGAAAATCATTTCATGGAACGCAGCCGGGATACACAGCAGCCCAGAGAAACTTGAGTTTTTATTTACGTTGGGTGCAAACGTGATTTGTATCCAAGAAACCTGGTGCACCAGTAAAATTGATGTCAGAAATGACTATTTTGTGTTGGAAGTCCCGGCTGTTGCTTCCAAGAAAGGCCATGCTAAAGGAGGAATCGCTTGCCTGTTATCCAACAAAGTGAACTGGAAATTTGCTCAGTACATTGACCCTAGTAACCTCTTTCAGGCTATATCTATTGCAAATCTTCCCACACTTCCTATGAAGACGTCTGTTGTTATTATTAATGCATATATTCCTCCTGGAGAGTCTTTTAATCCTGTGTTGAAGCAGGTCTTTCAATATATTGGCCTCATTAAAAATAGAATTCCTTCTCCACAAGTCATATTAGTAGGTGACTTAAACTGCAAAATTTCTAACTCCAGTATGAATCTCTTTAGAAATACAGCCAAAGAAGAGGCGTTTTTTATACCACAATCTGTTTTCCCAGATAAAATTACTACTAGCAAAAGAGGGAAGCTTCTCCTTGAGGAATTATCAACAGTTGAGGGGCTTATTTTAAATGGGAGATTCCCCTCTGATGTACCAGCGAAATTTACGCATAATTCTCATGGCAAGCCCTCTATAATTGACTACGCGATATCGGATTATGATATATTCCCACGCATCTTGGATCTTATATTAGTTCCTACGATGCTGAGTGATCACAATATAATTATCCTGGCTATCTCTTTAAAACCACCTAGTACGGCATCATGGTCTCTTAATGGTGAAGATACGGACTTTCATGCTTCCTCTGGTAGATGCTTTTGGAACCCATCTGCAATTGCTGGGGTGCATATCAGTTTGTGTAAAACTATAGCTGACCTGAATGCTTGGTATGGTTTAGAAATATCCAGTTTTGAAAACTTTATGCGGAACATTATCCAAGATATTAAAAAAGCTAGGTGTCCTTTAAAGCGGGTATACATGCCTAGTGCTATGAGAACATTAAATAAAGAGATAAATAAATTAGTACGCGCTCAATTTCTAAGTAGAAATGGGGAACGGGAAAAAGAAGTATCTAGGTTAAAAAGAAAGAGAGTTAGATTGAAGGCGACAATAAAAAAGGAGAAGGAAGATCTAGTATGGATTAACCTAAGGGAAGCAGTAGTGCACGGCAAGATCCGTGAATTCTGGGCTATAATTGGGAAGGAATGTGGCAGTAGAGTAATCCCTAGCTCTATCCCAATTGCCGAAGATGTCTGGTCCTCCTATATTTGGGAGCTCTATGGGGGGAATGGTACTATAGAGGATACTAATTTCCCTGATGTATTCTCTGAAGGTGAAATTATCTATCCTACAGAGGAAACAATAGTAGCGGCTATAAAAAATATGCGCTCGTCCGGTGCAATGGGACCGGACGAACTCCCCATGACTGTTCTCAAGCAGGAGCCTCTACTTTGGAGTAAAATTCTTTACCCTCTATTCAAATCCTGTTTTGAGACGAAAAGGGTCCCAGCATCTTGGAGGGGTAGTATCCTGATACCCATCTTTAAGAAGGGCGCAAGGGAAATCCCCAGTAATTACCGCCTGATTGCTCTCCTCGACTCAGTCGGCAAGATTTTTGCGAAATGCCTCTTAAGTCTACTTTCCGACTGGGTTGACGAGAACAATATTTTACCACGCGAACAAACGGGATTCCGTAAGGAACATGGCACTTTAGATAACCTAACTGCCCTGCACGTAATAGCCGACAAGTATACGAAAGTAAGACGGGGATTTGTTTATGCAGCCTTCATTGATTTCTCCACAGCGTTCGACAGAGTTGATCGTAGAACGCTGTGGAGAAAATTATCTTTTCTTGGAGTACCCCCGTACTTGTTAGACCTTGTCCGTATACTACATACGGAAACATGGTGTAGGGTGCTGCAGGGGGGTGAAAGGGGTCTCTCGGATCGTATTTCCTCCCTCAACGGTCTAAAGCAAGGCTGTCTTCTAGCGCCCCTTTTGTTCTCCCTATATACGCAGGATTTGCCTGCCGCCGTGGCGGTCTGTGAGGGTATTGCCCCAGTGATAGGGGGGGCCTCTGTTTCTTGTTTGATGTACGCTGATGACATCCTTCTCCTTGATTTGACACCTAAAGGTTTGGCAAATAGGTTGCAAGCGCTTAATGCCTTTGCAGTCTCCCACTCTATGAAAATTAACATCACCAAAAGCAAAATTATGTGCATAGGGGGGAGAAAGAAGTGCCGCTCGGAAAACTTCGGCTGGCACATCGGCGGCCAAAAATTGGAGGTCGTTAAAACTTACACCTTTCTGGGGAAAATCATCGCGGCCAACTTGAGCGAGAGGCCACACATCGAACACTGTACACGAAAGGCCATAGCACATGGCAATGGCCTTAAAACACTCTACTCAGCAACTGGCAAAAGACACTTTGCCTGTCTGCTAGAAGTATATAGGGCTAAGATCCCCGCCACCCTTATTTATGGCATTGAACTCATAGATATAAAACTATGGGATTTCTGCAATAAAATCGAAGGGAAACTGTTGAGATCCATCTCTTCCCTAAATACTAACTGCTCTTTAGCAGCATGCAGACTTGAGTTTGGGCTAAGGGGCAGCTGGGTGCAGGGGCTCTGTGCCCTGGTACGATGGGTGGCCTCTCTAGCCAGAGCGGAACCGGGGACAATGAGAGCTCTGCTGAAGAGTGAATTATTAGGCAACTTTAAAGAGTTCTCATTACTTGTAAAGAACTTCAGAAGAGCTGTGACTATTCTGAGGTTGGAGGAAAGTACTTTGTTCCAGTACTCTCAAGTACAACTAAAATCCCTGCTAAAACAGGCATCGTGGGAACTATGCTTTCTAACCGATAAAAACATATTACAAGGAAAAGGGGGTTGTCATCTTCTCCTTAACTCATATGTTGCCAAAAAAGCAGTAAACTATGTTTTATGGAATTTACCCCATGGTATCAGAAGATTCTGGTTCCTTCTTCGGCACGATCTATTGCCACTAAATGTACTTCTCGCTAAATGGCACGGTTCATCTAATACGTGCAATTTTTGTAATACAAGTATACAGGACCGTATGCATGTTCTGTTGATCTGCCCAGCACTTCGCACTTTGCGCCTTAAATGGCTAAAACCTATCTGTCTCCGCTTAGGTATATCTACCTTAAATATTTTTTTGCAATCTTTATATTGGCCACCAAATGAAATGTTCTGCTTCTACATTTTTAAATTTTTTAAAGGCTTTTTAGATATTTATTAATGTTATTTATTCATTGTGCCAGCTTTTTTTCTTGTGCTTACTTTAATGAATGACTTATGGACTTGAACGACATATGTATTTGAAATATCGTGTTTGCAGTATTATTGTATGTATTGGTGGTATGTCTTTTATGTGGCCCTCGATGAGAGCCAAAACATAATAAATAAACTTGAACTTGAACTTGCTACACAGGTGCGATGTGTGGGAATCTGAGATGCGTGGGCGATCGATACGGTAAGCAAAATTGTGTTGGTTTCTTCAGCTGTAATCCCACGATGCATTGGTTCGTGCAGCTGCAACAGGTACAGCATCGTCCTTGTGGCGGTGTGTGGAGATTCTTCCCACACGGCAGTGCTGCATCGGAAAAACAGCCACAAGAAGGGTGACGCATCAATTTTCTCAGTTCTTTGGGTTTCTTCCAGCTCACAATAGCAGGAACAACCTCCAGAAGCCCAAAACTAGAACAGGCACCTCGTGGCAGGTCAGAACCCTCAGCAGAAGAGTTCAGGGGAGCTGGGGGTGAAGTCTTTGTGTCCCTGAGACCTCAGAACAGGAGGCCAGCACACAGACACTTGGTGATTCTGGTTCAAGCAGGTTCACAGCCAAGTTCCAGTCTTTGTCCTTTCCTTGCTGTTCGCCCTATGTGGGAAGGGTATGCCCAGACATGGGTCCCGTGCTCACTGCGCCACTGGAGTCAAGCTATCCAGGCTGAAGATGGCTGATAGCCAGAAACCGGTCCTGGGATGCTTGATCCCGGTCCAGGGAAGACATGGCTTGGCAGTTCGGTCTGGACTGTTCCCATGAGGCACAGGGTCAAGAATGATTTGCATATGGCCATGTCTGAACTGGGGTGGCGTGGTGAGCAAAATAACGATGGATTAAACCCAGATCTGTGACTGGGGTTGAATGTTTTGCCAATGTGCAACATTCCGTCCATCACCTTGTGTGTTTTGCGGTACCTTGGACCTACCATAAGGGTGCCTTACATGTAAGAAAAGGGAAGGTTAGGGCCTGGCAAGTGGATGCCAGGGCCAGGTCGACATGAAAGCTTAAAACTGCACGCAGACACTGCAGTGACAGGCCTAAGATACCTTTTCAGAGCTAGTCCTGGGGGGTGACGCAATTTACAAGCCCTGGCACACTCAGTGCACTTTACTAGGGACTTACCATTAAATCAAATATGCCAATTAGGGAGAATCAATTGTAATAATTTATACAGGGAACACTTGCAGTTTGATACTGATCAGCAGGGCCAATGTGCCCAGAGAATCTAAGCCAGCAAAAGCAAAATCCAGCACAGCATCAAAAAATACAGGAGGTAGAGGCAAAAAGTCAGGGGAAAACCACATCAAAGATGCCAAGTCTAAAACATACTATCAAAGTACTTACTAGAGTCTTGAAAACCAAAGAGCTCTATGACCTCAGTGGTGGACAAAGAGTCCAAAGGAGAACCACTGGGTTTGTACTTACTGAACAGTCCAACACCTGTAATGGCATACCACCAAAGCTACTGGGTGGTGGCTTAGAACAATGCCAAAGATCTCAACGAAGTGAAGAGCTCCAATGGAGACCAAGGAAGAGATCAGTATTCCACTGACCATCCATGATGACCGAGTGACCAGCACATGACAGGGCCTTAGAGATTGTGCAGATGATCTAGGTCCAACCAACAGCAGGCATTGTTGGAGAGAACTTCACCCTCAGCGTCAGCCACTCCCGTAACTGATTACAATGCTGTCACTTTCCTAAAACCACCATCATCATTTGAATTAAAAAGAAACTGATAACAGAAAGATTATCAAATACCTCAAAAATTATGCTGGTGATGGCATTAAGAAAGTCCTAAAGAAAATGCCACAAACAAAGATGAAGAAATCACAAATCGTCATATTAAAGAAACCTTGAATCTCATGTTCAATCCAATGCCAAATCTTGACTATGAAAGATATATTTTCAGTCAGGAACGAGAGAAAGTTGGAAAAACCATTAATAAAGTTGTAGAGAGACTTGACTCTCTCATCTCGCAATGTACGTTGAATTAATTGAATGGTGAAGAGGTCATATGTCACAGTGTCAGGCGAATGCTGAGAGAAACTTTTGGTTTGGAACGAGTGTTGATGGCTGCTAGAGCTGAGGAGCGTGTTGATCATCAAACTGCTGACATGGAGGCCAGAGGTGCCTCAAATAAATCAGTCATGAATGTTAAAAGCAAGTCAAAGCAAAAGACTGAAAGATAAAAGGTGATGTCCCCATGTAAAAATAAGTTATGTTTTAGAAGTGGATTTTCATTTCCACACAAAGACAAATATACCGGCATTATACAAATATGTAGGGGCTGGGGGAAGGAGAACCATTTTGTGATGGTGTGCAAAGCAAAGGGAAAAACAAGTGCATCACAGCATGAATACAAAATGGTCGCCGGAACATTCCAGAAGCAATGTTCAATGTGCACCCACAAGTCCCAGTGAAGATATCAGGTGCCACAATTTGGATATGAAATGAATTAGACGGTCATCTAAATCATCGTCAAACAGTTCCTCCTTATCAGTATCAAGTGAGAGTGAAAAAGACGGTTGTGCCATGTAGATGTTTATTTCCGAAAAGCATGCACATGCGGCACGCAAAGAAAAAATACCAATCGAAAAAAAAGAAAGCACCAAAGGCATTCAAATACTGTCTAAAAATGACACTGAAAGTAAATGGTTGTTTGATACCTCTCATCATCAACAGTGGTGTGCTGATAAATATTATGCCTGAGGAAAGATTTTGCATCCCTTACTATAACTTATGCATTTGAAAACTAAAGTGTATACATGGGGTTCATCAACACACCTGAAAAGTCAAGGTTCATTTGTAGCGACGATGAAACATAAGAACACAAAGGTGCAAGCACCCTTCCATGTGCTTCAAGGGACAGCGTTGAGTAGCTTTTTTTATCAGTTTCAGCACAGCTGCTGATATGGGACTGATTTCCATGAACTACAACATAAATGCTCACCTTGTAATAGTAAGTTAGTTCACTTCAGTGTTTCATGGTTTGGGAAAATGTAAGACTATGAATGTAAAGTTGCATAATAATGAGGACGTCTGTCCTGGTGCTCAGAGACATAGGTGAATTGCTTTTCACTTATAAGATGCGGTTGAAAAGGAACTTGAACCGTTACTTAAGCATGATATCATTGAGTGTTCTACTGGTGCAACGCCATCGGCTTCTCCTATCCTGGTGGTGCCCAGAAAGGACAGTGAAGGAGTGGTATGCATATTGGTTGACATGTACCAGGCAAACAAGGCAATTGAATGAGAACGACATCCAGGGCCACACATTTCTGACATAATGCAACTGAATGATGTAAAAGTCTTCTCTCAACTTGATTTAAATAAAGGTTATCAGCAGATGGAACTTGAAAATTATTACAGGCACAGTACAACCTTTTCTACACTTCTTGCACTGTTTCAATATAAAAGACTAAGCTTTGATGTGTCATCCACTGCAGAACTTGTCATTCGACTTATCCTACAGCCTGTCATCAATGCATTCAATTACAGCAATAGCATAATGGCTTTCAGATCTACACAAAAAGAACATGATAAAGCTCCTACACAGTTATGTCCTTTACTTTACGATGCTGGTTTTACTTTGAATGCAGACAACTGTGAATTCCATAAGACAAAGCTAAAATTCTTTGGTCATGTCTTTTCTGATGGGGGTATGACACAGGATTCTGCTAAAGAACGAGTGCTGTCAAATGCTAATCCTCCACCAGATGTTTCCATGGCCGTTCAATTGTTGGCATGACCAGCTACTGTTCTAGATATATACAAGACTTTGTCACTGTAAGTGCTTCCTTGAGAGAGATGATGAAAAAGAATGTTTCATTTCAGTAGTCCCATGAATGTGAGAACAGTTTTAAGAAAATCAAACAAGCCATTGAGAATGCTACTGAAATGGCTTTTATTGTATTGTGTCAGCATTTATAAAGCGTGCTGTAACCCTACGGCCATCCTGGGGCAAAAATACGAGTAAGATGCTAGCGGGTAAGCTGGGGAGCTGGATCGAATGATTATGCTCTGGGGAAGGACTTTCTTGCGAAACAACAATAAGTCCTGTATTTGCCTAAGTTCCAAGGGGAGACTATTCCAGGGGGGGACAGCTGCCACGCCGAATGCTCTTCCCCCATTGTAGATCTCTTTATCCTCAGAATAATTGCAAGATTGGCTGATGAGGACCATAGTGCATACCATCCGATCCTGCCCTGAAGCGGTTTAGGCCCAAGTCCATTAGTGCTTTAAACACAATACACAGAGACTTGAACAGTATCCTTTGGGTCACCGAGAGCAAGTGCAGCTTTGCTAATGCCTGGGAAGTTGATGACCAACGTGATCTTGTCAATGAAAGCTTGGCTGCTGCTGCCTGAATTCTCTGGAGCCTCATGATTAAATATTTCGTGGACTCCAGTAGCAAGGCATTCCAATCATCCAAGCAGCTCAGGATGACACTCCTGACCACTGTAGCTCTGGCCTGAGAAGGTAGCAAAGGCAGCACCTTCCGGAGTCCTCTAATGAGAGTGTAGCAGCTTCCTACCAGCCTATTGACATGAGGTTCCAGGTTAAGCTTATCATTGAAGCTGACCCCCAGATTGCGTACCGTACTCATGGGTACCAAAGGGACATCTGTGGGGATAGGCCAGAAGTCAGTTGGTAGAACTGGCGGCACTCTGCCCACCCCACAGTGCAGAATCTCTGTTTTGTTGTTATTAAATTGCAGTAAAATGTCTCTCAACCAATTCATCATTTCCCGCATACATTTATGGAATGCTTCTTGGGAATCAGCGTGGTCGCCATCCATGGACACAATAGGTTGGGTGTCATCGACATAATTAACCACACTAATATTATGAGCTTTTAAGACATCCATGAGCGGCCGCATATAGGCATTAAATAAAATGGTGCTGATTGAAGACCCGTGGGGTACCCCATGCTCATTGTTGACAAATTCAGATTGGCAAGGGGTGAGGGTTACTGCCTGTCCTCTTTCAACCAAATAGGATTGAACCCAACTCAAGGCTATATCCACCATCCCCATTTCTTCCAGCTTTGTTAGTAGGATGGCATGGTTCACTGTGTTGAATGAGGGGGACAGGTCCAGAAGAGTTAGGATTGCTGATTGTCCCTTGTCTGCATGCATTCGAAGATGATCCAACACTGTTACCAGCGCTGTCTCTGTCCCATGACCTGGGCGGAAACCAAATTGCTCATCCTCCAGATTGTTGTTGGCCTCCAGAAAAAGGGAAAGTGCCTGACTCACCAGGCGTTCTACTATCTCTACTGGGTATGGTAGGAGGGAGATTGGTCTCTAGTTTTTAGGGCAGTTTGGGTCCAGTGAAGGTTTTTTCAGGAGGGGTGTTATTATCGCTTGCTTCCAGCAGGATGGTACCACCCCACTACTGAGGGACTGACCACACAACTGGCGTAGAACTGGAAAGACCTCAGGGCCTACCTCTTTCCATATTTTTGGGGGAATGGGATCCAGTGGTGAGCCTGAGGAGACTCCCAAGGCCACCCTGACAAACTCTTCTTCCGAGGGCAACTTGTAGTGGTCAAGGGTGGTCTCCCGGTTCAATGGCCCGAACCTATTGTCCCTGGCTCCATTATAACGCTGGGTAGAGAACTACGCTCCGCTCGTGGAGTTTGCGAATTTTTGGCAACTTCGTGCAACGCAGTGAGCGCGAAGTTGTCGACTACTTCGCAATCTACAGCGTAGCGTAGTAGTTTTTCTTCCTCGCGCGCTCAATAGCATTCTCGCATGCGCGGTAATGACTTACCGTGGTTCTGCGTTTGCTTTCTCGCTTTTCTCTCCCGGTCGCATTCGCACGATGTTTGGAATCCGGCCGCACAATCTCATGCAACTGTGAGAATGCGATAACGTCATTCAGACGCGCGATCACGTCATTAGGACGCGCAATCTTCCTTGAAGCGCCATGTTGGTAAGATCGTGTTTCCGAACACGCAGAAACTGCAATCTGGCAAAGAATATCTCTCGAGCATGTTAAAACCTTCTAAAAAATTATAATTTTGCTCAGGAAAACCTTCAGATTGTGATTTGGCTGTATTTATTTGGGCAAGGAGTCCTCTTTTTGTTTCTACTCTTTTTTTCAAGTGAAAGGAAGTGCCTCTGAGTCTCCAACTTCCTGTTCCTGTCCACCAGGCTCCTCCCAGTGCTTTGTCCATGTGGTGTTCACTTTCATTTGGATTTGGAGCTGGAAGGATCACTCTTTGTGTATGGTATGTCTGCTGCATCATAGCATTTGATTGGATTTATTGAGGACTTTTGGATTTGAACTTTTCTTTTACAAGTAAGTTTGAGAATTGAGAATTGGTGTACTGTAAATGTTTTTTTTTTAACTACAGTTTTCTGGGCTTCTCAATCTTTCTTAAAAATTATTATTGATGGAGCCCTGTACTTTCATGAGGGGCCAAGATGTATTTCTTTGAAATTTCATCCAGTAGGCCTAGAGGTACCCATGGGTCCAACCATGTTTCTGTGGTGTCTGTAAAACATGAAGGAATAGCATTGCATTCAAATGCAAACTCTGTTGTGGTGGAATTTTAGTTTTTTTGTGTGTAATTACATGTTGTCTTTTGTTAGCCATTAGGTAACCATAGTAGTTCATGTAGTTAGTGTAGGCCTGCTTGAGTTCAATTACTTTCTGTGGGTGGCTTGGTCATGTGGTGGCGGCCATTTTGTGTTTACAGCCACTGTGCTTTTGCCATAGGCCTCCAAGCTTGTGGCCTACTCTGCCAGTAGGCCCAAGGGTACCTTACTACTAGAGTCATCATCATGGGTGCAAGAAAGCAAGAAAAAGGAGAGCAGGCTCCCGCAGCGCTGGAAGCCCGCATTTGGTGATTTGCTTTTCTTCAGCCTGGAGTTGTGGGGGGAGAGGAGCACTACCTGTCCCAGCCCCCGTGCGGCCGTTGCCATTGCCGCCACCACCACCATCATACAGTCAGCACCTAGAGGTGCTTAAAAAGGAGAGCGGGCTCTCACAGCGAGGGACGCGCGCAGTCGTGCTCAGGCCAAGGGTGGGCCCAACTGCACCGTCAGCGACCGGAGGCGGCTGGGCTGGACCTGACACTCTGGCCATTTTAGATCGAAACTCGCAAAGATTGTTTCAACGTCTTGAAGTCTAACTTCCGGTATCACATTCATCCAAAAATCGCAAGGTAACTTTTTTGTAACTTTGCTTCTTTGAGCTTTCAAGTACCCCCACAAAAGACTTTGAACAGAGACAGTGGACCTCTGGTGACAAACGCCGATATGGGCAAAAGGAAAACACTTGCTACACAGGGGGGTGCTCAGGGGGGTAAAATCGATTCCTTTCTGACCAAAGCTGCGCACGCAATTACGAAGGCAATAGCCCTGACTGAGCGGAGGTTATCCATAGAGGCTAGCAAATGTCTCCAAAGCCAATGCCAAATCACTACTGAGGAGGTTGAACAAGGGAACCCAGCGGCCAATATGGCCCCTCCTGAATGCCCAGCAGTTCCAACATTCTCTGCACCCCCAAACGAGATACTAATCTCTGGCAAGTCAGATGTGTGCTCCAAAATCGATAAAACAATAGAGGAAATTGAAGTGGCCTCGGACTTACCACTACCGAAGAGAAAGCAAACTGTCTATAATAAGCCTAGAAGGAAGTCCCTCCGGCTACAAACGTGGACTTAGTTATTTTCACAATCTGATCTGGGACAAGGGCAGTTATCGGATTCCTTACTTATAAAGCAGGAAGTAATGATAAAGACACTCTTAGTACCTATAACACAAAAACATTATAAAGTAGAGGAATTGGTGCATAATTTGATTACCAACTGTAATAAATGCTCTACGTCCTTTGTGCCAAACCTATTAGGCGGAGGGGGTGGAACTGTATTCCAAAATAAGACACAAACTCAAACCCAACCTGACCTACGCGGTCGAAGCTTAGGTGGCCCCGTGGCATCAGGAAGTAGTGGTAGTGGTATATCAAGTCAGTTAAAGCTGAAGCTCTGGGACTCGTAGCTCAAAACGCAGAGCCGGCTCAGAACGGAGGACCCCGGGATAATCATAAGGTATCCTCATCCACATATAGTCAGCCTAATCATGGTGTACCTAAAGCCGTGAACCAAAATATTCTTGACTTACCCCCTGTATCTGCACCGTTAGTAGCAGTCCTACTAGAGGTCCCCCCCTCTCTGCTAAGAAACTAGGGAAACCCGCTGGTGCACCAAAAATGTAATACATGGCCAGTATACATCATCTGACATTATAATGGCCAGAAGAGTGGGGTAGATAGGCCAACAAACTAAAAAGATCAGTTTAGGAGATTGCATAGTCGTTAATTTTAAGGACACAGAGAAAGCTAAGATCTTGATAGACAGTGCATACCAGAATATTTTAAAATCTCAAATAAGTGTAGTTCCATTACAATACTTCTACCCCCAAAGATAGTTTGGAGGTAATGGCAAATACCACAAAAGTCAGGGAACCCGGCGGTTATAAGTAAGATAGAAAACAACATGCCAATTTATAATAGATTTCAAGCTTTGGCTTTGGCAGACATGCAAAACTTGGATGAAAATGACTGACTAGAGCGAGGTGATAACTTCGAACAGGGTTTCTCCCCACTTAGCATGACCCCAAACGCACAAACAACAGCACTTGAGGTTCATGTTGAAATTACCACTCCAGTCCCAGAATCTCTCCAGATCCAAATACCACGAGGGCCAAGTATGGAAAAGCTCTTTCATGGAACATAGCGGGTAAAAGAGGGCATTTATACTGGGAAATTTTTCTAGCATCACATCTTATCATCGCCCTCCAGGAAACTTGGGAAGCAAACAATTGTTTTTATTTAGACGGTTTTACCTCTTTTCATTCATTTGATAACTTTATTTCAAGCACGATGGGCCAGAAAAGTGCATGTAAAAACATACATTGACACAATAAAATTTATCATCAAATAGTACATAAATAAGTATTAAAAAGAGAACTCGTTCATAATATACACCTACTTACAAGAATAAAAACTCATAGGTAAAACGGAATTAAATCAACCAGGCAGTTATCAAAGAAGTTCATTTGAGTATGTGGTGTCTTTTAGTCACAATTTACTACACTGTAAAGGTTCTACGTTTTATCCACATACAATTTAAAAAGCTGGAATCCGAAAATACAATGGGGGGGGGGTGGTATCATATTTGAGTACTCTAAGGGCATTTTCGCAATTACGATAACCCAAATTCCTGCAAATGGGTTTCACCCAACGCTTGCGTGTCACTTCATATTCTGGACAAAAAAAGAAAACATGAGTTTCATTTTCCAATGGGTATTTACATACAGGACACTCATTTTTTTGTTTTACATCCCATTTACTGGTGAATGGCCTGAGTGGCAAACTACCCATTCTCAGTTGCATATACAGCTTTCTTGCTTGAGCACGGTATATCAGATTTAGGAATTCCTCCCTCTTGTACTCTACTTTTATGTGCAGGAACTGCAATGTCAATCTTCCGAGCGATGAACTAGCATGGAGAATCATCAGATTGTGGTGTCTGTACTGTTTTACCAAGTCAACCCTGGCAAAAGTCAGGCTAGATGTCTCCGGTGCTGTCCATAGCTCCGGGATACCAATCCTGTCACAGAGGTCCTTGATGTGGGTTAACCATGGAATTGTCTTAGGTTTGGTTGCAACCCACACCTCCTTGAACTCGATATGAAACTAGCTCCGGAACAGACCAGAGTCTTCTCCAGTAGGTAAGTGGCCTTAGGGTCACCTCCTCCTCAACCGGGAGCAACCCTAGGTCGAACCTTAATGGCACCAGCGGAGTACTACCTTGTATATTTCCACAACAGGGGCAGCGGGCTTAAAGACTGATGTCATATACATTTTGGATAAACAATCTACTGTCTGGGTCAGCTTTAGGGCAGATTTGGCTAGCTGAGCATCCCACCCTAATTGTTCCTTGAGAGTAATGCCTAGATATTCAAATGTCGTTACTCTCTCGAGAGGTATACTATTCAAAATAGGGTTTGGTCATGTCTGCCTTGGGGGGTTAAAAATCATAAATTTGGTATTAGCTAGATTAATCTCCAGGCCACTCTCCCTGCAAAAGTCTGAAAACCCGTCCAGGGTACGTTGGATGCCCGTCGATGTTCGGGACAACAGTAAGGTGTCGTCCGTGAACATTAGTGCGGGCACCCTACCTGTAGCTAATCTCGGGGCGTCGGTGTCCTTTAGATCTCTAAGAAACTTTACAAGCCCATTAATGTAGAGACAGAAGAGAGTGGGAGCCTGCGCACCCCCCTTTGTACAGGGAATCGTGCTGACAGTTCTACCGACCTCCCGCATCTCACCTGAGCAAAGTTTTATCTGTGGAGCTTTGTCAGCACTCCCAGAAGATACAAGGAATACCGAGATTATATAGGACTCTCCATAGTTTGTCCCTTGGCACAAGGTCAAATGCGGCCCGCAGGTCCATAAAAATGAGATAGAGGCTGCCACCCTCCACACTCACTGATTTCCAGTAAAGGACCTGGAGTCGGAAAATCTGATCTACAGTTGATGTACCTGATCGGAAGCCAGCCTGTAAGGTACTCAGAATCTCATTTTCCTCTTCCCAGGTCTGGATTCTGTCCAGGATTATACGTCCCAATATCTTCTGCGCAATATCTATCAGACTGATGGGCCTGTTGTTCGAGGGTTGCAAGGGGCAGCCTTTTTTGGAGATAGGAACTATCTCCCCCCCTGCCAGGTCTCTGGCGGGTCCGTCTTCATTAAGATTGAGTTAAACAGGACGCAGAGATATGGAGCCCGTATTTTTGGTTCTGACCGATATAATTCTTCAGGGATTTTATCAAGCCCAGGGGCTTTGTTTGGCAGCAACCTAGCGATGGCAGATTCCACTTATGGCACTGAAATCACCTGGGCTCCCCCAGTCGACACTCATGAGGGAGACACGGGGACATCAGTGCAGGGACGCCATCACTCATCCGAGCGTATAGACTACAAAAATGATCTTCCCAAATCGCTGGAGCTATATTGGGACTAATTGTGTTCGTCTCTCCCTTCCCATCATTACTAACAATTGCCCAAAATGATTTCAGATCTCTTTGCTGTAGAGCTAACCTCAGTTCCTCCCACTGTTCCGCCTCCCAAGATTTTCTTTCTTTCTTAATGGCTTGCTTACACTGGACCCGGAGTACCTTGATCCTAGGTTTATCTTTCACCTTAATTGCTCTAATCAAGTTCCTCTTCTTTTTGCGGCAGATCGCATTATACCATGGGTGAGTATTGGCTGGTTTAACCTTAACATTCTTTGTTGGGAAAAATACCTCTAACACTTTTGAGGCTAGTTCGCTATGAATTTCGATGGGCCTGTTGTCCCTCCCATCTTCTCGTCCCAAAAACTCCACCTCGGCCATTTCATTAAGGTGCGGTAAAACCTGGTGGTAGATTTCGGACTGCCTGCGAGGGGAGCCCATTATATAGGGCCATTTTACTCTCCGTCTATTATTGTGGAGGAGGAGAGGCTGTTGGATCTGTTTCGGGTCAATCTGCTTATTGGACAGACCCCAACTCCCTGCCTTTAAAGTCATAACCAGGGCATTGTGATCACTGTCCGTCCGTGGATGGATCCGTAAATCCAGGACCTTATCCCATGATCTAGATTCGATCATAATGTAGTCTATGATCAAGGTATTCCCTTCTCTGTTAAAAGTCGCAACACCATGTCTATCTGAATTTAATCGACCATTATAAGACCTCACCGAAGTGGACAGGGTGAGGGAGGTAATTTGTAAGACCAACGGTGTCCATGCTTTAACAGGTGGAATCAGGGGTTCCGGGATATTCCAGTACTGGTTCTCCTCATCAATGTCATTAGTACCCGTATTACTAGAAGGTTCATACTGACAATTGAAGTCACCCCCAATTATTATACCATACTCTGGGTCAAGTGTCAGCATGAATTTACTCAACTGTTCGATGACCTTTGACTCTTGCCCACTCTGAGTTGGCCTGGAGTATATATTTATTAAGGCAATGTGTTTGTTCCATGACATTTTTAGCAAGATACGTTGAATGTCGAGGGAATCTGGGGACAGCACTTTGGCTTTTGCTCCCAGGTGGGTGGCTACCCATATACTTAACCCACCCGACGGACTTCCCCTTGCTGCTTTTTTTGCAGGAATATTAAATGTCGCAAATCCACATCGCTGGATATTCTCCATGGCCCACGTCTCCTGCATAAGACAGATGTCGTGCTTATCCGGAAACGTGACCCAGTCTTCGGATATCAGTTTATTTTTTAACCTGGCGATATTCCAGGATAAAATATTGATACCCCTTGTAGCCCCCTCAAACTTGGGGCTTGCATTGAGCTCACAGTTAGTTGGTCTGGGTGTTGAGTCACCCATAAGTTCACTTCCCCCCACCCTGGTTGCACTTCTATCACCACAAGTCTCAAGTACTGTAGCACCGACCCCGTTAATTTCATCAGTTACTCCTTCTGCCATTGTTTGAATCTTAAATGGCCCACCATTACTACTTGTAGGATCGCCCCATTGTTGACCCTTTTTATCACGTGATGTACAATCATGCTCCACCAGGACATCCTGAATAACGTTGCGCTTAAACACAGCAAAACTGTCCTTTACCCCTAATTGGTTCTTACTAGCTGCTACAGAATTGTGAATTTTTTTGCTCTTCGGTAGTCAGTCTACTGATTCCAATGAACTGAATCTGTTATTGTGGTGAAACATGTCAAGTGACGAAAGCTGATTTAACCCCTTCCAGCTTACATTGCCCTCAAAATGGTTGCCGCCCTGCATTTCCCTGCCCAGCCGGGTCCTCCCTCCCCTAACGGGTGCTAAATATGCGTTGCCAGGATAAAAATAAGTTAGTGGAAGGGACTTTATTGTTGTTTCTGGGCTACCAGTCTCCAAATTGCAAATATGCTTAACTGTCCAAGTATTCCTGAAATTAATCACGACACAGTCGCCTTCTATGTTTTTCCCTCGAGACCCCACCCAGTCTACTCGTCTGGCAAATAAAATTTCACTTGATCTCTGATTTGGGAGTGGTTTGTTATAGTTGAGCCAGTGGATGCATTTGTTTTTGAGCTCGCTGTAGTCCTCCAGCTTGCCCTGGCTCAAGGGAGGGACCCCTGCAAGAACCACCACATATGGTATGGATTCTGGGGGCAGATCTAAGCGAGGTAGGGTAGGTATATGTACATCCGGTGTTCTAAGTGAGTTTCTAGTATTAGTGGTTTGGTTAGAACTGCGTTCCCCCATGTACCTCCTACCTCCCATAGTATGTGTATTTACCAGGGCTTCAGGTACACCTGGGTCAGGCTGCGAGACTAGATTATTGCCCGCTGTGCCTGGTTGGGCCAATATAGCTCTTTCTGTGTTGGTACCTAACAACAAAGTACCCTGGGGACCAACTTGACTGGGGCCAAGTGAACCCCGACCTTTACTCACAGACCCCACAACCCTCGTGGCCTCCTCACCCTGTTTAGGTAAACACAAAGATTCCAAGCCGGATAGTCTTAACTCAATAGAGTTCAGTCTTTCATGGATAGGGAGGCAAGATTCTGTGAATATCTGCTCCATTTTGGTCCAAAAGTCGCCCCTACTCTCGGGAGGGATTACGTCCTCTATAACTTCAGTGATCGTTGATTCATTAGTTACAGGTAATGGTCCATCAGGGGCGGTAACAGTTCAATCGTTTTCCATGTTGGCACGTTTCTGCAATTTTGTTTTCCTGTTCGTGAGCGCGGTTCCACCGCGCTTTCTTTTAACTACTTGGTCAGGCACTTTAGTAATGGCCCCTGAGTTGGTGTCCAGTGCCGACCGAATCGACAGTCCTGATCTAGTTGTTCCTGGGCTTTGGGAAAGTGCAGTGGGATTGGCGGCTACTTGTGCTATATTATCCGGGGAACTACTCAGGGTATAAACCACTTCAGTCAGTGGGTTCCCCTCACCTCTAGATCTATCAGGCGCTGTCTCAACCATTTTTTCCAGTGTAGACGCTTGTGTCTGAGACAGGGAGAGCAGCACCGGGGATTGAGCATTTGCCAGTAGACCCAATGAGGACTGCTTATCAAAGGATGGGTCCATAGATAGCCTTTTCTCAGTTATATCAATTTCTCGCTGTACCATGGATGTCGCCCTAGTTAAAAACTGATCTATTGTCCCAACAACACTTCCAGTGGTTGACTTTCTCCCCTTCCCCGTAATGTTCACAGCCATAGTCTTGTGTAGGTCAGGGGCAGTATATACGTGGCACTAAATCCAGAACAGGTTTTAACAGTAACAATGCAGCTTACCAGAAAGTCTTTGCAGTGAGTGAACTAGCATCGGATCAACCGGAGGCATCAAAGGGGTCAAAGAGGGAGGCCCCGTCCCGTCCTCGGTCGTTCTCGGACAGGCTCAGACGGGCCCGCCCTTGGCCCGGGCTTCGCCCGGCGCGCATCCGTGGGGTGGTAGTGGCGCTGGCTTTTAACCCCCGTGGATCAAGGAAGGGGCTCAAACGGCTGTCAAGCCCCCGCTGGCCGCTGGTCTCCTTAGTCCCAAATGCCGGTGTACTTTCACTCAAAGCGTCTCCCGCAAAGCGGGAGACGTGAGGCGCTGGCTTTTAACCCCCGTGGATCAGGGGAGGGGCTGAATTGGCTCTCAAGCCCCCGCTGGCCGCTGGTCTCCTGAGTCCCAAATGCCGGTGTACTTTGACTCGAAGCGTCTCCCGCGAAGCAGGAGATGCGAGGCGCTGGCTTTCAACCCCCGTGGATCAGGGGAGGGGCTGAATTGGCTCTCAAGCCCCCGCTGGCCGCTGGTCTCCTGAGTCCCAAATGCCGGTGTACTTTGACTCGAAGCGTCTCCCGCGAAGCAGGAGATGCGAGGCGCTGGCTTTTAACCCCCATGGATCAGGGGAGAGGCTGAATCGGCTCTCAAGCCCCCACTGGCCGCTGATCTCCTGAGTCCCAAATGGCGGTGTACTTTCAGTCGAAGTGTCTCCCGCGAAGCGGGAGACGCGAGGCGCTGGCTTTTAACCTCCGTGAATAAGGGGTGGGGCTGAATCGGCTCTCAAGCCCCCGCTGGCCGCTGGTTTAGATGGTTTTACCTCTTTTCATAAATGTGCTACTCCATCAAACATGGGCAGAGCAAGAGCAGGTTTACGGTAATGTGTTCAATGGAACTTTCTTGTAAGACTTGTTTGGTTGACTGTAATTCTCAGAATGTTTTGGCAGTGGAACTGGCTTTTAAGAATCGGCCCACTGTGTTAGTGATACAGTTTTATAATTCTGTTACCAGAGGGCACAAGTTGGAACATTTGCAAGATTTAAAAAATTTCCTCGAATTCTATGAAGAGGCCAAGTCAGCTTATTTTGAAATAATAATTTTTGGGGATTTTAATATTCACCAATGTCATTGACACTGTTTTTCAAACCAGGATAAGGGGAATTTTAATTATTCATTAGACCATTTTGAGCATACATCTTTATGTAATCTCATTGAGAGTATTTTAGCAAATCAAAACCTTATGTTGTCTCCCATAGTCGGATGATATGGCCCCAGTACCTACTTATGTAGGAAATGGTGGAGTTAGCACTATTGATTACATTTTAAATTCTGCTCCATTAGTCCTTTTTACTGAGGATCTATTAGTCACTTGGTCAAGTTTTAGTGACCATAACCCACTTACAGTTGATATATTACTCCCTACCACTAAAGTGGGAGAATCAGCTACCGTTTTTACAAACACGAACATCAGTACTAAAGATCAAGCTCGCAGACTAAAGTGGGCAAGGATAGCTCCAGAATGTTTTTAAGTCAACTTATACACAGTTTGTGCCACTGAAATTGAGCTTTGTTTAGACCCTAACACACAATATCGTTCTATTTTAAAAGACTTCGAGAATGTAATAAAACAGATTCAATCAGACCTCAAAACTACGGGTGGGCCTAGACGCCCGACGGCTGTAAGATGGTTTAATTGATCATGCTCAGCAAAACATACAGAGCTTATATTAGCCCTAAAAAAGATCCCCAGAGATAAAATAGAAATTAGGGACAAAAGGAAAGCTTATCAAATAGCAGTTGATAACATGAAGAAGGAGCTAAAAGAGCAAACCTGGGATGCTTTACAACAAGCTAGCATATTGAAAATTCTAATATCGACTGTCTAGTCCCAGCAGATATATGGGTATCACATTTCGGAAATATTTTTAGCGATGCAAATCTAGTACTTATAGAGGAGCTAATGGAAGGGGGACAACCTAGTACTTTACATCATGTCAGGGTGGAGGAGGTTTATGATGCCATTGTAACTACAGCCGGCAGAAAGGCCCCAGGCCCGGATGGGGTACCGGCCGATTTATACAAATCTGATCCAAATGTATGGGCAAGCATTTTAACTGATGTTTTTAATGCTGGGTGCTCACATGGACATCCAATACCTTGGGGGAACGCAGTCATTGTTCCTGTTTTTAAAAAGGGCAATAGGGATGAGCACATATGTCATAAGCCAATCTCTCTTTTAGATTTTGCTGCCAAAATCATGGGAAAAGTCATATTAAATCGTCTAATGACATAGCTGGATGGCTAAAATATCATTTTCAACTTGCAATATGGCTTTAGGCCTGGTAAAGGGACCCTGGACCAATGCTTAAACTTACACTTGATGGTAGGTAGGAACACAATTGCCAAAAAAGGAACAATTCGCTTGGCTTTGAAGGATTTGACTCAAGCATTTGACTGTGTTAACAGATTAAAGTAGTGGTCTATCCTAGGTGACATGGGTCTCGAACCAGAGCTGGTGGAGTTTTTTATATGCCATCCACAAGAAAAACATTGCGGCTGTTAGATATAATAACAATGGGGACCTGACATCAATTATACATAAATAATCTGTGAGACTCCCTAATAGCCAGCTGTAAAGATATCCCTAGATTCGTCAATAAGATCATCCCCGCATTATTATGTGCGGATGATACCGTTATTTTGGCAAGAACGGCAATGAGACTCCAATCACTTTTAAATGCTTTTACAGTTTTTATGGATTCCTTAGATTTATCAATACATTTAAAAAAATCACATACTATGTCCATCGGCCCCGAAAAATCCCCAAAAAAGACAAAATTCTTTTGTAAAGGGACAAAGCATACAAAGGTCCTAACTTTCCCTTACCTTGGGGTACTTTTTGACGAAAATGCGTCATGGTGCCCACAAATTATACAAAAAAAGAATATCCTTGAAAGGGCCACAGGGGCTGCAGTGAATTTTGCTGAAAAATTAGGCACTAACCCACTGCGACTCTGTTGAAGATATACAAGGAAAAATGCATCTTGATGGCAACCTATGGCAGCGACATCTGGGGATACAAAGAAGGGAAGGGTATCCAGCAGGAGAAAAATACATTTTTATGTAAGTTTTTGGCAGTCCCGCACTCCACCGCCACATACACAATACATGAAGAATTAGGGATGGGATATATAGCAGATCAGATTGCAGTGGCTCCTTTGATGCGTTGGCTGAGAATTAAGTCCCATTATAACTTTAAACCAAATATTAATTACCGATTGCCTAGCATTAGATAGAACCAAATACATTTCCTGGCTCAGGTATCTAAAGGAATTAACAGCTTAGCTAGGTTGTCCTCACTTATTTTTAAGCCCTAAGGCCATGGACAAACCTACAATTAAAAATATTACACTTCAGTTTTAGTCAAAGCGCCAGGGACTAAGGGAAGAAGAGGAACAGCAGAAACCATTTGTAAGATGTTACATCACATTATCCATGAATAATCAAGTCCAACCTTACTTATTAAGTATTGACAAACCTTTCCATTGTTTACTTTTAACGTCTGCATTTGGTCCATTGGCTTCTATCTGTACCTAAAGGTTTCTATAAATCTGGCACTCTAAAACCGTGCCAGTGTGACAATTTTTCTGAACAGGACATTCTTCATTTTGTCTTTTTTTGTGATTATTATGTCCCCTTAAGTAAGAAATGTATATTACTACACACTATTAAGAGCGCAGCTGCCACAACAGGGCCCTCCACTCGCTGCGCCTTTGCCCCGCCCAACGACAACACAGACAACACACTATCTATTAGATGACAAGACAGCAGCGTTAGGACACCTCCCTCCCGAGAGGCCACCATTCAGAACCACCCTACCCCCACCTTAGAAGAGACTGATCTACGTCTCACCTTGTTTGAAAGCCAGCTATCCATCGTAATCCAGGGCTTCAAAGAAATCCTAACCAACCTCGCAACGCTCAATAAACCTTACCATGGTCGTCCCAACACCCCTACCATCAACAACCCCACCCACCAAGGGCTTACCACGTCTCCCCATCACAGGAGGTTCCAAACCCCCCCTCGCATCATATTTGGAACCCAGAACATACCAGCAGAACTAGAGCAGCGATGTCCCTAAGTGAAGCAGGAGATCTTGCCTCCTCATACGACACCCCAGCTACTGCCACCCCTCTATCCAAAATCCAGGTGATCACCGGTTTTAGAAGGGCCCTCTCCCCTCCTAAACACCCGAGCCCCCAGCCTACCTTTCCAACATCCCCAGGGCCCCCTTTAAGATTAAACCCACTAAAGAGGCAATCTCCAGCAACTGCATGCTCATAAACTGCAGATCAGCCTCTAAGCATGCAACTGAGCTAGCAGAATCCATCCTCACCCATGACATAGACATAGCCTTCATCACAGAGACATGGCTAAACGAATGCTCAACACCAATCTTGGACACTCTTTTACCACCAGGCTTTACAATCATCAGCAAAGACTGAAAAGACCAAAAAGGCAGAGGTATCGCAATTATTTTTAACAACAATATATCTGTGACAGAAATTGACACCTTTAATTATAACACATTTGAATGCCTCTCAGCTAACATCAACACAAGTGACAATAATACATTCCAGTGCCATCTCCTATATCTTCCCCCAGGAAACACCACCGCATTCGCCGATCACCTGTCCGACCTCATTGTTCATTGCTCACTCCGAGATGCCAACAGCCTAATTCTGGGAGACCTGAACTTACACTGGAATAAAACATCAACCCAGCAATCCAGAACCTGAATGCGCTGCTGCACAACAACAATCTCATCCAGCATTGTTCAGAGGACACCCACAACAAAGGAGCGACCCTGGATGCCATCATCTCCCCACAGGGCACCATCATGATAGACCAGATCCTACCTGTGGACTGGTCTGACCATCACCATATCCTATTTCACATTACCCAACCAATCTCTCATCAACCCCCCACCCAAGACCCCCTCAAATGGATGAGAAATCTTAGACAGATCTCCATGACCGACTTTGAAAAAAGGGTAGACTCACTCCTGCCTACATCCACAGATGATCTCTCTACAACGGAACTCACCACTCACTATAACTCTACTATGACTTTCATCCTAGATCAATTAGCCCCTCTGAAACTAAAAAAAAAGAGAAACAATCTGTCCAGATCCTGGTTCAACTCAGACATCAATGCTGAAAGAAGACAACTAAGAGGTGCAGAACGAAGATGGAGGAACAACCCCTCTACAAGCCCCTGGAGCAACTCAAAGTAACCCGAAGGATGTACAAAAAACACATTATCAATGAAAAAAAAAGCTTTTTCACAAGGCGAAAAACAGACCCAAAGAACTATTTAATATCATCAGAAAAGAAACATCTAAAACCTCTACTGCCACAGACCAGGCCTCAAAAGACCTGTGCGACAACTTCACCAACTTCTTCGTAGACAAAATCACTAAGATTGAGCCCTCTCTAGACATCACCCCAACACCTCTTGCACAATATCTCCCCCAGAAACCAAAGCCAATGCACTCAAACACCCCATGAAAGTCTGGAAATCTTTCATCCCCATACCAGAAACCTAGATCCTCAATCTGATCTCCACCTCCAAACCCGCAGCTCACGCATTAGATCCTCTAACCACTCCATTGTCAAAAAAACTGAAACTCTCCATAGCTCCATATTGGTGCAAGATCATAAACAGCTCCCTGAAATCCGGCGTCATTCCTGACTGCCTCAAAGCTGGCCAAGTTACCCCACTCCTGAAAAAACCTGGCCCTGACTCAACAATCTCAACAACTTCAGACCTGTTTCCATTCTACCCCTTCTTGTCAAAGTTCTTAAAAAGTGCGTTCTTTCTCAATTGACTCAGCACATGAACAGCATCAACCTTCTAGATCCCCACCAATCGGGTTTCAGAAAAGGTTGTAGCACTGAGACCACGATTCTTAACATCGTGCATAACATTCACAAATCTCTATATACCGACAAATTTTGCCTACTCATCCTCCTGGACTTGTCGGCAGCCTTTGACACGGTGGATCACAATCTTCTCATCAAGGATCTCCAAGACAGGGTAGGAGCAGATGAGGTGGTCATACAGTGGTTCTCTTCCTTCTTACACAACCGCTCCCAAAGGATAAAAATCAAAACCTTCATGTCTGACTCTCATCCTGTCAATAGAGGGGTCCCACTATGATCAGTGCTCTCCCCTTAACTATTCAACATGTATATGGAACCCCTCACCTACATACTCCAAAAAGCCAACATCACCTTTCACCTCTATGCAGACGTCACCCAGATCTATCTGGAAACGTCCTCCTTTGAAGATATTCAGAGACTAAACAAAACTCTTAAAGAAGTCCAGCATTGGCTATCCATGAACCACCTCAAACTCAACCAAGACAAAACTGAAATTCTCCTCTTCTCAAACAAAGACAAAAACCCCAAAATCATGGAATGGCTTAAAGAAATCGATGCTCTCAGATGTAATCTCAATCTGGCTAACTCCACCAAATCATTAGGATTCACCCTAGACCCCAAACTTGACACGGTCAGTCACATCAAGAACTCAGCGAATAGTGCCTTCCTCAATCTGAAGCTTCTCAACAAAATAAAACACTTCATCCCGCCAAACGACCTCTAACAAGCCACTCAATCTCTGGTGTTATCCAGACTCGACTACAGAAATGCTAATGTCACTGGTACAGCGAAATCCCACCTAGCATCCCTCAAAACAACTCTAAAAGCAGCAGCCTGAATGGTCACCAGAATCGGAAAATTTGAGCACATTGCACCTGCACTCAAAGATCTAAAATGGCTCCAAATAGAGATGCGTGCCAGCTTCCGAAATGCCTGCTTCAGGCATAAAGCCCTCCACACAGGGAAACCTGAATACCTGGACTCCAAACTCAAACAGGCAGGCCAGACTAGGAACCTCAGGAGTTCCAACTCTCTTTTGCTCATTCCTATCAAAACACGTAAACAAAAAGCCGCTGCACGATCCTAATCCGGAACGCACCCAGAATCTGGAACTCCATCCCATTAGACATTAGGACTATCCCGTCCTTTGTAAAATAAAAAAAAACTCCTAAAAGACCTCTATCTCAACCGTGCCTTCCCGGAAAGGTAACCAGCGTTAAAGGGCTCATGCCTACATACCGCAGCACCATGTCACTTGTCACCATAATCTACCTCCTCCCAGCTTCCTTTCGCCCCTCCACGCCCACCCCTTGAAATGGTTTCTGCGTAAGACAATGGTGCACTCTGCACGGTTCTCAAGACTGCCCTGCCTCTATGTTGCACTATAGCCCGGGATTTCCGAACAGATATGTATACCGATGACTATTTGAGATTGCTGTACTTGACTATTTGAGATTCCTGTACTATAACTGATGCAAAGCGCTCCAATACCCTCGGGTCTGGCTAGCACTATATACGACTCCTAAAATAAATAAAAATAAATAAATAAATTACCACTGCTCAGAGATTGTTACTTTGTGCAAGTCAGGTCGGCCCTACTATACATTCAGATGCTAGCATCCCCTATGGTCTGTTTTGGGGTGGCAAGTTTCTTAACTGGAGCCATTAGGCATAGGAAAACAATGATTTTTTTAATTGTTATTATGGTTCTTAACATGTTTTTATTTGGAAGCCCATTATGTGTTATAATTGGGGATCGATCGAACATGTGAGTTTGCCCTATTGTACTTAGCACTTTATAGAATGTTTTTGTCCTGTATGTGGGGCAAGACCTGGTACTCTGTATGGACGTCAGGAAAAATATGACTGTGGTTTACCCTGTTTGCAGCATATCCTTTAGCATCTCGCACTTTATTAAAGTTTTGCACTGTAAGATGGATTATAGAGAAAGTAATTGAAGTTTCATATTTTAATATGTTTGCCAATTTGCACTTTGAATCTTATCCAAAAGTTTAAAATGTGTACCTTTCCCGAGGCCAAATATGAGCTATAAATTGGGATTATCCTAATATATGATTATGGCCGATCGCACTTTGCACTTTATATAATGATTCTGTACTGTACGTATAGCAAAGTTTAGCTCTGCGAGATGGATTATAGGAAAAGAAACTGAAGTTTTGTATTTTAATATGTTTTTGTCCATTTACATTCTGAGTTGTGCTCAAAAAGATTTCAGTTTGTGTGGATTTTTATGAGTTGGTTACTCAGCTAACATCAGGAAGGCTTTTTTATTAATAAAATTTAGTATTGTATGTTATGTTTACTTTTATGACATTAAGCTTTTAAAGCACTCTGCCTTGTCTTCAAAGCACTACACGGAACTGGCCCCAGATCCCTACAAAAAATGTTTTCCCGGTACACCCCCACCAGAACTCTCCGATCCGCCTCAGCCTGCCTTGTGATGGTACCCAGATTCAACAAGGTAAGGACTGGGGGAAGATCCTTCAGAGTGGCCGCCGCTAAACTCTGGAATAGTTTGCCGGTCGACATCCGCCAAATTTCACAACTCCTTCCATTCAGAAAGCGGATTAAAACTTGGCTCTTCCCCTAATTCTCTCACCTCTAACCCCTCCCCAGTCTCCCGTCTCTTTCCATTTTAGGAGTAATCTCTCAGCGCCAGGATACCTGCCAGGTGACAGATGCGCTATACAAATGTTTTTAAATAAATAAAATAAGTTGTCGAATAAAGTTTTCCTGACTGACTGACTGGAATGCATGACACACAAAGCCATCCACCTCAAGACCCAGATGTACCTTGCTCAGAAACTGGAGCTCTCATGTGCTTCAAGAGCCTCTAGAAGTGCCAGCACCCTATTACTCAAACCACATAAATTCAAGAAAAAAGACCTATAATCGAACATTTTCAGGTATGGCGCCAAGGATTTGGAACTCTCTTCCCCCCGAAGTCAGGGTGATCTCTGCCTCTGCCCTCCTCAAATCGAAAGTTAAAGAGCCTGAGTCTTCCTTCCCCACTTGACTCCTGGACCATTCGATGCTGTTTCGAGCCCTAGATGCTAGGCTCTTGAGAATGTTGGACATTAAGTCTTTGTACCTGTCGATATGCTGATTATTTGTGTTTCCTTGTACTCGTCCTTCTGCACAATCTGTAAAGTGCTCTGATACCCTCGGTGGTCATGTTCGCGCTATATTAAACTTCCAAAATAAATAAAATAAAGAGGCCTACTCGCATCAAACAATGGAGATTACGGCTACAAGAGTACAATTATAACATTGTGCATCAGCCAGGAAAGGATCAGCACCCTGCTGACTACTTTTCCATAGAGCTCATTCAAGGTGAAGGCACTCCATCTAAGTCAGTTGCAGCTTATATCAACTTCATCATAAAATCAAACAGACCCACTGACATTTCATTAGCCCAGAGTATCACAGCCACAAGTTATGATAATGATGTGCTAAAGTTAAAAAATATAATTACACATCAGTTGTGGAACCAGCACACTCAACCTCTCACGAGTGAGGGTGAATATCAAAAATACAGAAATTTCAAAGATGAACTGTCAATAACTCAAGAGGTAGTTATATTGTGATTGTCCAGAATCTTGAATCTTGGCCCACAAAGTACATAGGGAAATTGTTGCCACAAAACGAGCTCTCCAGGACAGAGTCTGGTTTCTATATCTCGACAAGTGAGTTAAGAAAGAATTAAAGGCCTCTCATCTATGATTACTTATATATAAATGTCATTCAACACACCCTAAACATGTCAGAACCCCTTGAAGCATGCCTGGGTGAGAATAGTCAATGGACACTTGACTGTGAACATCACCTGATTTTGTTTGTTGATGGATACTCACGATTTCCATTAATCGAGGATCTCTCATCAACCTTAGGAACTGGATAGCATCTTTGCGACATGGGGTGTTCAAGCCATACCAAAATCTCACAATGGCCCACCTTTTAATAGTCAGGAGTTCAAAGACTTCTTAGAGCATCTGAGTATAAAGCATCAAAAGAGTACTCCTCTGTGGCTGCAGGCCAACGGACTAGTTGAGAGAATCATGATTGCGCTAAAAAAAGTTGTGCAGCATACTACAGTTGAAAAGTTCAATTTGCAAACTGTTTAACTCTACATTGCAAGCTTTCCTTTCAACCACTCACTTGACCACTGGTAAACGTCCAGCAACACTGACAACCAAGATACCCGAGTGATACCTAAGTGGATCAATCTGAGTGAAAGAGATGATAATGCAACTCAAATGAGGGACTTTGTTTGGAAACAAAAGATGAAAGCATAAGCTGACTGAAGAAGACACGCGAAAAAACATTGTCTTCCAGAAAGGAGACTGAGTGCTTAGACAGCAGATGCAGAAAAGAAAATCTGATGCGACCTTTGATGCAGAATATTTCCACGTACTGTTGACTAAAGGACACATGATGACTGCCTAGTGCCCTGTGAAATCTATCACCAGAGACTCTTCTCCCTTTCTGCATTTGATTCATGGTTCATCAGATCTCCATGGTGAAGGAGAGAATGACTCTGAAGCACCTGTGATTGCGGCTGCCGTTTCACCATTCAATCTGCTCTTAGATCTTGATGATGACAGGTCTCAATTTCACATGACAAGTTCAGGTCGAACAACTTCAGTGCCAAATATATTAACTGAAGCGATTTAAATGTGTATATCTTTTGTAAAACTGCAAAGTTTTCATTTATCAGAGGGGCCGATGTAGTGTCTTGAGAGTTAACTATGACGTACCCTTTTTGACTCCTGATGAACTCCGTAGAGCTATGATATATTAGAATGTTGGTAGCTCCATTGAAAACAATGCTCCAGGCTTATAATGGCTGGTATAAGCCCGGAGCTCCAACATTCCAATGTTTCTTTGTTCACAGCTCTGGTTGTGAACAAAGGCTTCAGGGAGCTTGAGGGGATTTCAATCCCCTCGCGCTCCCTGAAGGCTTTGTTTTATTTGTTAGAACATTCTGCCCTCTAGTGGCAGAATGTTCTAATAGCCTTATAGCCCTTCGTAGCGTGCTAGGTCGGCTTTTAAAGTCCCTCTGCTTTGTTAAAGTACCTTGCCTTCGGCTCGGGCCTTTCATAGCCGGTATAGCCCGCTACGGTGGGCTATAAGGCTATAATAAATAGAGTGTATTCCAGCGAAGGCTGTTTTAAAATGTTGAGTATGCAGTTACATGCTGACAAATAAAGATGTGTGATACCAATCTGGTGTTTTTTACAGTCATTGGCGGTTACCCCGGCTGGGAAGATGACAAACAGCACAATACATTTGAAAAAACATTAATCTTGCATATTATTGTCCAATCTTAGAAGGGGTCTAGCAAAATATTGTGAAATGTTCATAGGTAAATGTCAATTTATTATACATTACCCTACATATGTGTACCTTGATGATTTAAATGTCTTCGAGGTATGTGGTGTGAGCTAAAATAAGTAGGTTTATACTTACCTATATATACTTACTGTTGGACCCATCCCTATTTGCAGGGTCATCTCAGATTTAGCCTTCCTCTTGCTTCCTATGTTGAACTCGTTTTTGTTGACTTTTAGGACTCCATGAAGTTTTTCCCTGCTAACCAGTGATAATGTGCTCCCCCTTAAAAAAAATGGTAAGATTGGCCTACACCTAATTAGCACTTTTAATTTACTTATAAGTCCCTAATAAATGGTGCTACTTCTATCCAGGCCCTGTACAACAAATGTTACAAGTCCGCTGCAGCACTCATTGTGTCCCCCACTAAAGAAGTATTTTAAAACATTTCTGAGGTTGCTAGTGCAGCCTGTAGAGCGGTTTTGAACTGCCATGTTAAATTGGCAAAAGAAACCTTTTGCCACGCCTAAACCTTCCATTTTAATATGTATAGGTCATCCCTGTGGTAAGCCCCCTAAAGCAGTGATATAATGAAACTTGAGAGGGACCCCCTGCAAAGTACATGGAAGGGGCCTCCCAAGCTCCAGACCCAGTCAGGAGCTCTCAGGCCAGGGGCCTGCCTGTGCATAGTGCAGGAAGTGCCCCCTGGAGTTCAGGGCCCCCCGCACTGTGGGGACTGCGGGGGCTATAGTTACGCTACTGGATGCATTGCATTTAAATTTAAAAAGTAGGCCAGGTGTGTTTATGTTGTACATATCCTGACAGTGAAAAACTCCTATAGTCATTCTCCCATGGGCTGAGACTTAGTTTCCTTAGTTCAAAAAATGTGCTAATCTCATACAGGGAACAGACAGAGAAATTATGTTTATACTCAAATAAATGGTTATTTAAAGTCCTCATATTTTAGAATGTAGTTCTGAAAATTCCATTTTTAGAAAGTTGACATTTTCCTGTCAAAAGTTTCTTGAAGCCTTTTTTAGGAATTTCCAGCTGCCTTGGCCTGAGAATGGTACTCCCATCAAGAAAGTTTATTAGGCCCAGGCAATATTCCCGGGTGTTGCTGGGAGAGGTTATTCTGGGCACGATGGCAGGGGTGGAGCTGTACCCTTCCCTGATTACATTTCAAATAACGTAGCACCCCACACACACAATGAAACCTCACACCAGGACTGTCCTGCCAGTACCAAAGGAAGGGAAAGAACTGGCTGTAAGCAGTTTTGGGTGTAATTCAAGGAATTCTGCCACACAAAGGCTGGCACAGGTATAAAAATGGGGCCTTTAGAACCACTCAAAAGAACATTCCTAGAAGTGTGGAAGATTCAGAAGACAGACTACTGCCTTGCTGTCTGATGAAGGAAGATTGTGCCTGATTGCCTTGGCTGGCCTACTGTTTGAGTTGCAGGGACACAACAAGCACCCAGAGGCCTCCCTGTAACATCCCAGCTGCCAAGCATCAACTGGACCTAACTGAACCTGTCTGAGCCCTTTGCTTTCCTTGGTTGGAGTGAATCCTGGTCCCAGAAAAGTGCACACCCAGATCCTGTACCTTTGGCTGGTATCAGTGAGAGCTCCTCCTAATGTTAAAGGTAAAAATCCTGAAGTTTGAGCTTCTAGTGACCACAAATGGTTCCGTACATGCCAAGCCTGATGAGATCTGCTCTTTATGTCGGGTGACCGTCTGCGATAACTGGCAATGCGAGACCTTAACTTTACACTACAGAAATGACAGCACCTGGAACCACCAATGTGAAGCTCCAGGAATGACTGGCTTTTTGTGATACAGCAACGACAATCTGCGACGCTTGACCTGTCTTCACATCGAAATCCGTCTCCTCATGGCCTCCTCCAATGCCAACATAACTATTCATGCAAGACTTCAGTAGGGAACTCTTCAGCTGGACTAGCTTGGTCCCAATATCTGGATGTGCTCCATAGTGGCTGGCCTGAACTTGTGACTTTCCAAAGGTCTAATGCAACCAGGTAAAAGAAGTGCCATTTTCTGCTTTTTGACACTGTTTTCACTAAAAGATTTGACATTCAAAATCAGCAGTTCAATTTATTAGATTTTTTTCCGTTCTGATATTTATTTTTTTAATTTTTACTGTTATTTTTCTTGAGTTGTGTTTTCACTTCATTACTGTTTTGTGAGCTGCATAAAAACTTTACACACCACCTCTAAATTGCGCATAACTAATTTTGTACCATGTTCGCAGAGGGGTAAGCATGGGTTGATTTAGTGACTTTTGTGGTTACCCTGATGGGGATTGTGATTGTAGCTTGATTGGGACTTCCACCCCTTTCAATTAACTGTCTCGTTTCTTACACATACCTTCAATATTTAATGGCAGTTTATATTTTGGATGCAATATTTAAGTAGTAAGTTATTTTTGTGCCTGATTTTCTTACTTTCAATCCAGCCTTGAGATTCAGCCCACAAATATAGGGGCTTATTTACAAGCCCCTTTCGCCGCATCACTTTTTTGACGCACCAGCGGCGCAGTGTGCTGTCCCATATTTACAAGACCATGCAAAGCCAACCTGTAAGGCACTTTTCCTGGCCTAATAAATATGGCCCCTTTTTACACATCACTTTGTGTGAAAGGGGCATGCCATGGGTGTTGCTGTGAGTGTTCTCATGCAACCCCAATAGATTCTGCTGCATTCCCAGATTTACGACATTTTGTAAACCTGGGTATGCATCAGAATCCTATTCCTCCCCAGGGGAGGCATAAGGTGGCGCAACAAGAAGAAATACTTTTATTTCTCCTCCATTTTCCTCTTTATATATGTGCTGCATTCTGCAGCACACATAAAAAGAGGAAAGCAGCATCATCAATTGTTTTGTGCAGGAAGATGTCCCTTCCTGCACAAAAACAATCATCCCTGCAATGCAGGCAGCTTTGAAACATGACGCAAGGGTGCCGGCACTGGTGCATGGCAGCCAAATGTGCGCCATGCAGAGGAAAGCACAGGGATGCTTCACATTGTTGTAAATATGACGCATCCGTCTGCTTTTAAAATGGCACAGCTCGGCGCAGCAATATAGCTTGCAGCACCTAGCTGCATCATTTTGTTGTAAAAAAAGGCCCGAAAGGCTAATATCACAATTATTCAATACGCACAGGCACACACATTGTAACACGTACAGGCAAGAATATGCAAACAAGAGAGAGTGAAGGGAAACACACCATTACTGCACATACTCCTTGTGGGAAAATGACCATCAGAGCACAGAGAGCACCAACACTAAAATGCAACAAGAAGTGCATGGTCAGTCTTCATTGTCACAGTTAGTATACAGTGATTGCCTCTGATGGAGCACGGTTTTTGAAAATAAAATCTGCTCGATGACATCCACTCAGATGCATGTATTTTAATAATATTCGCAAAACTACTAATATAACACGAGAGAGTATAGCATGAGAAATGTGCGCAAGGCACAATAGTTGATTTTTTTTAGGTAAAATAATGTGAATATTGCTAACTGAATGTTATTCTGTTAAACTGCTTTATTTCTCATGAAAGTAGCGTAGGGTTTTAGGAAATTATTATCTCTTTTGCTAAAATAAATGTAGGCCTTAAGAAATGTTAAGGGATGTCCTGCCATGCTCCTGTTCTCCCATCCCTAAAAATGTATCAAGTGTTTCCTTAACGTTTCTGTCCTCCAAAATGTTTCAAATGCTTTCTTACATTGCAGATTATTAGTCTATTTCTGAATAAAATTTAGATTTCTTTCCTGTCTAGGCGAGGAGTGAAGATCACATGAATTTAACTGTAACAGAAATTGAATTCATTAGTAGCTACATTTTTTCCTCTTCCTCTGAAGAGGTTGTGTAGTGATTCAGACAAATGTTTAGAAAATATTAGTTTGGTCATTGTCAGTAGACAGCCACACCATCCTGTTTAGTCAATGAAAATGTTTGTAGAGAGTAGAGAATGCAACATTTTAGCATAAGAAAGGAAGTAGGCTACTATAAAGATTCCTGTGGGAGAGAGTTCCTCAGCTTGTTCACATGAATGGTGACCTGTCCTGCATTTTTGTTGCTGCTTTCCGTGCTGATTCCTGATTCTCAAGCTGGCAATACCTGAACCTAAGGGACTTTCTAGAGACCTTGTGCATCATTGGCTGAAGGTGTTGCTCTCGCTATTCCCTAATGGCCGTGGAGTTAGCTTTTCAGACTAATTGCACGCTGTGCATTTGTATTTTCTATTTTCGTAAGTGAAGACATTTTTCACTGATGTTCTTTCTTTCTCGCTTTCTCAATCCTCTTTACCTGACGTTCTGATGTTTCATGAATGAATTATATTGATTATTGTGAATGTATTTTGTACTTTATAACTGAATAATGACATTCCAATTTTTATATTGTAGTTGACCATTCACTTATGAAATAACAAGACAAACTAATAGAAAAGAATTGTATGTGTCCTTATTTTTGAGTTAATGATTGTAATGATCAATGTTTGGCGTATTTCTTCATTGTAGGTCCTTTTGGGGAATTAGCATTCCGTTTTTCATTATTTAATCCCTTTTAGCTCTACCAAAGATTCATTAGAAGACCTTTGATATTGCTAATCGAGTGATAGTGACTTATGGGCGGGTCATTAGAGTTATGATGCAGATTTTCTATATACTGGTTGGTGAGGATAAGTGAGCAGACAAAATCCTCCAACGCTGCCGCTGCATCAGTTTAGGTAGTTGCCTCGGATGGTTAGTTTAGACAAAAATAATGGGTAATAAAGAGACGGAGTTGAAAAGACAAGACAAACTTAAACAGTTTATGATATGTGTGTTTGTACCTTTATGTCACGTTCAGCTTTGTTGAATCTCAATTGAATTAGCGGGTCCGTCGTAGGCCTGAGATCTTCGTATGGCATACACTAAGCTTTATGTGCGTTGTCTGCTGTTGATGCGGTACTAGGCGGTTGTCAAACTGAAAGTTACTGCACAGGTAACTTTGTTGAATGAAGTAGGGAAGGTTTATGTGGGTCACTTCAGAAAGCACAACTAGGGAAGTCCCGAGAATTATCCACTTGTAAGAGAGCATAATCATGCTGGCCGAGGTTGTGATGGAGTGTAGAATTTCTTAGAGCGCATGAAAATACTTTTGTATTTCTTTTAGTGGAACAGACCAGCTGTGTTTATGTAGTTTGTTATTGTTTGTTAAAGACTTAAAAAGACATTGATGCTGATTTTGTTAATGGATGGTCAGTAAAAGGAGTGATACTGAAGTAACAAAGAGCGGCGCTGGTATTGGTTAGTGGTGAGTATACATCACCAAAAGGGCTGTGCTGCTATAGGCTAGTTGGTGTGAGACACGCAGAAATTGGACAAAGTAAAGTAACTTTGATTGAAAGCAGTGAAACATAAAACGGAAGGGACTTTATAGACTTATTTACTAATACAAACTTTTCAGAACTAAAAAGCGAGCATGAAGATATTTACATTTGTTAAAAACATTGTTTAGCAAAGATCAGTCAATGGTGATTAGAGAAGGGGTTTCTATAGCTCCTGAAGGTACGCCTGCATCATTCCTTGCGATAGAAAGGGGTCACTATACTTGTACTTGGCTGGAAAATTGCATAAAATATACGAAACAAGATGGTAATTTGTCATTTCCAGCAAATGGTACTTTTATTACTAATATTTTAGAAAATGTGAGGAGACAAATGAATAATTTGAGTCCAAATCCAAGAACTATGCTTCATGAAACTCTTAAAGAGTGGGATTATGAAGCATATGAAAGAGAAAGAGACAGACAACAGAATACATACAAAAATACAGTGAGTAGGTATTCTGAAGCAAAGTGGGATGCTCGGATAAAATTGTGGAGAAGAGGCACTGTTGAAGGAACAAGGATGTTTCTAGTTAGAGAGGTTCAGTTGACTGAAGGGGGGAAAATCAGGAGAAAAAGAAAAATACTGCACCACAAGAGAAGGATATTAATATAAATAATAGTACAGATGAGTTTGATAAAGATATTCTGAATTAAATATTGGTGATAGACCTCTGCCATATCAAGAGGAACAGAATGATACAGATACGAGCACAAGTGTTTCAAGTGCTTTACCAAGTGCTCCTTTAATTCAGCTTGAAGAACCAGTAAATAGACAACCTGAAGTTGTAAGTAAGATTCAAAATGTAAATAGCGACGAATTAGTGAGAATGAAATCAATGATGAACCCAGATGTTTTGTCGGTTTCAGTAACAATGGGACCTATAATCCCGACGTATAACTAGCAAGGACTTACTCGAGTAAATGCTTTAACTGTTCCAGGAATTGTAATGAATATATCACACAGACTATAGAAAGGTGATAAGAACAAATGGTGGTATGAATGTGAATGTAGCTACAGGATCAGAGGAACAATTGATTGATGTTTCAGAAAGAGAAGAGACACCAAAACGAATCATAAATATTGACCATAAGAAATTGATGAAAGTTGAAAGGAGAACGAATATACAGACACCTAATAGAGAAATGAGTGAAATGTACAGAGATCTTTAGGACCATCGCCAGAAGAGTTCGATGATTGAATTAGAGAAATAACTCCTGGTTGTAGTGGTCAGTATAAAGATGCATACATAGATGTGAATAAATTGAAAGGGGACCTGGAAGAAACGATTGCAGGTACAATTAGTCCAGAGAGACTGAGTAAATATCAGGAGGATGAATTGTTATTCTTGTGTAAACATATTACGAGAAAAGCAAGAAGTTTACATGAGCCTTTTGCTGAAGTTGCACAAATGTATGGAGTAGACATTGAAGTATCTGAAAAATCTGCATGTATCAGAGAGACAATTACAGATTAAAGAACTGATTACCACACTAAGACGTTGGGTAGAGTTAGATAGATGGAAAGGAAGATGGGCAATAAAGAAGGATGAAGTGGGTGTGTCAGCAAAAGCTGCTTTGTTATTGTACCCTTTATGTGACACAAAAAAGGAATTAGTACCTGAGGATGCGGTTACAGCATACCCAATGAGAGGTACCAGGAGGTGGTTTTGTACAGATTGCACGGTCGAGACAAGACGCATTTTAATTTACAAATGATTTCCCTAGGTTGAGAGAAAAGCCTGTTGAATGGTATAGACAAGTAGAAAGATTTGTGAAAGTTAAAAGGTTTTGTGGGTTGATTTTTAAGGTCTTTTTGATATTGTTATCCCAGCAGATTTGTGGATTGAGTGTAAAATTGCCGTAGATTGGCAGAAAAAAGAGTATCAAAGAGATCTAAAAACAGGGGCACCTTCAGAAGTTATGGAAAAATATAATCAGGTCATTACATTTTTAAAGGGGAAGATTTCTCTGAAAGATAAAGATTGGGTAAACATAGACAGAACTAATCAGGAATTGAAAGAATCAGTGCATGCATATCACGAGAGGCTTCTTCAAGTATTTAAACAATACAGTGGTATAGAAAATATCACAGAGAAAGATATGGGACACGCGGTGTATAGGTTTGTGTATGGATTGAGACCTGAGATAAGGGCTATGATTCAGCAGCATTAAATATGTTGGCAGAGTCAATCAGTTGATGAAATACTTTGTTATGCAAAATATTGTGAAGATGACATAGAAATGAGGCACAAGAAATTGAAGGAGAAATTATTGTTGGCTCAGATGAAAGCAGCAAAGAAAGGGGGTTATTTGAGTTTTGATTCATCAGATGATTTTCAGGGAAATGGTCAGACTACTACTGGAATGAATAGTGTACTTTCAAATGGCAATAATGTGACACAAATGATCCTTATGGGTCTAGTAAGAGGTAGAGGTTATTGCAAGGGATAAAGAATAATTGAAAAAAAAATATCCTTGTCATATTTATGGTAAATTTGGACACTGGCGATGCAAGTGTAAAAGTTTAGTAAATAATAGAGGACAGCGAGGAAATGGTAACCAATAGCAAATGCAGAATCAGGATTATCAGGTACAGATGAATCAGGTACAAATGAATCAGGTGCAAAATCAGAATTCACAAATGCAGGTATCAAATAACAGAGGACAGAGTATGCAAATACCACAAACTCCAATGCCAAATCAGCATGTGAATGGTCAAGCACAAAAGTATAATGCAAATGTGGGTTTTCATGCTAATGGTCACAGGAACTCAAATGTGCAGGTGGCTTCACAGTATTTGATGCAGTCAGAAGAGAATGATTCAGATACATCACAAAGACGGTGCCTGAGGAGGGAGGAAGGGTGCGTTCTTGGCACATCTCTAGAGGCAGATCAGTCAGGTCCCTACGTGGATGGCAAGGTTGAAGGTAATTTCATTACATTCCTCATAGGTACTGGAGATACTTGTGCCACTGTGAGAACTGTGGAAATCCCAAGCCTACCCCTCTCTGGAGAAAGTATTCAAGTTATAGGAGTCTCAAATAAATGTATTAAAACATCAGTGACAAAACCAATGAAAGTTCAAATTGGCAATTTTCAAAAATTACACAAATTTGTTGTGTGTGATACTAGTCCAGGTAATCTGTTAGGAAGGAACTTACTGTGTAAAACGAACTGTTCCATTTATTGTACCCCAGATGGAATAGCCTTTCACACAAAAGACGAGGATGTGATTTTTAAAATGTTAAGGCAGGGAACAGAAGTGAATGAGATGTATTCTTTTCTTACAATGAATGATTTGCCTGTTGAGTTGAGAGAAACAGTGTCATCTGATGTATGGGAGTTTACTGGGAAAGATATTGGATTAATGAAAAGAGTTGCATGGATTCAAATAACAGTAAAGCCAGATGCAGATTTCCCAAAGATACGACAGTACATAATGAGTCCTGAGACGATTGCAGGAGTAACACCTGAGATTTTTATGCTGGTTGAACAAGGCATACTAAGAGAAATCCTTAGAAGTCCATGCAATTCACCTATAATGGGAATTCAGAAACCGAATGGGAAATATAGGATTGTACAGGACCTGAGAAAAGTTAACTAAATTGTTATACCTTGTTGTCCAATTGTACCTAATCCAGCGGAACCTATATCAAATCCTATGTGATGCAGATTGGCTTTCAGTAATCGATCCGTGTCAAGAATTTTTTCCAATACCCTTTCGTCCAGATAACCAATATTTATTCACATTCCGGTTCGGAAACCGTGTTTTGGCATGGTGCCGAGCTCCTCAAGAGTACAAGGAAAGCCCCTCAATCTTCAAGCAGAAGAAATGTTTGGAGTCATTGGTAATGCCTAAAGACTCAGTTCTGGTCCAATATATCGATGACCTTTTGGTGGCATCAAAAATGAGAGAAGACTGTGTGAAATATACAATTGCTCTATTGAATCATTTGGCAGTAGGTGGGCATAAAGTGTCACCGGCGAAATTACAATTCTGTGAGAAAGAAGTTTTTTATCTAGGTCATATCATTGAAAAGGGAATTCAGAAAGTTTTTCAGGATCAGGTCAATGCCATTATGCAAATGAATCTGCCAAAAACACGAAAGAGGTTTGAATCTTTTTTGGAATGTTTGGATATTGCAGGCAGTGGATATGAATTTTTCACTTATTGCCAAGCCATTACAGAGATTGACACACAAAGATGTTACAGATCTAAAACAGCTTGATGTGGAAAGTATGAAAGCATTATTGGAGTTGCAAGACAGTTTATGTCAAGCACCAGCATTAGGAATGCCAGATTTTGACAAAGAGTTTGAAATATTTTGTAATGAACGTTGTTAGATTTGGGGTCTCTAGTTGGCACAGGTAGGTACTTGTGACAAATAGGGACCCTCTCCTCTAGTCAGGATAAGGGGATTACACTCCTAATATAACCCCTGCTCACCCCCTTGGTAGCTTGGCATGAGCAGAAGGGCTTTACTTCAGAGGCGTTGTAAGTTAAGCAGTTTTGACCACATACAGTAACCCAGTGACAACACTACAAATGTACACCACACAGGTTTTATATAAAAAATAATTAGACTTTATATAGAGTTACCACAAGACCATAAACGAAGAAAATACACACTAGGATTACTTTAAGATGGTCGGTTGGAATTCCGAACCTGCTTTGTAAAGCCTCAAACCCAATTATCTTATCATCCTCCAGAATATCCCGAGAGTCTTAACTCCTAATTCTTTCCATAGCTGAATGTTCCTATCGGTTCTCAGCTGAGGAAAGAGGCTAGAGTTTCCAAGGTGTAGATGTGAATGTATCTTTGGAGCATTAAAAAACTTTAGAATAGATTTCCAAACCAGCCAAGCACTATACAAAGTCTTAAATCTAGCCCTTTTATACAATCTCCTTTCTCACGCAACAGTAGCCCAGTAGCCTTTCCCCCCAGCAACATCTTAAAACTCGGGGGAAGTTTCTGTACATCCATGTTTCCACTCACAGAGTCCACCTCAAATTGAAAAAAGATAGACATTTGAATCAACATGCAAGACCAATGATAAAGTCTAAGATTCGGGAGTGCCATCCCCCCTTTTCCCTAGGTAATGATATTAGGCCGGTAGTGAACCTAACCTTACCGTACTGCCAAATAAATCTTATAAATGTAGATTCCAAACTTTCCATTATTGTTTTATCTATAAATAGGGGTATGGTATGGAACAGGTAAAGTACTCTGGGGAACATTAACATCTTTAATGCGTTGACCTTTCCTACCAACGAAAGATGTAGTACATCTAGTCTTTTTAATTCAGCTTCTATAGATTTGGCAAGGTTAGGGTAATTTTCTTCAACAATTCGATCCACTGAGGCATTGATTTTCACCCCTAAGTAGATAGCAGAATCGACGAATCTAATATCAGATTTCACTATATTTTTCGAACAAACTATCTGTGTTTTTGATTCGTTCAAAAGATATCCCGAGCCATAGCCAAAGTCCTTTGCCATCTGGTTCAGGGCCCGGAGCGCCTGCTGTGAATTTGTAGTGATAACCGCCAGATCATCAGCGTAGGCCAAGTTCTTATGTGTGTACCCATTAAAATTCACAGGGGTTATCATCGGACACTCAAGGATTTCCTGTATGAGACGGTTGATATACAGAGAGAACAGGATGGGTGAGCAGGGACAGCCCTGACGCGTATCTCTCTTAATATCGATTTTCCCCGATTTCTCACCCATCACCGTAACCCTTGCTCTCGGATCTACATACATGACTTTAAGAGCTTTGATCATTTTTATGCCAAAACCTCTCCCGTCCACAATACCCCAGAGAAAGTTCTGCGTCGAGCAGGATCATGGCCATCTCCCCCCGTGGCAGCCTGGGCGTCAAACAATGTTATTACTCTGTTTATGTGATCTGTGATACCACGACCTGGGACGAATCCATGCTGCCACGGGGGGTAAGACCCGGGCTGTAAGACCCTGGTTTTTCGCTTGGTTTCCCCTTCTTGTGGAAAATCACAATATTAGTTTCCTTCCACGAATCTGGAACTACCCCAGTGTACATAATCCCGTTAAACAAATCAACCAGTAGTGGGGCAACTTCAGATTCGATCGCTTTATAAACGTCGAGAGGGGTCCCGTCTGGGCTGAAGCTTTGCCAGGGGTTAGTTCTCGCAATGCTGCTACAACCTCACTCTGTGTACTGTCCCTATCTAGGTCTTCCCTGGTTGCATCGTCCAGGCGAGGGCCCCTATCCCGATACTCGCCCCCCTGAATCATAAAGTTTCCTATAAAAATTCTCAAAAACCCTCACTATATCTTTCAATTCGAAATATTCATTCCCTTCCTCTTCTATACATGAGATTATATATTTAGCTCTTTCCTGCCTTAGCCGGAGGGCTAGAGCTCTACCGGCTTGCTCCCCTGTTTCGTATCTTTTAGCCCTAGTGGATTGGAACTCACAAATCGCCTTTTGGGTTACCTCCTTCTGCAGTTCTGCTTTAACCGTCAGCAGCGCATTTTGACTTTCGCTGCTGTCCTCTCCTGAGGCAATATCCTTTACATGTTGCTCTTCCGCCCATGCTAGTTTCTCCATTAATGCCTCAACCTTACATCTATCATCTTTTCTCATCCGTGCAGAGCAGCTTATAGTTTCCGCCCTTAAAGCAGCCTTGAAAGCCTCCCAAACCCCATTTCGTGAGGTGCTAACGCATGGCCAAATAGTTCGAACTCTTACGGCTCAAAGACTAAAGCCCCCTGTCTTGGTGGATATTCCCGTAGTGGAGGCACTAGCTAGAGGATGTAAGAAGATTAAATCAGTGTACAATCTTTTGTTAATGAATATCCAAGATGATATTGAGAAGACGGAACATAATTGGGCTATAAAACTGGGTAATTCGAATGTTGATGTGGATCTAGCGTTATGTCTGAATAAAAAGATTTTCCGGGCCCCTAATTTACGGGCCCAGCACTTTAAAACAGTTTTTAACCTTTATCATACTCCCGCAAAATTATTCACCTGGGGAGTAAGAGAAAATGATAGATGCCCGCGATGTAATGATAGCCAAGCAGATATCTTACATATGTTTTTGTCACTGTAATCGGTTAGAGTCAATAAGAGACGAGATAATGACATTTCGGGAGGGGCTGCTAGGTCATAAGATCGATCTATCCCCGACTCTGATGTTATTGGGTACGGACTCTAAGTTGAATCTTTTGAAGGAAGAGGAAGCCCTAGTCTTTATGTCAGTCGCTGTACTAAGGATTTTAATTTCGGCAGGCTGGAAAGATGTTACAGCTCCCTCTTTCCAGATGTGGATTTCTAGATTATTAGGTATACACAATGTGGAATCCTGCCTATATGAATTGAAGGGGGTTAAAAAACGGGAGATGAGAAGACGCATCTGGGCCCCCATAACAAACTGGAGGGAAGCTAGATTATGCTAGATGGCCGTATGACAATGTAATGTTAGCGAAAGAATGTTTTATAAGATCAACCTTTTATAAGTATATGTCTCTATTTTAACTGTGCATCTATTTATTCCTTGATTGTTATTGCTACTCTTTTGTATATTGATTTTAGGTATACTTGTAATGAAATACTCTGTCCTTTATGCATCCTAACCCTAATAACAAATATTTTTTTTAAAAAAGGATTACTTTAAGATGGCAGATTTAAGCTTAGTTCGGTTCAGTTCTTAGATGCGACACTCTGCGTCAATGTACCTTAGGTTGTGTTGCGCTTTCACAACAAGCAATGTTGCAGCGATGGAAAATGTTCAGATACAAAGAAATAAAGACGTGAAGATCTTCCAGATGCGGCACGCTTCTCAGGGATGCGAGAAATTTTGAGTTCGATGCGTGGACAGCAGAGGCGACACCCTTACGATGCGACAGCAATAGCTCCAGCGGCGACGCTCGCCTCCCACGATGCGCGAAGCTTCCGGTTGATGCAACAACTACAGCGGTGACATCCAAGATGTGACGGCAGCAGCTCCAACGGCGGCGCGCTTCTCAGGGATGCGAGATGCTCTTGGTCAATGTGGTGCAATGCGACAGTTCCAGCAACGACACCCTCCTTCAGAATTGCGATGGCAGGCACAGCGACGGCGACACGCTCCGACCTCATTGTGAGATTCTTCTCCTGATGCGGTGCAGTGCGACAACTACAGCAGTGACACCCTCCTTCGGAGTTGGGCAGCTGCAGGACGGCTTCACGCTTCCTCTTCTTTGTGGCACCCTTCTCTCTGTTGTGGGGCAGTGCGACAGTTCCAGCGGCGACACCCTCCTTCGGCGTTGCAAAGGCAGGCCCAGCAATGGCGAAAAGGTTCTTCTTGTTGAGTTGCGCTTCCAGCTCCTTGCGACACACAGTTCCTCAGAAGGCCCAAAACAGCACCCGGCACTTCCAAAAGAACTCTGGAGAGCTGTAGGTGAAGTCTGTTGTCCCTGAGACTTAAGCAGGAGGCAAGCTCTTTTCCAAGCCCTGGGAGATCCTTTGCAAGTTGAAAGCAAAGTACACAAAGCTCTTTTCTCCTTCCTTTGGCAGTAAGGCAACCACTGCAGGCCAATCCCTCCAGCAGCACTTCAGCCTGGGAATAGTCTCTCCCCAGTTTCTTCCTGTTCCTCTCTTCAGTAAAGGTTTCTTCTTGTAGTCCAAAGTGATCTAATTTCATGGGATCAGGGACCCAATATTTATACCCCAAAATCCTTTGGTCTTTTAGGGGAGAGGGGCCTTTGCCCAGTCCAAACCAGTTCTGAAGCACTCTGTTTACCAGACTTTTCCTTGCCTTTCACAGGGCAGGCACATCAGAAGCCCCACAGGAGGTGGAGCCAGCATTGTGGAAGGCAAGTACAGTCCTGGAGCACTTTGTTTACAGGATTCAATCTCTTCTTTCAGTGTGCAGGGCAGAGACATCAGCCGCTCCCCAGGGGGTGGAGACAGCATTGTGAAAGGCAGACACAGCCCTATTCAAGGTTCAGGTGCAACTCCATCTTCCCAGCTAGATGCAGATCTCTCTATTCACCACAGAGTGACTCAGCCTGTCTCCTGGAATTCCCCAGCCCTGTCACTCACAAAGCCAGACATAGGAATACACAACCAAGCAGAGGCAGGTTTGAATGGTTAGACAAGCAAATACCAACTTTCTAAAAGTGGTATTTGCAAACACAGAATATTAAAACCAACTTCACTAAAAGATGTATTTTATTATTCTGAGTTCAGGCATACTAAACTCGAATTTCTACTGTGTTCTCTGAGACATTTTGGCCTATGGAGAACAGGTAGCCTTGCAATAGTGAAAAACGAAAATGGCTGTAATTCACTATTAGGACATGCCACACACACCAGGGCTTGTCCTACCTTATACTTACAATGCACCCTGCCCTTGGGCCTACCATAGGGGTGACTGATATGTAGAAAAGGGAAGGTTTAGGGACTGGCAAGTGGGTGCACTGGCCAAGTCAGCATGACAGTGCCAGACTGCACGCAGGCTCTGCAAAGGCAGACCTTAGACACATTTTACAAGGCTGCTTCTGTGGGTGGCACAACCACTGCTGCAGGCCCACCAGCAGCATTTGGATTTACACACCCTGGGCACACTCAGTGCACTAGACTAGGGTCTGACAAGTAAACCAAATAGCCAAACATGGAACCACTGATTAATACATCAATTTACAGTAGGGAGCACTTGCACTGTTGCACTGGATAGCAGTGGCACAGTGCCCAAAGCATCTAATACCAGCAAAAATACATGAGGCAACAGTAAAAATGGAAGGGAGACCCACGCCAATGGTGCCATGTCCAACAAACGTGATGGTTGAGTACTTTCAGTTCTAACTCAAAATCACGGAACAGCATGAAGGCCAGTGGCATAATTTTCTGCCTCGTTGGATCCAGTCGCTGCAGCATTACCAGGATGTTTAAAAACAGTTGCTGCTACTTGTGTGAGTCTTGAACAGAGTGAATCAATTGTAATGGGCTATCCTTTGAAAGTATATGTGCCACATTGAGTTGAGATTTTTTTAACACAAAATCGTACACAGCATCGTACAAGCAGTCGGTTAACAAAATATGAATTGGTAATATTGGGAGCTGATAATATGACAATAGTAAGAGGTACGACTTTGAATACAGCTACGTTGTTACCAGCACCAGGCTGTGAAGTGGTTTTCGTTGAAATTGATCATGATTATTTGGATGTGACTGAGTTGGGTACCAAACCAATGTTCTGTTGTTTGTGGATGGATCGTGTTGAAGGGATTCAGAAGGTTGTTTGAGAGGGGCATATGCAATCTGCACAGTGGCAAATATGATTGAAGTATCATGGTTGAAAAGAGTGAGTTCTGCACAAGTGGCTGAGCTAGTGGCTCTTACTAGAGAGTGTTGCTTAGCAAAACAAATGAGAGTAACAATATATACTGATAGCCATGCTTTGGGGTGGTCCATGACTTTGGGAAATTATGGTCTCAGTGGGGATATTGACCTCTTCGGGTTCACCTATACAAAACGGAGAGTGTGTAAATGATCTACTGATAACACTACAATTGCCAGCACAAATTGGGGTGGTGAATTGTTCAGCACATCGATCCGGCTGGGAATCTCACACTGGGCAATAGTCATGCTGATGAGATTGCACGATTTTGTGCTTTGAATTCAGTCAGTCAGTCACACAGCTTTATTCGATTTTTTTAAAACGGATCATAAAAGCACAAGTTATCTAAAAATTCCAACACAATATGTACACATATATACACATTTAAAATAAGAATTAAACAGTTGCAGTGATCCAGGTAAATTCATATAAAAACGTTTATGAAAAAAGCAGTTCAGAATTTAAAATTAATTAATTAGTTGTTGCTACTAAAATGTTGTCCCATCTTTTTCCTCTTCCTAAGACAAGCCCAAAAAAATGAGGCAACAGTACAGCATGCAAATGGATCCGGTAGAGATTTTAAAACGTACATGGCCACCTGGCACTGCCTAAAATTGAGGTACCTCAGGATTGGGAGTATGAATGTTTTCCTTTCCTCTGTATAGGTCTTGCAAAATAATACAATGTGTAGATCTGACTGTACTGCGTAGTTGTTACAGGGACAGGGTAAGAGGTCTGATAATTTATGTTTATTTAGGGGGTATCCCAGGAGTAACGGGATCATGTTCACGCGGAAACGCAAAAGGATAAATCTGTGTTGCGCATTATTTATGCATGATAAATACTGAAAACCTTCCCCCGATCTTGGTGGTACCACATCATAAAGAATGGAGGAATGATGAATACGTTTCTTTTCTCTTCGGGCATACTTTGATCTCTTAATGAATAAATCAGTTATTCTTTCCTTTGAAACCCTTTTGCAGGACTCAGGGTCCTGAAATAATTCTTCCATCCCTAACACTTTCAGATGGACCCTTAACGTAATGTAACCATCCAATTCTTTTATAATAATCTAATTTACAACAGTCCTTGATAATGGTTTGTGTCAAATCCACTGTAGACCCACACCATACTGATAGCCACAACAAGACTGGAGCCAGTCTTATGTTGTCGCTCAAATAAGGAAGCCCCAATTCACAGTGTAAAATATGATTTAGGGCTGATTGCGGTAAGGACACACGGGGCCTCATTTATGAGAAATGACGCATCGCTGCGTGAACGCAGCGATGCGTCGCTTCTCAGTGCGCACTCCTTGTGTCATGATTGATGAGTTATATTTATAATATGACACATCATGTCGCTAGGAGTTACAGATACGTCAGTATTTCTGACGTATCTGTAGGCACAAAAGTGACGCATTGCTGGAGTGTGTCACAAAAGTGATGCAACTCCAGCAATGTGTACTTTCACATGGGCAAGTCACATGCTGTTAGTGCCTGCGCCAGTCTTACTCCTGCCATGAAGCAGGCGTAAGATTTTGATGCATTAGCGGCCAAGAAATGGCGCCGTGAAATCTTATAGATTTCACTGCGTCACTTCCATGACCCTTTCTTGCATCAAAATGCCCCCCTTGCATACATTATAACTGGCACAGGTATAATGTGGCGCAGGGGTTTACAAAGTGACCATCTAACTAGATGCGTCACTTTGTAAATATGGCGCAACAAGGCGCATTTTTTACGCCACTGGTGCGTCTCAAAAAGTGATGCACCAGCGGCGTTAAAGTGACGCACAGCCTGATAAATGAGGCCCACGGTTTTTAAAAAAGGAGTCTTCTATTTGTTGTAGCGGTGCAACATTAGCCACACTTCTGCCCCATATGGTGCAGCGGACTTTGTTTTAGCTGAATATATATTCTTAATTGCATCCAGTGAGCTGCCTCCCAACTTCGTAGCAAATCTTTTGACAGCGTTAACAGTCCTTTGCATGCCCTGGGCTCTTGCTGCCACTAAATTAGACCATGAGTGGTCTTTATCAAAAAACACTCCAAGGTAAGAAAAGGAGTCGATTGTCTCGATTTTCTTGCCTGCTAACTGGAAATGGGGATGTGTCTTACCTCTTGCGGCTCCAGACACGATTACAAATGATTTCGATTCATTGACCTTTAGGTCAAGGGAGGCCATAAAGGCAGAGTAGGCTGTGATTAGCGTTTGTAGGGCTAATCCCGATCTGGCCATCAATACCACGTCGTCAGCGTACGCCAGAATCGGAAGGGGGATACGATCAAATTTAGGCACATCCACCGGTAGAGCAGACAGGGCGGACTCTACCCTGTTCGTATAGATTGAAAAAGGAACGGGGCAAGCACACAACCCTTTCTTACTCCCTTTTCGAATTTAAAGAGGCGAGTGCACTCCCCCTTCCTGCCATACCTTACACAGGCAGTGGCATTGGCATACAACTGCCGTATGAAACCAATTATTGGTGGATCGATACCCATGCCCTCCATCATGGACCACAACCTCGGGTGTGACACACAGTCAAAGGCCAAGGTTAGGTCCATGAAGGCCATGTACAGTTTTCTGGCTTTTTGCTTTTAATTATATATATATATATTTTTTTTTATATTTTAATATTTGATTGATGTGGACCAACAAATTGATTAAATTGCTAAAACAGAATGCAGATTAATGTTCTCATCTGTTGAAACAAGGGATGAGGTGAGAGATCTACAGGAAGAGGCAAGTGATTCAGAGAAAAATGGGTACATAAAATCAGGATGTATATGCAAATCAGATGATGAAGTGTGGTTTTATAAGGAAGGAAGACCAGTATTGCCAGATAGTTTGTTATTACAGATAGCAAGGGTCTACCCATGGTCCAGCACACATTGGGAGGCATGCAATGATTAGATTGTTTCGGCAAGAATGGTTTAACTCTAAATTCAGAGTTATAGCAAAACGACTCTGTCAAAGATGTGCCATTTGCCAAAAACAGAATGCAGGGAGAAGACTGTGGTTAGTATGGGGCGGATTGGCAAAGCTGTAGGACGATTTATGAGGATGCAAATTGACTTCTTAGAGATGCCTCCTTGCCAGGGACTATAATATGTTCTTGTGGTTGTTTGTCTGTTTTCTCATTGGGTAGAGGCATATCCAACAAGGTGTAATGACATAAATGCAGATTTCCTTCTCTGATACACAATTAACTTTGTCATTCAGCAACCGGGAGAACCCTAGTTCTGATTGTATAAGGCCATGCAACTTAAAAGACCCCTCTACTTCCAGGACCAAAGCCTTATTAAATGTCCCATCTGCTGAACCTCAGAACAAACACCCTGCATTAAAAGGACTCTACTTTAATGCAAGGTCCATCCCCAAAAATGTGATGAAAATGTGGGATTTCCTCACAACCTTGCAACCAGACATCTGCTTTATCAGTGAAACCTAGATGCATCCTTTAGCTTTTCGTTGCATTCCCAAAGCATTTCCCGACAACTATAAGCTGGTTAGACATGATGGGAAATCTGAGTTGGGAGCAGGAGTAGCCATTACATTCCTGGACTCCCAAAAAAGTGGAGCGCATTGATTCTCTACTATCCGACTGGACAGAGATAGTTGTCTTTTAGCTGGAAACCTCCCCATGCGAACTATGGAAAGGTGCACAAGCATATCACCTCCTGGAGCCAAGAAATATTTTAGTCATAAATTAGCAGAACGTCTATCACCACATGTGCTAGCCATGGATAATTTCTTTCTGGTAGGGGACTTTAATTATTATGCATAAAGAGTTGCTGCTTGTGTCGCTCCTACTATCTGGTCCTAAACAAATTCACCAACCCTCTTGCCTGCACTTCAGTCATCCCCACTTTTAAGACACTATGTGACATTTTGGCAAACCATTTTCAAACAAAAATTGAAAATGTCTATCAGAATTTCCTCACCACTTCTGCACTTCCCATCAACTCATGTCCCACACACTTTCCATGCAGAGGTACTTCAGTAGTGCTTGAAAGCTTTGAGCCTATCACTTAAACTCAAATATTAGACCTTTTAGCTAAGGATAAATCAGGCTCTCCCTCTGATCTCTGTCCTCCTCATAGAATGTCCACACTATCCACTATATTCACTCAAACCATCACATGATTGTGCAACTGATCGCTGACCCTATCTATTCTTCCCCAGGAGTGGAAATTGGCACATGGTATACCCATTTAAAAAAAAGCTGAATGCAGATTCAAAGGAGCCAACTAACTACAGTGCATTTCACTTCTTCCTTTGCGTGACAAGGTTCTGGAGTTATATATGAATAAACAAATGTCCTCCTATTTGGAGAACCATCATCTTTTGGATACTTCACAAGCTGGCTTCAGAGCTTTGCATAGCATTGAAACTGCCTTACAACCAGTCGTCAACTCTGTTCGACTACCTCTAGTTGTCGGAACTCTGGCAATGCTAATTCTTCTTGACCTGTCAGTGGCATTTGATACCGTCTCACATCCAGGGAATAGCCCTTGACTGGTTCAAAGATTTTCTTAATGACAGGACCCAAATGATTTCCAGAATGTGCCCTCTCTGGTGGGTGGGTGTAAACTGCACCATGTGTTGATCAGGTCATGTGTAGCTAGGATTTCTAACAGTTGTCTTTGGGCATCTGTGTAGTGGTGAGGTTGTGGGTGCTGTCGATCTATCGTTGGGTCTAGGGTTAGGATAAAACCCCCCATTCCACGTGAGTGGAGCAGATGTAAAGTATTTGCCCCCAAAATACATTGAAGAACATAGGTTCATCAATGTTAGGGCCTAAGCATCAGGCAAGATTGATGGATTGGGAAGTCAGTCGCCCCGATGAAATACAGTATCGTCCCTGGGGGTCAGCCCTATCTCCTATCAGTACATATAGGACATTTTTCTTGATAAGTATCACCCTCCCTCGAGCATAAGTGGAGTATGTCGAATAGCATCTATATGATACCCATCAGGATACAATTGTAACCGGGGATGCAGGGCCCATATGAGTCTCTTGAAGCATAGCTACATGGATATTGTGAAGGTCAAAATATGCCAATACATTACGACTATGCCTGGGGTTCCCCAAGCCTCTCATGTTCCACGTGATAAGATTATAGCTAGCTGGGGTTGGCATGTCATTGATCATACAATGAGCCTGTAATGTACGGTGTAGTTTGAATGGAATAAAGACAGTGCAGTATCTTGAAGTAAGGTCTGCATTTAGTGTCGTTGTATCTGTCACCAACTTTCCCTCCCAATCCCCCCTCAATGCAGTGGTGTAGTCCTGCCTCCCTCCCACATCAGCAGCCCAATCCTGATGTGGCTTACGTACCCACCCTCCTGTCTTTTCCCAAAAGAGCTCAATAATGGAACGCTATCCTCCATTGTAAGAAGATTCGGTAAGACCATAAAAAACAGAAGAGAATAAAACAATAACCAATTAGCAACAAGCTTGTTAGGGTTGTTCTGTAGCTCTCTAGGCTCATTATTTTATCTGTGGCAAGTGGGAGGTGTCTACGCTGAAGGTCAGTGTTACAGGCCCAGGCTCAGCTTGCGGGCAGGTCTTGAGCACGTCTGTTTTCCCCGTGGGCGCGGGACGCCGAGGTTTCAGGCCACATCCGGTGCCGGAGCAACACAGCGCAGTAGCCTCTTCTCTCTCTACAGCGTTTAGGATGGTAGGTGCTGTCTCTGTTTTTTGCTACCCCCGCGGGTTTGTTACCCAGTCTAAGCCTTGTGAACGCTGACCGGAGCCTCTGTCCTGCGTTGATAGCGCCTCATGGCAGCGATTGCTCATGCCTTTCCTGCGATAGCGGCCGGCCGCAGATCATTTGGCGCTCCTCTCCTGCATACTCCACAGCCCCTGCTCAGGTCAGTGGATTTGTCAGCCTCTGGGGGTCAAGCGCAGGTTGCCCTCTCGCGTGATAACTTCTTGGGGGGTGGGGGTGATTGCCTACTGGCACTGCGGCCGACCTCTCCAGTGGCTGCAGCTCAGCTTAGTTTACCAGCCATTTTGAAGAGCAATTCCGGGTCTGGTCAGCACTTCAGTCTATTAGCTCACCCACAGCTCTTATCTGCTTTGTTTTTTCACCAGGAGACATCAGGGCGCATTCCGCATGCTGTTCCCTGCAATTTCGGTACTTGTAGGGGGAAATTGGGCAGGATGGTTAAGGATGTTGGTCCCGGGCTGCAAGGAGCCTCACGCAAGTGCGGCCATCTTGCTTGTGCGCCCTCTAGCGCTCCCCTTGCATTATTTAAATGTAAGGCCCCTGAGAGGTCACAGTCCCTGGGGCTGTGGTGGAGGACATACACGCCCCCCACACTAACTTATGACATAGCCATGGGGAGGTGGCAGTCCCTGAGGGTGGGTCGCATGAGCACCCTGCATATTTTTTAAAACATACCTACAGGATTTGGCCCACCCGGGTGCTTCTTTCAAGAGTTTCACAGTAGCTGATGACAATCTTGAGCAACAGTCACCGGACATGTGATATATTAGTCCACAATTGCTCAAAAATGATCCTGTACTTGATATTTCATTCGATATACTAATGTATTACAAAAATAATCTATAGGAGCTATACCTACCAATAGCCCTCACTTATCGTCTTACCAAATAATCAATCAGTTGGCAGTGAAGAAAAGTCAATCGTTTATTAAACAACCAATACTCTATATAGAAGAGCCCCTCCTACGTCATCCAGCCAGTAAGTGGAGAAGACCGCCGATTCACACCCAATACATGGCATATATACTTTCATTGCATTACATGAGATCACTGTACATGGAAAATTACTGGTAGGCACAGTAGTTAAAAGGAAAGACCTTATATGGCACACAAAGCTCATTTAGAAGTCTGCTTCTGTTATTATTGGAGAGGGTCAGGAGGGGTGACTCCCTTTCGTCTCAGTGCCTGGGAGCACGAGTTCAGCGCCTCTAGGAATGCGCTTATCACCTCTGAAACCAGATGCGACCTTGGGTCTCAGAACAAGAAAGAATAGTACATATTCGGTTCTCTGTATAACTCAACTAACAGGGCTTACTCGGCTGGTGGAAAGGGGTGGCACATGACCACCGTTCAAGTCCAATTCGTGGTCTGCGTACGAAAGAAATATAAAACAGAAGACGAAGGAAAGTTCCTGCATTGACATAAACGATTAGTGTAATCTATAATATACAGGTGAATATAGATACATCGTGCTAACACAAAAGATTAATACGAATTGATGAAATCAATTTCATCCCTCAGAACCACCCTTTTAGCATGATGTAGCTAATTAAGGAAATTAGTCCTCAAAATACCCTTGTCAATTTGCATCATCTCTCGTATTTCTTGTTGGACCATTTGGGCTTTAGCTTTAGTAGGGGCTCTTTCACAGAAGAAGTGGACACAGAGAAAACAGGTAAAGATAACACCTGCTATACCAACTAACACCATCAGGATCTTCCAACCCCAGGTAGACAATAAACCCCAAAACCACCCAGAAAGGGACCAGGTTCCTTCCTGTGTCAGCATGTATTTTAGAGGACAGAGGGGGCGGAGTCAGGGATATACACACAACAGGAGCTGCCGATCAGGCTGCAAGCTCCTCCTTGATCTGCTAAGATAACATCTAGCACCATGCGATTTTGAAGAGAAACAAGTCTCGTAGCCTGAAGCTCCACTGTCAAATTGGTTAATATGCCGGCGGTGGTATTTATAACTCTCTCAACTACTCGAGATAGGCGTCTTACTTTTTTACTAGTGATGATGGGCCCCCAAATAGGGAATACTCCTTTGATAATGTCAATGAAGTGCTGTTCAGGAATTTTGGTCTGATCTATCTCGGATGTATCCAATCCTCGCTGATCCTGTATCTCAGGCAAACTTTGTCCATCTAACCTATGGTCTTTATGATAATTGGAGGGTGCTATATAGGCGGGTGGACAAAGAAAAGATAAATAACAGTGACCTGTCCATCCCCGGGGAAGCCGTGTGTAGGCATTCTCGCCACACACAAAATAAACATTTGGAGGTGTTAACAACGAAGGGCTACTAAAAATGCACAGTCGATATGTATAATTACAACGGCTATCTCCTACTGAAATATGCCCCATTCCCTGTACACAAAAGGCAGAGGTGCTATTTATTATGGGGACCGGGATAGCTCTATCATCAGTAACATTCCGATCCTGAAATTGCTGGAAATACTGGGTGAAATTAATTTCCGCAAAGTCAAGGATTTCACTTTTTGCAACCAGGTCACATTCTCATATTCTGTATATAGATTCATGCAGGCATTTGGGTCCAGCGAACCTTCTCCATCATTCCTTTGTACATCAAAACCCTGGTGTACTTCTATATAGGCCAGAATCATTTCATAATCACGCTCCGAGTACCAAATGAATCTACTGTGTAATGGAGGTACATCATAGACAGCAATTTGAACCAGGCCTCACAACTTCCTAAATAGGATAAAGGCAGTGAAATAAAAAGATCATGTTTATGCATCACTGAAGGCAGCAAACCACAAACCCAACAATTTGTCGTATTGGTAGCGCTATGAGTTTGATGCAACATCCCTACAAATACATTCTTAGCATAAGTCTGGCGATGCCTTTCCTTGTGAGGGGCTAATGTAAGGAAATAATGCTCAGTGGGCGGAGTGGAGGTTCCCAACACAATATGCATAGGCTGGTGGAATTCTAAATATAGAAACACACTCATTATTATAATAAAAAATACGGCAATGGTGATTACAAAAGCAACTTTCACACGTGTTGACCAAGAAGAAAACATTGGTACACAAGTAGGTATATATCGAGGTGCGAGGGGGCGTTCTTCCTCAGGAATAAAACGACCAAAGGGATAATTTTTTTAAACTAAAAGTCCAAACTACACTAAGGACTGCAGTCCAAGCTGCCAGAGGGTGCTTCTTTCCTGTGTCCGTCTAGAGCCTCACAGGCAGGCTCCTATCGTTCATCAAAAAGTAAAACAGATCCGTGCAATATTGTTGTATACGGTTGCAACCTGAGCCCCTTCTCTAACTTCTGAGTCCTTCTTTGTGAACAGAGCAATACAGTGTTCCAGCTCTCAACGCGTTCAGTCCAGTGTCTCGCTCTGTACCCCCAAACTAATCTAATAATGCCCTAGCACTCAAATCGCTCCCTATCTCCTGCCGTGTTTATGGGGGGTACCGTGTTGTTTTCTGGGCCGCAGGTTGTAGCGAACATGGCCAGGTAACTCCTGGTCAACAAACAAAGCAGGTAAAGTGGCATCAATGACGTCTGATTTATCCAGAACTCCTTGTATATCAACGGGGGCAACCAATTCTGGGGCCAATTTCACAGTTGATAATGAGACCTCTCTTGTGCCCAATGCTCCCTCCTCTTGCCTTTTCTCAATTTCTTGGGCATCCGAAAAAGGAACAACACAAGGAGCACTCTCCTGGGTCAAAATCCCTTCTGGGTTTGATTGATCAAAAGGAAACGGGAAAGGTACTTTCTTCAGATGGGAAACATGAATCCAGTGTTTCCGGCCATTCACCTTCACCGCTGTCCGAGTAGCCAGTAAAATTTGAACTGGATCGGTCCACCTGGGCTCCAGACTAGATTTCCGCTGATAATTTCTCACCATCACCCATTGGCCAGGCTCCAAACTATGACCAGGACCCTCCGGCAGGGGCTGCAGTGTATCTGACACCTGTTGTTGGATAGAACAAAGATCTGTAGTCAAAGTGTGCAAATAATCGGTCATCATAGGGTAGTCATTTTCTCGAAAGTTCCTTGGTCGTGGAACACCCCAAACATTAGCTGGCCACCCAAAAATGACCTCGTAGGGTGACAATCCTGACCGGGAATGAGGGGTGACCCGCAAAGACATTAGAGCTAAAGGCAAAGCGTCGGGCCACTTTTACCCTGTGCTTTCCTGAATTTTTGGCATTTTCAATTTCAAACTCCCATTATATTTTTCCACCAACCCTGCAGACTTGGGATGCCTAGCAGCATGAAATTTCGATTTGATGTGTAATCCATTACAGATATGCTTGATAAGATCTGCATTAAAGTGTTTCCTGTTATCTGACAAAATCTCTCTAGGCAATCCGTATCTTGGGAAGTACTCCTTAATCAAGGCTTTAGCCGTTGCCAGGGCAGTATTTTCCTTAGTGGGGTAGGCTTCCACCCATTCACTAAAAGCACACACCACTTCCAGAACATATTTCAAATTGTTCACTCTCTCTAACTGTATGTAGTCCATCTGGAGCACTTCAAAAGGTAAGGACGGGGTGCAAAATTTCCACCAAGGAAAAACTCCCACCCTCCCGGGTTATGTCGTAAACAAAGCATGCAATGTTGAACTAGACTGGCCGCAGTTTTGGCAATATTAGGGTTATTCCAAACTGGGTCTAACAATGCACAATACCATGTGTTCCAACATGCGCTGTTCCATGAGCCATAACTACTACGGCATTAACAAATGCATTGGCAGCATCCACCTTTGTTTCTCACTTAAGTCAATCCAACATCCATTGTCATCCAACCTCACCATCTCATTTTCCCAACGTAACTGTTCAGCAGGTCTAGCTTCTTTCTGTTTCTCTCGGACATTTTCCATGGTATTATCAAACATATCAGACTCCTCAACCCATCTGGCTGAGCTTACATACATAGGAGACACTTTAGATCTAGATGTCTCCTTGGCTGTTTGATCAGCAAAAGCATTCCCCTCTCCTACAGTATCCACTATTGCCTTGTGTGCACTACATTTCACGATTGCTACCTTTCGTGGCAGTGTCAAAGCAGTTAGCAACCTTAAGATCAAAGGACCATGTTGTATTCGTTGGCCATGTGAGGTTAGGAATCCCCTTTCTGCCCACAGTTTTCCAAAGCTATGAGGCACGCGAAAGGAGTATTGGCTATCAGTGTAAATGTTTATCTCCAATCCGTCACTTAACTCACAGGCTCGCAGTAACGCTATTAGCTCAGCTGCTTGCGCAGAATGATAGGGAACTCGAGAAGCCTCAACTATGGTGCAAAGAGTAGTGATTGCAAAGGCAGCTGTTGTTGTGCCATCTGGTAACTTGAAACAGGAGCCATCTACATACAACTCCCTTTGGGGGTCAGATAGGGGTGTGTCTGTGAGGTCCACCTGTCCCTTCATTTCTTCCTCAGTCCGAAATATACAATCATGTATGTCATTATTTGGTTCATCCGAAGGGAGGGGTAGTAACGTGGCTGGATTCAGAGTGGCACACCTTTTGATAGTGATATGGGGAGCAAATAAAGTTAATTCATATCCAGTAAGTCGTGCACTCGTAAGGTGCTGGGTCTTAGTTTTATTCAACAGGGTGTCCACAGCGTGTTGTACCATCACTCTGAGGTCAGAATTTAAAACGAGTCCTTCCGACTGTCGGATGGCCTACGCCACTGCGGCAGTAGCCCTCAAACAGCTAGGAAGTGCTTTGGCAACATATTCCAATACTGCCAAAAGATAAGCACAAGGCCTTTGCTTACCACCAAATCCTTGTGTTAACACAGAAAGCGAGCAACCGTCCACCTCGTGCACGCATAGCACAAAAGGCTTTCGGTAGTCAGGGGTCCCCAAAACAGGGGCCGAACAGAGAACAGTTTTCACAGAATCAAAAGCCTTCTGACACTCATCAGTCCAAGGTAAAGGTTCATGCACATCCTTAGTGGTTAGATACAAAAGAGGTTTAGTAAGAAGGGAAATATTAGGGATTCACTGGCGACAGTAAGAGGTTATGCACAGAAATGCACGAACATCACGTTGAGTACGAGGAACAGGCATGTTAAAAATAGTAGACACACGTTCAGGAGTTAGTTTCCTCCCGTCTTCCGACAGTAGATGACCGAGATAGGTCACTTCCGGTCGACAATATTGAAACTTTGAAAGAGACACTTTATAACCGTGAGCCGCTAAATGCAACAATAATTGAACTATGGCTTCCTCGCAACCTTTTTCCGTGTCTGATGCCACCAACAAATCGTCCACATATTGGAGGAGAACATTCCCTGGGGGCAAGGTCAGTTCGTCTAGAAGTACTTTCAAAGTTTGACTGTAAATACTAGGACTCTCCGTAATGCCTTGAGGGGGCGCGACAAAATGTAAAACTGCGTCCAGATAATGAGAAGCCGAAGATATGACAGCTATCAGGGTGTATTGGAATGCTAAAGAAAGCATTCTTTAGGTCTATAATGGAGAAAAACTTGGCTGTTGGCGGAATCATGGTAAGAATGGTGGTAATATCTGAAACTACAGGATATTGAGGAACTACCCCTTTATTAACTTTGCGCTGGTCAATTACAAAGCGATAAGTATCAGCGTAGTCAGGGCCACTTCCTGGAGGGACTCTTTTCAAAATCGACAATATAGGGCTGTTACAAATATTGGAAACCGTTCTTCTACTACACCCTTATCAATGAGGTCCTGTATGATTGTCAACAAAGCTTTCTCACCAGCCGGTGTGATCTTATACTGTGGAATACAGGGAAAATGAACATTCGGTTTCAAAGTAATAGAGACTGGCGGAATATCCAAAAGGCCAACATCCGTATCGCCAGTCACGCATATTGTGGATGGAATGACAACTCAGGCGGTAGGGGTTCATTTTTAACTCTGCTGAGTGTGCTGGTCAGGCGATTGAATAGTTATATACACTCCATCGGGAGAACAAAATATCTTTGCATGCAATTTCTTTAGCAGGTCCAACCCCAATAAATGTTCCCCATAATGTGAAGTCAACAAAAATGGAGAGTCCACCGTGACTGGACCTATGGTAAGTGGGAGAGTTTAGAAATAGGGCTTACTACCGGGATTCCAGAAAACCCGACTGAGATATTATTTTGCCCGGACAGAGCAGCCCCTGGGACCAGTGAACGAGAAATCGAACTATTCATTGCACCTGTGTCTACTAGAAAATCCTCAACAGTTCCCATTAGTTGTCATTTAACGTTAAGCCCTCTCTGATCGACGGGTACTGCCACACGGCCCCTGCTCTGTCCGTGGCTGTCCTATGCATAATAATACCCATCTGACCCTCCTGTTCCAAAATCTTTGTTATAGTACTGTCTCCCTCTTGTTTTATCAAAACAATTTGCCCCTGCCTCACCTCGTGTCGTTTCTTCTCTTCTCATATCATTCCGATCAACTCCTCCTCGTCCTCTCCCTCTGCCTCTCACGGCTGCATTTTGTGCTAAGAGGACAGGACACTGAGCTTGCCAATGCCCTACCTGTTTACAATAAGCACATTGGTTTGGTCCTAAATTATCAGCTGGACCTCCTCCCCGTCCTACTCCCACCCCTCTTGGAACAAATCCTCTTCCTACTGCGTCTCTACCCCATCCTCTGGCTACTTGCTGTAATAACACTCGAGTCTTAAGGTCTTTCGTTTCCTTGTCAGATTTATCTTTACGCTCGTTTTCTTTTCTCTATGTTCATAATATTGGTTCTTACTCAAAATGACAGAAGGAGTAGTGGTGGTCCAAGTGCTTTCGGCAGCCTGAAGCCGAGCAGATATTTTGGGCAACAGATTAGTCACAAACCTACTCACAAATAATCTTACCCCGCCTTCCACTGAAAATTCTTGCCCTCTAAAATCAATAAACACCCCCTCAAATCTAGTAAAGAAATCAGATATGCACTCATCCTTCTTTTGTTTACAAGCAGTTAGTTTATCCCAATCCACCTTCCGGGGTGGGATTAAAGAATGCATGTACGTAATAATCCGACCCGGCAAAGCTAAAATTTCCGGCCTTGGTTTATCTCCGGGTTTCCGGTACTTGTCCCAGTCCTTAATTTGTTAACATGGGGATGATCATGCACCTGTCGCCATACCTCAACACCAAACCTCGACAGGTACTAATAACCCGACAAATATTTCAATATCAGCTAAGGTCATCACAGCCGACGAGGCAGCCTCAGTGAGTTCTTTATAATAAGCAGTGGGATTTTTTCAAGGGTCCGGAAGCTGGGATTTCAGGGAGAGAACCTCACTCCTTTTCCACGGGGTATAAACCTGTTTTTCTTGGAATCGGGCTTCAACACGAGCTTGAGTAATTTGATTAGCATTATCTCTGACCTCAGGGATTTCGGGGTGATAGATCGGATGTACTTCCCGCATGGGATGTTGAGTATCCCAAGTTGGGCATTTAGCAAACAACCTTTCTCGATACTTCATGATAGTCACCAGATTCCCATATACGTCTTCTAATCCTAATTCAAATTTGTGCGCTCGGTCCACAATGTCATATAGGACCTGCGGGGCTCTTCCATCCGCAAAACATTGCTCAAATAGGGAAATTAAGCGATGGGCCATAGTCTCTAAGGCCTATTGCTGCATAACTGGTTCATAATCCTGCATAGTCCCCCATATATCAGTGATTGTATAAATGGCGTTCCACACCCATTGAGATGCTTGATCTATCACCATCTGCTTTTCCTTTGAGCCCACCGTATTGCGGGTATACAGCCGCCGGGCGCCCAGAGTCCCGGAAGCATGAGAAGGGGTTGAATCAATCGTTGCTCGAGTCGACGTGGCCGATAAGGAAGGCCAGGCCAAGGCTGGTGAAGCTAATGTTACAGAGGACAAAATTGGAGGAGACGGACCACTGGTCAATAATGTAGCCGTGGCCGGTACTGGGGAAACGGGAGTGAACATTGGCCCCATGGGCATAGAAGCCGCAGCAACGGCCGGGGCTTGTGCAACAGACAGAGCGGGGCATTTACAAGTGGAATCGCAGTGTACACTCATTGCGGAGCATAAGGAGGCGGGGACGCACATCCAATAAGTCCTCAATTTCATCCTCTGGCTCGGTCCGAGCTGTGTAACTTTTATCTACCTGTAACCTAAACTGCTTTCTATATTTTCAATGTTTTTCTCAGTTTGTTCCCTATCACATGCTACAGCCTTCTGGGTTATGGTCTGAACATTTTTCACTTAAAGTAACTTTTCTTCCCTTATACAATGGCGTTTTGCTTCTTTCTGCCACAGCTTTAAAGAATCGAACATTGCCTGCCTTGCTTCTTTTGGCGAACAATCGATCCTGTAAATACTGTATCTTTTTCTCATCAAATGATCCGGTTAAAGGTCATTGCAATTTCACATTATCCTTTGTGTACTTGTGCCATAAATTATTAAACAGAATAGGCGTAAGGCCATGTTTTACGTACATATCAAAATTTGGGCTGCCCTCTGGCTGGGCAGCCTGGCTTTCATCCAACCGTCCGCTCTTTCGGCGGCACCAACATCCAAAACATATTTTACTGAAACACAACATTTTTATTTACTTACGATACACCCTTCTCACACGCTTTCAAACATGACCATGTTCACTCATGTTCAATCGCTCCTCAAACAGGGTCTGTCACATAGAAGGACGAACAACAACATACAATATTCTACATTGACATGTCTTTTCCAAAACCAAACAACCAAAGAACGGAGTCCGTCGACTCCCGTTCGTTGAGAACTCGTAGATTTCCAACCACCAGACCAACAGATACCAAAAACAGGCAGTCCGGAGACTACCAAGAGGCCATCAGACAGGAATTAACCACCGACCGGCCTACAAAGCATCCCGTAGTCTCCCTGGTTCACCTTCAGGACTATTCTGACTGAGCCCGCTACCTTAGCGCCGCTTCAGATGTGTCCAAAAGGCTACCCAGTTGCAACCATGGGCCTTTCCGAGAACAGTCCGGCCGGGTGAGCACCACACGTGCCACACCAAGGCGTCTGATCAAAAACCTTTATTATTCACTAAACAAGTCTGTGGAGCATCTGCCCGTGTGATCTCCAAAGTTCTCCGTGGCACACCGACCACCAGCCAAATGCAGTTAACTGTTTCAAAACCGCCTCTCAACAGCGTAATCCAAAGACACCAAATCAATACACTCATCTGGTGCACACAGGTATGATTGCGTGTTCTCCACTGCCTTCTCCTGAAAACCAACATGGTCAGCTCCTGGGTTACGCCCGTAGGACTTCGGCGAGGGGTCACTAGCAGCTGGGGCTCTATGATCGTGAGAGCCAGAATCGTTAGTCAGTCCACCCCTCGACTAGAGTACCCCTTTGTTTGTCCTTTCTTACCCGTCTTACGGGAGGACGACCCCAAACGCGGAGTCCCACCAGAGTTGCCAACTGATGTATTACAAAAATATTCTATAGGAGCTATACCTACCAATAGCCCCCACTTATCGCCTTACCAAATAATCAATCAGTTGGCAGTGAAGAAAAGTCAATCGTTTATTAAACAACCAATACTCTATAGAGCGCCCCTCTGACGTCACCCAGCCAGTGCGTGGAGAAGATTCCCGATTCCCACTCAATACATGGCATATATACTTTCATTGCATTACATGAGATCACCGTACATGGAAAATTACTGCTAGGCACAGTAGTTAAAAGGAAAGACCTTATATGGCACACAAAGCTAATTTAGAAGTCTGCTTCTACTAATATTGGGGAGGGTCAGGAGGGGTGACTCCATTTTGTCTCGGTGCCTGGGAGCACAAGTTCGGCTCCTCTAGGAATGCACTTATCACCTCTGAAACCAGATGCAACCTTGGGTCTCAGAACAAGAATGAATAGTACATATTCAGCTGTCTGTATAACTCACCTAACAGGGCTTACTCGGCTGCTGGAAAGGGGTGGCACACGACCACCGTTCGAGTCTAATACATGTGTACACAAAATGGAGTCTGTTTGGTTCGTGGTCTGCGTACAAAAGAAATATAAAACAGAAGACGAAGGAAAGTTCCTGCATTGACATAACTGATTAGTGTAATCTATAATATACAGGTGAATATAGATACATTGTGCTAACACAAAAGATTAATACGAATGAACGAAATCAATTTCATCCCTCAATTCAATGACACGCCTAGTTACACCCTTTGCCGTTTGAGCAAATAAAGTATTTCATGTAACTTCTCTTTATGGGCATTTGGTTGTGCATTTAGGTGACAGCCAACTGCTCCCGTGCCACGTTGAAAAACCTTTATTGTTTTGCATGATTTGATGGCTTTTGTCTTTGATTATATTTAGGCTTCTACATTTTTGGTGGTGAATGCTTGCCCTGTTTTGAAGTGCCTGATCACCCTGCTGCCAGCGATGCTCTTTCTCCCTGCCTGCCATGAGTACATGTCATCTTGCTGGTTAGTTCCTGCTGCCGTGTTTCCCTGACTGCCAGGGCTGGACTGGGAACTGAAACGGCCCTGGCAAACTGCTCAGCCGGCCCCCCTGGGGTGAGGGGTGCAGCCGAGCAGTTTGCGAGAGCTGGTTTTATCTGATTTTGTTACTGGGGGCCGATAATGCCGACCCCCGGTAACAAAAACTGCCCCCAGGGGCCCAAAACCAGCCCCCATCCTAGGGTCCCACAAGGGAAATGCCCGGTGCCCGCTACGGCCAGTCCGGACCTGCTGACTGCCTTCTGCTCGTGCAAATAGGTTTGGCTGCCAGTATTCCCATTGTCATCTTTCTTCCTCTGGGTGATTGGCCTTTGTGGCCTTGGTTTTAATGTGTGCTCTGTCAGGTGTGGGTAATTTACCCGGCTGCGGCAATTAGTGCAGATTCAGAGATAGTGGTTCTACATGGCTCACCTTGGGTCTTGAGGTGCTAGAGGATCGGTGCTAGTGGTGTGCCATTTTTGTGGTCTGGGCAGGTGGTGCCCAATCTCAACTTACTCAGCTGGTGGAGCTACGGGTGCAGGTGGTGCACTTGGTGATTTATCCTGGCCTGGGTGGGGCGGTGGTGATCTGTCCAGTTTGACAGGCAGATGGTGTGCTGCTGGTTTCCCCAGTCACCTCCATCGGGCTGGCTTCACTGCGGTAGGTGGTGTATTTCGCTTGGGTCCCTGACACCTGGTGCCTAGGGGCTCTCCGGTTGTCCCCAGCATCTGCTGGCCCTGGGTACAAAAGGTGGGTGATAGGTGCTGTTTTGGGTGCATTATATGTTTATACTATGCGCAGGCTTCATTATTTTTATTCCATTGGTTTGCACCTTGCTTAAAATTTGGTGTTTCTCACGTTCATGATGGGGTCTTTTAAATTGGGGGTTCTTGGCATTTTTGCCAAACTGAAAACATTACGCTGCTATTGTCACCATGTAATTGTCTCTATTGTTTAGGTTCCATTGACATTTGCTATTTTGTTATCAACAGTGTCTTATTAGTATATGATGCCTGCCTGGTTAGAAGGCGTCTTAGTATTCCTGTGATACTGCGAGTTCCCCATGACTTGCTTGACTATTATTATTTTTACTGACATTTCCATCATGTTCCTCATTCTACCATTCCTCTTTTTCGGGGGATACGACCCTTGCTACAGGTAAAGGTTAGGGAAAGTCTGGCCGCTTATTTGTATAATATGTGTATGCACCTGCAAGTGCATGCAGAAGTTCACTTTATCTCCATATCCTGTATGATAAAGTCTCTGGATTCAGTCAGTTTTGTTTGCATTAAGCATGGGCGAATTTTGTGAATTCGCAATCCGCAAAGTTCGCGAATTCGTGCGAATTTTTTTATTTTTGCGAGTTTGCGGGTGTTCGCGGGGCACTTTGCGTGTTCGCGGGTGTTCGCGAGGCACTTTGCGTTTTCGCAGGTTTTTTTTGCGTGGTTAATCACTGCCACCCTCTCGTTTTTTATGCCCATCTGCTCTCTGTACCACTCGTTTCTGTGCCCTTCTGCCCTCTGCCTCACTCATTTTTTGTCCCCATCTGCCCTTTGTCCCACTTTTGTGCCCTTCTGCCCTCAGCCCCACTTAGAACGGCGCCGGCAAGCTGCCAGCGCCATTCTAAAATAGCTACAAATAGCTTCAACAGGAAGCACTAATAGATAAAGTAAAGCAGGTGATCGAGTTGAAGGTCAAATTAAGTTACACAATCATTAATCACCCCAAGTTTGGGATGATTAATGATTGTGTAACTGAATTTGAGCAGCACCTGCTTTACTTTATCTATAAGAGCTTCCTGTTGAAGCTGACTTTTTAAACTATTTTAGAATGGCTCTGGCAGCTTGCCGGCGCCATTCTAAAAGAGTTACAAAAGTCAGCTTGAACTTTTGACCCAATCCGTTCCGCTTGCGGATTTTGCGGGAAATTCACGAATCTCGCGGATTGCGAATTTACCGAATATCCGCAAAATCCGCGTGCGTAACATATTTTCCGCCCATGCTTAGTTTGCATCTAGCTACAAACTCCCCTGATGGGGAGGATCACATGGGGGTGCTAACACTGACCTTATTCTCACGATTCCGTCCTGTTATGTGCTCAAGCTGATAGAATGCTGGTTACCACCATTGTCCAGCACCTACCAGCTCTTTTCTTACCTCTCACCTGTGAGCGCTTTATGGTAAACTGGTAAGCGTAATGTCTTTTAAATGCTGAATTTGCATACTCTGCTTCAATTAAAAAAACAAGCTGCTGGCTGATTGAATGCTTGAAGTGCTTCTGAATGACTGGGCGTTAGTTTCAGCCCTCCATCCATCATCTCCTCGTGCTTGCTTTGTTTGATCTAAGTTAGCAGGGTATGCACAGATGTGGGTCCCTTGCTCACTTTACCACTGGATTCAAGCTACACTTGCTGATGAGGGGTGTTACCCCGAAACGGTCCCAGGATTCTTGTTACCGGTCCACAGAAGACCTGACTTGGCAGCTCGGGCTGGAATGTTCCCATGAGGCACACGGTCAAGACTGATTTACATATTGCTGGGTCTGAACTAGGGTGGCAAAGTGAGCTAAAGAACGATGATGGATTCAACCCAGATCTGTGACTGGGGGTGAGTGTCTGAAAGGTTTCAGCGCTTCGTCCATCATCTCCTTGTGTGATGTGAGGAATAAGGTGCATAAAGAATTGTTGGAATTGGAAAAAGTATTTTGGAGAGAACAAGGAGATGAGAAGATTGGGGAAATTGGGGAGAGAAGCAATTGGTACTTATTGGGTTTTTTCCTTGCATCAGTAGGCTCAAACTCTAGATAATACATTTCTCTTACTTACCAGTATTCACTGGTAAAAGAAAAATCCTGAAGAAGGCATTTACCGAAACGCGTTGGTGGTATTCTGCAAATCACTGCCAGTGGTTCTTATGTGCATTATGTCAACACATTTTTGCTGCATATTGTGTTTGAATAATATTAAATGTGATAAACAATGTGTTACTTACTGTGAATTCTAAAGCTATCCACGGTCAAAATTATCAATGAAATACAAGGCATAACGTGCAATCATTTATGTGCTGAAGTAAATTGTGGATACATTGTATTTATTTATATTTTTATAAGAACAAAACATATAACATAAGTAATGATAATAACAATATTTTTCTAAATTGGTGGATAGAGTGTTGGTCATGTATCCGATATGTTTAGAGTTTGTGCACTACCCTATTGCGAATCAGCACTGAGCCCGGTGCTTCTGCACTTTATAAAATAGTTGTTTTTCCTGATAGGGCTTTCATCCTTGTTTCAGGGGCCCGCACGTTTCCCAAAGCTAAAATGGATGCCTACCTATCGTGGATACAGGCAAGAGATCCTTAGAATTAGAATCGGGATCAACCCATGGTTAATATGCAGAGACCTGAATGCAAAATTGTTAGATAAGGAAGGTCACTGCAAGTGTTACTTGGGGACAAAGGGAGACCTGCTGCATATCTTGTTAGACTGTTTTTTACTCCTAGACCTTAGGAAACTTTGGTTGCGTCCAATTTTCATAAAATATGACGTAAAAACAAGAGCACAGGCAGCCAGTCTCTTAACAGAAATCCCCTATATTGATATCGCAATTGCCCTCGGGAAATTTGTAAAGATGTCTCTGACTGCACTGAGAGATACAGAATAACATGTAGTACTGTACGAGTTTTTAGCAGATTGTAATCGTACGGAGTAATAAGATAGGAATAGGTTTTATTGGACAAATTAAGTTTTAAGATAACTGTAAAATTTTAATGATTTTTTGTTTTTTTGATAATGGTGTGTATGAACCTCGTATATGGACAAAGTTTTAAAAGTAATAAGTCATACTCCATTCTGTGTTATCCTAATTGTATTGTTTAAAGACTATGGTCACAATAAACACATATTTTGACTTGGATGCCTACCTATAAATACGTTTAAAAGGAAATGGTACAAATAAATGGATATGGTTGATGAGGCTTGTACCTGCTTTCAAGGAGGGCCTGAGTCACTCAAGCATGTTTTATTTTTTTGGTCCTTTTATAAACAATCTCGAGCCAAATGGATTGCTCTCTGTGCAGGAAACTGGGAACTAGGAAACACAACGAGGCACGAGATTTAAAAAGCCAAATGTGTGAGTGTAGGTCTATATGGAGCAGGAGTGTGGGGTCATGTTAAATTGTAGGGCATTGCAGATAATGGAAAATTATTTTTTAAAGAACCTTTCGCTATTCCAAAGAGTTTCTCTGTATATGTCTGTCATGCAGAACTGGGCATCCTGTGCATCACATATATGATAATGCAGCAACCCTTCCTCTTATGGCACAATATTTGGACATCAGACTATACTGGTTTAAATCATGCCATAACTATGGATTGTCTTATGGCGAGTTCACCTTTACGTATATTATGGCTGCTACTTATTTAAAGATGTTTCTGTAATCTGGGGTAACGTGACTATTTTGAGAAACCTGAATATTTGAAGGATATTAGTAAGAACGACTTTAAAAATGAATGCATGGAGCACTTTGAGAATCTCAGACTGACTACTGATATTTTAAAGCCTAGTGTATTAAAAAAAATCAAACTATTTTAATTACTTATGGAATCCAACCTTATCTTAAATTTATTTTAAACTCTAGATTCATCCTTACTCGTTTAAGAATGGACAATTACCATTGTTTAATCAGTTTTCCTGAAATAAATGATTGGTCGGTAAAATTGATAAAATATCCCTGTGATTCTATGACGGCACAGTGTATGTAGTCATGTAGTCCTTTTCTGTAAATGATATAGCACTTTGAGAAAACGTTCAATTTTGCCAATTTTAAGATTGCTTAATTATACTGAATGACGTGCTGCTTGCCTTTATCTACAATCTTTCCCCAATATGGAGATATGCTGCTGTATGTCAAGTTTTTTATGGGCTGTTTTTATGCAAGAAAGAAAATTATAACTCGTACTTGGCTAGTATTGGCTATTGCTTTAAAAGAAATGTATAGTCTTATGTAATGTTTTTAATACATTGTGAATAAGATTTTAATGTACTGCATTGTACTTTTATGATTTTACTATGAAATTGAATAAAGCATTTTGATGATGATGACTATAAGTACCTGCGGAGTTCATAAGAGATAATGTCTACTTCTAAATTTGAACATTCAGTGACACCGTGACTTTAGATTACATGACTTACCTGGAGGGCAAAGGAACTATATTGTGTAGAAAGTAAATAATGCTGGAAAGTTACATGCAATATGTCATCCAGAATTTGTGCACAAAGTGCTTAGTAGTTAATGACTTTCAGAGTAACAGGGTACAGTACATTTTACCATCTTCAGCTGTAAAGTTCCATTACCTGTCGGATGACAAAGGCCCATCAAGAGGAGGGTGTCACAAAGTTCCAAGTTTAGGTATAGCTTTAGGATAAGTGCATATTGGACATAAACATTGAGTCCCAAAGGAGTACCAAATTCCGAGGAGGATTGGAATGAAAGGTTTCTTCCCAAAGGTCACACCACACAGGTAGCTAATGAATGGCTAGGTTTCGGTATAATAGATAGCCATATCAGGTGTATACCATAGGCTGAACAAACTGCACCACAGATAGTGCTGCACAGTAAAGACAAATTGTTAACTAAGATAGAACAGCCCGATATGCCAGATATAACATGCAAAAAAAGAGAAGCAAGGGGAAGAGACCCTGCAACTTGACTCTTCCCAAGGAACAAGAGGGTAGGGTATGCCAAATAGTAAACTAGACCTGCTGTTCCCACATACCAAACAAGAGAGCAATAAGCAATGTCAAAAAGGTACAGAAGGGGGTGCACAGAATACACACGGGTGCTATATGAGGGAGTAGTGGTGTAGTGTAGTTCCTATATACTCAATAGGCTTTGCGCATTGGAATAACATATCCTATTGATGTGACGTTGGACTTATGTCTACTAGGCCTTTATTGAATATATTAAACTTAATTGTGAGTGCCAGCTACCTCAGAGGCCACTAGAAACGTTCTCGAATAAACAAGAAAGGATTAGTTTCTGACAACCGCATAAGCATGACAACTTTGTTTCCCCAAGAATAAAACTGATCTTCAGAGTCGTGGAAACAATAGATAGATATTTTACTCAGCCAATCTTGCATGCTTCGTTTCATCAGAGGTGTAGAGAAATAGAGAGATGAGTGCTTTCAAAAAAAGGGATTATTGAACAGTCTTCTTTCTCAGACAAGTAAATTAAACTGGTACAATCGTAATACTGGTTGCAAAGTATAATGCGTACATTAAGAAGAGTATTATAAAATAATACTGTAAAAGCATTGTATGGTTCCTAGACCATAGATAAACACATACATTAATAACAAAGGCTAAAAGTACCCAACTGGTGCTTCTAAAATACACCTACCCCAATGTACCTAACCCAATTCTAGTACAAGGGAAGAAGTAAGTGAGATGTAGCATAGGTTTAGTTTTTCTTTGCCAAGAATCTTACCAAGATTTCTCTTAGGGTCTAATCAGCTCTTGGTTTTAGAATGAAGGAGGTCTGGTATCTCTGTCTCAGGACTCGATTTCCCAACACCCCGCAACGGGAGCTTGGAAACACTGGAGCTGGATTCTCAGCAAGATAAAGGACAGCTTCTCTGTCAGTGCGTCAGCTGGAGGGTCGGCTTCCTTCGACACTTGCTGTAGCGAGCTGCGTCTGGAAGTAGATAGTCGAGCTGCTCCGAACCATTGTGTGTATGCTAGGGCAAGTGTAGGCATATTTATACCTTGAAGGTGCCTAGTTTGACATAAAGTCGGACATAATAACGTCATCAAAGAACCCCAAGGGAATGGTAGTTCTTTGAAAACACCATGATTTCTAGGACAAATCAATATTCAAGTAAGGGGATGTCCCTGACTGCTGAAGCCGAGTTTTCCAAGAAATCGTTGTTGCTTTTTGGAACCAGTGGAAGTAGCCATGCCTGTATTTGGACTGGTTTGGTTATGTCTAAATATGGGTATGATTTCTATTTCTATATAAGGGCAATGTGAATTATACTTATATAAGGGCATGAATCTGTAAATTTCCCTCGGATCCTAAAACGCCATACACCAGTGGGATCTTGGATTGGAGGCTGGTGTGCATGGCTGTTGGAAGCACTAATAATTGGGGTGGTCGCACTGGTAGCCTTGTGTGTGCTCCTACAAGTGTACCCTACTTGCCTAAACATACTGCTTACTAACTGCTGCAGGAATGCATCTTCCTCATTGTATTCCAATAGCTCAGATGAAGTAGAGGAATATGTGTGTAAAGTGTGGAATTCACAAGGCAAGGGGCAAGGGGGAAATGCTTCCAATGAAGAAATTTGTATCAGGTGTTATTGGGGATCAAAGGGTGGGATGTGGATCAGTATTTTTCCATTATGCATAGAATCCATTTTGTTTTGCTCAGTTCTATGATACCCAATGAAACTGAGGGATGTACAATAGAACAGATGACCTTTGATAACATATTTTTTCATTTACAGTCAACAAGCTTGGAATGCAACATAGTGCAAGGCCTGCTCAAGAGACAGCACTTGTGATTTTCCATAGCATGCTAACTGAGCAATAAGATGCTATTTATAGCTGAAAAGCCTCTGGTTCTGTATTTCTCAATTTTTTAAATACCTAACTATCACAAGTTAAGGACCGTGGGTCACCATTATTTATTTGCTTATCGTGCACAATCAATGTCTCCTGATTGGATTGTATATATATATATATTTTTGGCCATTTAGTTGACAGCAACTGCTCCCTTGCCACATTTAACAACCCTTTAGTTCTTCGCATGATCTGATGACTCAAAGACCCACTCAGAGACTCATGCACCCATGCACAGTTCCACTCAGAGACTCATGTAACCCATTCACAAACCAGCTGAGAAACTTGCACACCCATTCACAGACCCACTGAGACACTCATGCACTCCCTTAGAGACTCATGAACTCACCCACAGACATACTCTCAGAGGCTCCTGCACCCACTCACAGACCCACTTAGAGACACATGCGCCTACTCCAAGCCCACTGAGAAGTTAATGCACCCACTCAGAGAACCATGCAATCTCTCACACACTGTAGGAAGCTGGCTCTCTATATAGTGTCCTAAAACAAAGTGCACTATGCAGAGAGTCCAGTGGATCCCTTATTGGCATACAGAGGTTAAAGTAGATAATACTAATCCTTTATTTGTGGTAGTGTGGGTGAGCAGTTAGGATTATCAGAGGGTAATGCTAAGTATTTGTTGTACTCACAGAGGCAATAAATGTGACACACACTCAAGAATACATCAGAGAGCAATTTGTAAAAATAATCGTAATTTTTATATAGTTTTTTAGATCAAGAACTTCGTTCTAAGGTAAGTACCTTAAAAGTTATGAATTTTGAAAGTTCGCAAAATAAATCACTGTTGTGCGCAATTATGCACAATTGAAGTCAATGGAATAAAAAAGGAAAAAGCATAGAAATCATGCAGTGGGTTTTCAAGGTTCATCTTCTGGATTCAGGTAAGTAACAAGGCCAGATCTAAGGTTCCAGCTCCAGAAGTTTGGGAGTATCCCAGTTTCATCCAGGAATAGGGTGCTGAGGTTGCTCGTAGCAGGCACGCTACGAAGATGTGGGCCACCAGAAAACACACTGCACAGCTGGATTTCAAGGTATGTCTGGGGAGTCCCACTTGAAGAAGCAGGTTACAAGGGCCTCAGTACCACGGGACCACAGCTGGCTTGTCCTTTCCCAGGCCAAGCGGGCTGGGTGCATCGAAGATAGGGCAGCCAGCATCATGCATCAAGGTGGCCCTCGCAGGGGCAGGGAGGTTGCAGAGGAGATTACAGGATAGCTGGACCACACAAAGAGTGGGCCTCAGCGGTCTCAAAGTAGCTTGACAGGTGTCTGCTTCCTGTGTCATTGGAGCCTGGATTGGAATCTTTCTTCCCAGTCTTTGGTGTAGGTGGTCCGGTGCCCTGCATATTGGGAATTCTCCGGTAGGTCCTGGTGTCCTCTCACTTGGTGGGGGAACACCGAACTTCACAGTTCAGTGCCTGAGGCTGCAAAGGAGTAGCTCCACTACTCCAAGGGAGATTCTCAGCAATGTGGTGAAATCTGGAGATACTCTGAGGTTCTTGGAGGTCTCACAGTTACAGGACGATACAGCGGACCACAACGATAAAGACCTGGAAGCAGCGGGCAGGGTTTGGTGCCAATTATGTGCAGTTGGTTGTTGGTTCTTGGAAAATTTTCTTTGTTATTTGCTTTCTTATATGCATCGAAAATAACTTGCAAGGTCCAGAGATGCCACCTAAACATAACATTTTGGGGTGTTAAAGGTGGAAACAGTTAGTAGCCAATGGGCTGTCTACCGTAGGGTGTTGACATCCTCTAAGCAACCTCTTCCAGTGGGAAGGGGCTCTACCCTAATCCTGATAGATTAGCCCCTGCCATCCCAAGATGGAGACATTGGAAAAGTCATATCCACATCACCTACCCCACCTTAGAGGTGGTGCTGGCTGAATGTGGGCACACTTCCTAATTTAACTAATTTACCCTCCTGTCCTCCTGCCAAATGTAGAGCAGCAAAGGTGGAGTTGGCATCCTCCACTATCTGAAGATGGCTGTGTTGCATTTCGAAGTTGGCATTGCCTTTAAAGCTTCCTGCTCTGGAAGGCCATCTGGTTTGGAGGAGGCGTGAAGCACCTCCACCCAGAGCATGCTTTTTCCTGGCCTCTGAGATTGCTGGCTCTCACATCATGAGGTCAGAATCATGTCTGGTGGTAGCAGGCTGGCAAAGACTAGTCAGAGAGCACACCAGTGTTTGGTAGGTTTTCAGGGGACTCTCTAAAAGGGTTTCCTGTGTGCATTTATTAATAAATCCATCACTGACATAAGTTAGGATTTATTAAGGAGAGATATTTGGTACCAAATATTTTAGGGTACAGTGAAGCCATCGTGGAGCTAGGAAACTTTTATTGACAAGTATCCAGCACATGTACTCTCTATGGTTTCCCTCTGCACTTACAGCATCTAAGAATAGACTTAGGTATTGTGGGGTCATATCTGCTCACGCAGATATGTCCACACATAGGGTATGGGGCAGCGTGCCTTCGGACTATAAGCCCTGCAGCAGGGGTGACTTACCTATACAGCATGCAGTGTATGTGGGCGTGGAGCACTGGGAAGTGTGCCATATCAACTCTTCAGTTTTCTCTGCACCAAGACACGCAGCCTGCGATGGCAGTGTGCACAACCTAGGGTGGTACAATTTGTGCTGCAGCCCCAGAGGACCCTCTTCAGTACCCATGCCCTAGGTACCAGGGGGTACCCTTTACAAGGTACTAAGAGGGGTGGCTGAAGTGGTGCCAATTCTGGTACAATTTTAGGAAAGAGATATGGCTTTGGGGACCTGGCTAGTCAAGACCCAGTGCACTTAAAGTTCAAAATTGCATCAGGCAAAAGGTGGGGGGTAACCATGTCAAAAGAGGCACTTTCCTACACACATACACACTCATACACTCATGCACCCACTCGTAGACCCACCAAGAGACTTATGCACCCACTTACAAATCTACTCAGGCACTCATGCACCCACTCACAGATCCACTGAGAGACTCATGCACTCGCTCACAGACCCACTCCCACACTCATGCAGCTACTCAGCAACCCACTGATACACTTACAAACCCACTGAGAAACCCACTCAAAGACTTTTGCACCCACTCACAGACCCACCCAGACATTCATGTACCCATTCACAGACCAACTCAGACATTGACACACCCACTCACAGACCCACTCAGACAATGACACACTCACTCACAGACCCACTCAGAAACTCATGCACCAAGTCGCATATCTACTTAGTCACCCAAGCACCCACTTACAGACCCGCTCAGGGACTCATGCACCCCTCACAGATCCACTCAGAGACTCATGCAACCACACATATACCCACTGAGAAGCTTGCACAACAATTTAGAGATCCACTGTGACATTCCTGCACCCACTCACGATAGATCTTCACCTTGAAGAATGTTCTGTGTTATGTCCCATGGAGGCCCATTGTCATTTTCCCTATGTTACCATTAGCACATTGCAGACTGTCCTTGGCTTTGCACACGTTCCTATACAATCATATTTTGCTTTGTGCCACACTGTACTTTCACACAGAATCTGCTGTTGTTTTTGCATTCTGTTCTTTCCTGGGAATTAATCTGCACACCGTAGACAAGGTCAAACAACAATGCCGCTTGCTATTTTGTTCTGGTCAGGCCTTAGCACCTAGACAAAACACACAAATGCAGCTGTTGTTTGGGACCATGTACTTCGTCATATAGCTATGCACAGAATAGGTAACAGCACTCTTGAAGAGGGATCTTTCCAGGGAAGAGATTGTGACAGTCCCTGAGATGTAGAACTTTCATCTGTGCATGCTAAGGTATGGGGTCTGCTACCAACACCCAGAGATTTTCTGATATGTAATCATTTTGCTTCTGTAGAAAGAGAGGTAGGTTAAGCTACCCTATCTTATATAATGACAGCTCAGTTTTTATGATTTATGGACTACTTATAATGCTGACCATATTTGTGTTGGGCATATTCTTACTCATTGTGAAATGTATACTGTATACTAAAGCATGATAGGTAAAATAAACATTTTAAACTTTTCCTCTGTCTCTGTCAGATTTAATTGTGGAAGCGAAAGGGTGTGTCCTGCAACCACGATTCCTTAAGGGTTAGGAGAGTTGTAATCTGGGGTGTTTAATCACTTGTTCCTCTGTGAGTGAGTAGGAGAGCAAGTTGTTGGAATATAAAATTATATAATCGTGATTGACCCACTATGTACCAAATATGTACCATATAACCGCATATACTTATCCATGATCGTGAATAAAAAGCTATTGTATGATAGCCTGATGGTAGGTTATAAAGGTTCGTTCTGTCCTATTAATGTAGTAAGGACTACTTTGTATTTGAAGCCCGTCCGCCCTCTCCTTATGCCCCACAGGGTCTATATCCAGCAGTGCCAGTGGCTCACCAAGCGCCTGCGCCTGCGCCTGCATCTCCACCGGCGCCCCCCCCCCTACCACCAGCACCTCCTATACAAAATCTTGTAGGAGCAATGGCTACGGCCCCATCAGATGGGTCTGTACGGGACGCACTGCTTCCCCCTCCTTCACTCCGACCCTCTACTTCTCCTCTGGTTACATTACAACCGGATTCGGTTGTATCGTCTATGTCAAGTCCAATATTTATCTCCCCTCCGGCTCGAAGCATTGTAGATCCTCGAGTTTTGGCTACCCTAGACACAACCCCTAAACGTTTGAGATCGGATCTGAATGACCCACGGGTTTATACCAGGTCTGCGCTGGGAATGGAAGAACGACAAACTATAGTAAATCAGGCATCCCAATGGATGCGGAATACTATTTATACACTAGAGGATATTTGGAGTACCATGAAGGATTACCAGCCTGTTGCCCAACAATTAGCTTTAGAAAATATGGTGGTTCGTTTGATTTCACTGTGGGAACAGTGTTTTGAGGAGGGGTATGCCCCACAAATTATAAAAGATATAAGAGACAGAGCCCTCAAATTCCACCTACAGGCCGATGAAGTGTATCAGAATGTGGCAACTCACTTGCAGTATCGTGAGCGAATGCATCGGAGATGTACTGATTGGGGAACACAGAATCCTATGAGAGAAGTACACCCTCTTTTTGTCCCAGAATTACCTGAACTTAAGGATGCTGGGGGCAATGTAACTCGAGCTAGGGAGGACGCAAGGCTTCAGGAACAATGGGTTTATATCCCTTGGAAACGAAGCGAGGTCTTTACATTAAAAGCTCAGCTCCCCGACCCTCGTAAGAATCTCACTGCTTATTACAAAGAATTGGGCAAAGCTGCTAACTCTGCAATCATGACTATAGCCGACATTGAGTTGTTCTTTGGCCTTTTGATCCCGGTCGATATCTGGAGACAGATACATGATACGGATCATATTCTCGACCTAGGAGCAGCGTGGGATCAATTAAAAGATTGGGATAAAGAACAGAAGCCTGGGGAAAAACCCTGAGATGAAATATTGGCAGTACCAGACAAAATAATTACGTACATGCAAACCCTCCTGCCTCCTAAGAAGATAGATTGGGATAAGTTAGCTGCTTGTAAACAGATGAAGGACGAGAGTGTCTCGGATTTCTTCACTAGATTCGAGAAAACATTCATAGATTTTAGTGGGCAGGATTTATCCACGGATGGGGGAATACGATTGTTTGTAAATAGATTCGTGACAAATTTGTTACCGGAGATTATGACACGCCTTCAGGCGGCCGAAAGTACATGGACTACGTCCACCCCATCTGTGATCCTTAGTATGGCTCAGTACTATGAGCACCGACAGAATGAAAACAAGGAAAGGGACAGAGAAGAAAACAAAAGATTTGAAGACCATAGTCTTGATGCAACAAGTCAGTATAGGACAGAATTCAGGGCGAAGTGGGTGCGGTTCCTTCCAAAGAAGGGCCGGCAGAGGACGAGGAGGTCCCCCGAATGTTGGCTTGAATCAATGCTCGTATTGTAAAGAAGAGGGACATTGGAGAGCAGATTGCCCATTGTTAATGGCCAGAAATGTTACCAGTAGGGGAATGTGGCCGAGGTAGGGGCAATATTGACCGAAATAGCATGAGAAGAGAAGATGGTGATTCTCGAAAAAATTATTTCGATAATCCACAGAACAGGCAGTATTATAACGAGAATTTCGCAGACGACAACTACGATGAACAGGATTATGCATGAGACAGCCAAGGACAGAGAGGGGGCCACATTACAGTACCAATTGACCAAGAGGGACCTTATATACAGGGGAAACTGTTGGGCGCATCAGGAAAATTCCTAGTGGATACTGGAGCAATGAATAGTTCCGTTGCTCATACCATGGTCCCAGAGGCGGCTCTGTCTGGCCACAAAAATGTATCAGTAGGGTCCTCTGGAATACCAGTGGTGAGCCCCATTTCTAAGCCTCTGCCCTTCACTATAGGGCCTATTTCTATACAGTCGCCCATTTTGTTAACATCTAACTGTGGTGAGAACCTTTTGGGTTTAGATATTTTAAAGAAATTGCATGCTCGAATTTACTGTTCACCGGATGGTGTCTATTTGACAATGCAGAAACCTTCAGTAAAAGATTCACAATATTTTGCAAGGAACAAGCACTTACCCCCTGAATTTTCCACTATTCCTCAGACTTTGTGGGCGACAGGGGACACTGATGTAGGTCTGTTAAAGATAGCCCCCGTGTCCAATACTTTGAAACCTAATGCACAGCTGCCTCACATTCCACAATATAAATTTTCACCAGAAGGTGAACTGGCCATGTTAGAAATAATTCGGGACCTTATTCAAAAAGGGGTGGTAGAAGAAACATCAGCTAACATTTGTAATAACCCGATTTTGCCGATTTTGAAGAAAACACCAGTTGATGGTGCTCCAGATTATAAGAACACTTATCGTTTTGTGATTGACCTACGTGCTGTTAATAAAATAGTGGTTCCACAATATCCCGTAGTACCGGATATAACAGCTATTTTAACAATGATTCCTCCCACGGACAAATATTTTTCGGTAATTGATCTGAAGAATGCTTTCTTCAGCATCCCAATTCATCCAGATAGTAGGCATATCTTTGGATTCTCATTGGCTGGCCGAAGTTTCAGATTTACACGCGCTCCTCAAGGCTATACTGAAAGTCCCAGTATTTATAGTCAGGCTTTAAAAGCAGTTCTAGATGAATTAATTCTGCCTGTCGGAAATTCTATTATTCAATATGTGGATGATATACTAGTGGCTTCCGATACTAAGGAGGGATGCAAGGAGGCCACAGTGAAATTGTTACAACATTTGGCCAAGAAAGGAAATAAGGTGTCCCTTTCCAAATTTCAATATTGTCGACAGGAAGTGACCTACTTAGGCCATTTTCTGTTGAAAGCGGGGAGACAATTGACTCCAGAGCGAATATCCGTAATAACTAACATGTCTGTTCCTCGTACACAACGTGATATTCGTGCTTTTCTTGGCATAACCTCTTACTGTCGTCATTGGATTCCTAACTATTCCCCCCTCTCTAAACCCTTGTTGCAATTGACAACCAAAGATGTGCATGAACCCTTGCCCTGGACGGATGAATGTCAAGAAGCCTTTGTATCGTTAAAGTCTGCTCTTTGTTCTGCACCTATGTTGGGAACCCCAGATTACCAGAAGCCCTTTTCACTTTATGTGCACGAGGTGGACGGTTGTTCATTATCAGTGTTAACACAGACGTTTGGGGAGAAACAGAGGCCTTGTGCATATTTCTTTTCAATTTTAGATATTGTAGCACAAGCCCTCCCGAGCTGTCTGAGGGCCACAGCTGCAGTAGTACTGGCCATCCGACAGTCAGAAGGAATAGTCCTTAACACTGATCTCACAGTCATGGTACCCCATGCTGTGGATATTCTTTAAAACAGGACCACAACGCAACACCTCACGAGTGCTAGATTGACAGGATATGAATTGACATTGTTTGCCCCCCATATTACGATTAAGAAATGCACTACTTTGAATCCTGCTACGTTATTACCTCTCCCTGACAAAGATGAACGAGTTGATGTCCATGATTGTGTGCTTAGAACAGAAGAAGGAACAAAAGGACGTGTAGATTTAACTGACACCCCTTTACTTGAACCAGATGGAGAATTATATGTTGATGGCTCTTGTTTCAAGTTGCCGGATGGCACTACGACAGCTGCATATGCCATCACCACTCTGAAGACCATAGTGGAAACCGCGAGGATTCCACATCATTCAGCTCAGGCAGCTAAACTAATAGCCTTGTTAAGAGCCTGTGAAATGTGTGAAGGTCTAGAAGTAAATATTTACACAGACAGCCAGTACGCCTTTGGCGTCGCCCATATTTTCGGGAGGCTTTGGAGGGAGCGGGGTTTCTTTACCACTCATGGCCAGAAAATACAGCATGGTCCTTTGATTGATCGATTGTTATTTGCCTTAACATTACCAAAGAAGTTAGCCATCATTAAGTGTAGTGCACATAAGAAGGTTGTAGACTCGATTGGAAAAGGGAATGCTTTTGCCGATTCAGTAGCAAAAGAGTCTGGTCAGAGTAAAGGAAGTCCTATGTTTTCTAGTGCATCTACCCGATGGCCCCTTGAAACATCTCTATTTGATAATACCCTTGAAAGTGTAAAACAATTACAGAAAGAAGCAAATCCAGAAGAAATACAGAAGTGGGAACAGGACATTGGGAAATTAGATGAGAATGGGTGCTGGATAGATCGATCTGTAAAACAGCGATGGTTGCTTCCAAATGCAATGGTATATGCAGTAGTTATGATGGCACATGGCCCGGCCCATATTAGTGCGAAAGGAATTAGCACAATACTAGATCCGGTGTGGTATAACGCTAATATTGCAAAAACAGCAGCCCACATTGTGAAATATTGTCTGGTGTGTTTACGACATTATCTTGGAGGTAGAGAATCTGTTTTGAGTGGCAACTTTGCTCCGCCCTCCTTACCCTTTGAAGTTTTACAGATAGATTTCATACAAATGGAACGTGTAAATACTTTTAAATATGTCTTAGTGGTGGTGTGTGCTTTCAGTAAATGGGTTGAAGCCTACCCCACCAAGGATGCAACTGCCATTACCACTGCAAAAGTACTGATTAAAGAATTCTTTCCTCGGTACTGTTTGCCTCGAATTATCTGGTCAGACAACGGACCTCACTTCAATTCTACCCTTGTACAATGTGTTTGTGATGGCCTGCAGATTAGACAAAAGTTTCATGCCGCTAGGCACCCGCAATCTGCAGGACTGGTTGAGAAATATAACGGCATACTGAAACTCAAAATGGCCAAAGTCTGTGCAGACACTAGACTAAAGTGGCCTGATGCCCTCCAAATAGCTTTGCTATCTCTTAGAACAACTCCTCATTCAAGGACGGGCCTGTCCCCTTACGAAATTACATTTGGCCGTCCGGCAAACGTATGGGGAGTTCCTAGACCTAGATCCTTTAGAGATATTGATTACCCATTGATGACAGATTATCTTTATGAGTAGACTAAAGATCTGCGTTCTATTCATCAACAGGTATCGGACACATTGCAGCCACTACCAGAGGGTAATGGACATAGATTGGAACCTGGCCAGTGTATACTGGTGAAAAACTATAAGCGAACATCGAGCTTAGAGCCCAGGTGGTGTGGGCCTTACCAAGTGTTGCTGGTGACGAGGACGGCAGTGAAAGTGCATGGTCGCAAGCATTGGATCCATGCCAGTCACGTCAAGAGCCTCCCGTTACCACTGCCCTCTGATCGACAGAACAAAGACGGAGTGCCGAGTCAGGAAGGAGATTCGGAGTTTTGTACCTTTTTCGGATGCTCAAGAGAAAGAGCAGTCAAGTGTTGTGTTGCCTGAAGGGGAAGGTGAAATAGCTGAGTCAAAAGCAACTACTAATCCCGAGGCAGCACGAGAGGAGGCCAGGCCTGTTACCCATGCTACTGAATTGTTTTCTGACCAGGAGCAACCTGGCCGTTGTCGCTACGATCTGCGGACCCCAAAACAGCGCAGTACCCCACTCGCTAAGGAAGGAAAATAAAATGAGACATTGTTATCTAAAATATCTAGCAGAGTGATTGGAGTGCTGAGCGAGAGACTGGACTGAACTCGTAGAGAGGTAGGAACTTTGTGTAAAAAGCTCTGTTCAGAAAGAAGAACTGAGAAAAGGGCCGCAATTGTACTTTTTGGAATTTGAAAGCTTGCTTTTCCTTTGGATAAATGGATAAGAGCCTGCCTATGAGGCTCTAAGGGAAGAAAAATGGACACAGGGAGAAGATCCCTCACAGGGAAGAAGAAACCCCCTGGTTGTTGGCGTGCTTTGTGGATACAAAGTTTAGTTTCGGACTTTTAGCAAGGGACAGAGATAGATTTGGACTTTTATAGAGTATGTTTCCCTTTGGTCGAATAATGATGGAGGATGAAAGACCACTGGCCCCTCGTTGCCATATTCGTGATATGCAATTGTTTTCCGGATGGCCCACCAGAGTGAAGGTGGCATTCGTTGTTTTAATTGCTTTGATTACCGTAATTATGATGTGTGTGTTTGTATATTTAGAATTTCAATATCCAGTTCGTAAATTATTGAAGACTACTCCTGCTCCCGAGGAACATCAATTTTATTCTCTACCCCCGCATAAGGCAAGGCATAGGGAGACTTATTTGAAAAATGTGTTTATAGAGATGTTACACCAGACTCACAGTACCACAAACAAAACGAATTGCTGGGTTTGTGGGTTATTGCCATCAGTTATGCATCAACATGAATTATTTATATCTCTCCCTCTATCGTATTTAGCTAGTTGTGAGGCATGGTGGCAACTGTTATCATTGATGTATTCCCATTATGTCATGAATCCTAAAATATATTCTGAAAGAGATTATGAAGCTATTTTAAAATATATAGAGAGACATCAAGGATTTGATGCAGAAAGAGATAAAGGTCAACCGCTTGCATGAATGTGTATACAGATTCTAAAAATGATACCTTGTTACAAGAAGAGATGCAAGACTTTGAGCTTTTTAATTCCACTTTGTATTTCCAACATTTTAAGGAACGTAATGTTACCAAGGATAGAGCCCTGCCAGTCCCCATTATTAATTCCACTTCTTTGTTTTGTATTAGGGGGCGAGGTCACATTAAGGTAGGGAGTAGTACCTGTAATTACACCTACACGTTGCAAACTGATAGTACTCCTCCGATGATCACTCCCCCTAATGTGTATTTCGTTTGTGGGGAAAATGCTTATACTTGGCTTCCCCGGGGATGGGCAGGACGGTGTTATCTGTCTTTTCTTTACCCACCTGTTTATGTTGCCCCTTCTAATTACCATAAGACTCATCAGCTGATGAAAAGAGATTTAGAAACTAATAGGATAATAAGAAGTTATAATACTGATAAGACTGACCAGACAGATACCTCACTACAACAGTTTGAAGATATTTCAAAGGGACTGGTTCCATTTTGGGGACCAATCTTCAACAGTCGTAAGTCGTAACATAAGGCTATTGTCTAGAATTGTGGAAAATGTGGTCCAAACAACGACTGAAATATTAGCTAATATCACTGTAGAGCTTTAGGCTACGAGACTCGTTTCTCTTCAAAAAAGTATGGTGTTAGACGTCATCCTGGTAGATAGGGGCGGAGCTTGTCGTGTGATCGGCAGCTCTTGCTGTGTCTACATACCTGATTCGGCCCCTACTATACATCTCGCTATTAAAAAATTGCACTTGTTAGCTAATGAACTACATGAAGAAAATGGTACCTGGTCCCTTAGTGGGTGGTTTTGGAGTCTTTTAACTACATGGGGATGGAAAGTATTTATGATTTTAGTAGGAATATTTGGAATCATTTTTACTTGCTGTTTATGCCTTCATTGTGGCCCAGCATGTTGTACCTTTTGTGCAACCAAAATAACGTCTTCTTTGACCCAGGCCCGACAAAAGAAGGTAGAAAAACAAATGATCCCGATGGAAGTAGCAGATCTTATGCAGATAGATGAAGGGGTATTAGTAGAGTAGAGTAGCGTAGTTATATTGGCCATAGTGGGCCAAAAGGGCCGTCTGTTGGAATATAAAATTATATAATCGTGATTGTCCCACTATGTACCATATAACCGCATATACATATCCATGATCGTGAATAAAACACTATTGTATGATAGCCTGATGGTAGGTTATAAAGGTTCATTCTGTCCTATTAATGTAGTAAGGACTACTTTGTATCATCTCCCTTCATCTATCTTTAAGAGTTTAGATACTTCATGGTATAACATAGGATACGAAAACAGGTTAAGTTGCTTAAGTCTGCCTCTCTTTCTCTAGAACATGGTTCAGGGAAACCCAAGGTCATACTTGCTCTACTCGTAGGATGCATATATTTTAGCAGGGTCCGTTTCAGTACTCCACGGGTCCAAGATAGACAAGAAGGGCACCTCACTGACCTACCCTTGGAATAGCTTTTAGCTTAGCTATTGACAAATGTGTAAGAACCTAAAATGGGTGTTCCGGTAGACTAACGGACAACTTGTGTACTTCCTTTTTGGGTGTTAACCAGAATATGTAAAATGTATATATACTTTGTGTTATGTGTATTTCGTTAGTCTCCTCTGCGCACCTTCATGGGTCGTGTAGAGCGAGGCTCACCTGCCAGGGCTTGTATTTTGATTCAATAAACGATTCAACCTTCTCCATTGCCGACTGCCTTGTTATTCTTTGATTATAGATATCTTAATATATCATTGGACTATTTGTAAAGCTCTTCACAAGGAGGGAGCTAAGTACCTCCAAAAGAGGCTGGTCTTTTATCATCCGACCAGGTCTCTGAGGTCGGAATCCCTGCACCTTGCTGTTGTCCCTCGGGTAAAGAAAGCGCGCCTTGGCGGGCGCTCTTTTGGACTGCTGGCATCCCAGCTATGGAACTCTTTGCCGCTGGCCCTGCGGGTAGCCACTAGCCTGCTGGCCTTTAGGAAAGGCCTTAAAACGTGGCTTTTTACTCAGTAGCCGTTCTCTCTTTAATTCTTGGCTCTCTGCTCTTTTAGTCTTTCATTTGGTGTTATGTTATTTTGTTGCAGTTTTTTTGCCTTCTCCTTTAAAAGCGCCGGGACACTCTTTTTGAGTAGCCGTGCGCTATAAAAAATGAATTAATAACATAACAAGTATAGTCCGGCCTAAAGAAATTTAGATCCTTCAAAGTGAGCTACTATAGCTAGTCGGCCCGAGCTCATGGGTACTCAGGTGGTAGGATGACTCAGTCCTGCCTACTGAGGTTCTATGATCCCAAGCATAGTTCTGTGACTTTGCAGAATCCCTGCAACATGGCACCACAAACCTTTGGTCTGGTACTTATTAACGGGACCCCCTCAGTAGTGCTTGTGCTTGTCCACAATACCCTCGCACCATTTCCCAGAGACATACGTGAGGGGAGGGCTTTGCCTCCGCAGTTTGTAGGGATTACCTAATGCTTTAGGTTTTTCAAGCTTGGATTTTAAAGAGGGTTTGACACATTTTAGTGCAAAATAACATCTGGGATCAGGCTAAAGGTGGAGGCTAACCATGTCAAAAGAGGCACTTTGAATCACTATGCTCTGCTTAATAGCTCAACCGGTTGCGATTCTGGCTCATTGCAAGAACACTTGCAACTTACACATGTTCTACATACATTAGGCCTTCAACGTGCGGGAGCACACGCTGTTGAAAATTCAATGGCTGATAAAGCAACCAAATCTGCAGTAGCCACACTTAAAGTAGCCACAGTTACACTTTCATTGACTACAATTTATGATGACATCTTGGCGGCCACCGCCGCAACTCGGGATGGTACTCCCTTTCCTCAGGGAGTTCCTTCTCGATATACTTATCAGTTAACTACTGACAAAGTTCCTTTTGCGTCCATTCCTGGGATTGGAGATCATCTGATTCCCAACCTTGACCAAAGACAATTTTAGATAGTGCTGGTCATTAAGGTATTGCTTCTGCACATGTAGGAGTGGCTGCCACTGTTTCTTTTACAGCAACACTATTGGTGGCACAGTTTCTACTAGCAGAATCGCAGCTATGCCCTTTAATGCGATGTTTGTTAACAAATCAAGAGTTCTACTGTTTCACGACCACCTCAGACACACCATTATATTTCTAATCAGCCATTTGGCTGCATTTATCTTGATCATTGCTGTCCTCTTATATCCGATAATGCTTTCAAATTAATTTTGGTTGCAGTGGATTCTTGCACTAGGTTCCTCTGGGTCTGGCCACATTGCTCAGCTGACGCTCGCGCTGTTATAAAGGATCTGCATGTCTTTGTTGGGATAATGCCTGTGGCTCTTTCTGTTCAGACCAGGGTCCGGCTTTTTCCTCTAAGGCATACTGAGATTCGGTGATGTCAATGGGAGTGCAGGTGCATTTCTTGGCTTCCTATAGGCCTAAGGGAAATTCTGTTGTGAAGCGGATGATCCGGGACTTAAAGAAATCTTTAACAACAAATGTATTAGGTATTCTCCATGGCTGGTTAACTCATCTTTATGGGGTTCAACGTGCTCTTACTAACCTGTCAAGAAGATCTCTGGGTGGGCGGACCCTGTATGAAATTCTCTTTAACATCAAGATGTATGTTCTGGTCCTTGATGGTCTAGACATTGTGGTGGCTGCTGCAACCTTTGACATAGATAACCAGTGTGCTATCTTACAGGATCTATAAATGTTTTTAGCACAAGGAACGTGTCGGACCAGTGCAGATGGCTAGGTAAGGAACTTAAGATGACAGGGCATGTAGGTCCTAACCGCTCTCAGAGGGAGGGCTGGGGGGACATTGATAGTATAAATACTTTTTAAAAAGAAATGCTTTGCATCTTAAGACCTGAATAGTCTTCCAATAATACCTTAATCCTGTTAGTATTTAGGATGGTAATAGCTGCTTAAATAAGTAGAACATAGGACTTAGTCTCAGTCTCAAATAAAAAATAATGTATTTTTCCAAATAAGTAAGACTAGAAGTCACGATTAGAATGCTTATAAAAATTATCGCTTTTAATTCTTTAAGAATAAATGACCACTTAGTTTATTTTTGCTTGTTACACAGTATAGCTCGCCCAATTAATCACTGGGTTGGGCATTTGAATTGGTTCAGGGTTTGAGCCTGCACCAGGTTTAATCACGGGAAATTTGAAAAAAATAATTTTCACATTTGGTAAAAAAAAATAATAATAATTTGTGGAAATGGTAGATGCCATATACATCGAGCATAAAGCGAGGTTATATCTTGATGGGATAGTTGGGAACTTAACATAGCGCCGATTAGATCTCTAGACTCAATAGAGCTCAAATGCACAGTATCTGTCATGTAAATTAACCATGCTACATGGCTCAATGTTTTTATCAAGCGGTTAGACATAAACTGGAACAGGGTTCAAGACTTCAGTGGGAACAATTTTAATAAAAATAAGTGTGTTACACGTAATTGTGATATTGTACCTTTTAACTGCTAGTGTTTAAGATGGTAATAGATGCCTAAAAAAGTAGAACATAGGACTTTACAGGATATATGTGGAATTGGTCACAATTTGTCTGGTTTACAGAACAGTAGCGACACTAAAATATAAGAATGGGGATGCTAGGTATTCGGCAAACTAGAGACTAATTGTCTAAACTTACACATTAGCATTGAACAGACGCCTGCATTTGTAATCCTTTTCAGGGTACCGTCAGTGCTTTAATTAGCACCTTACAGAAGCACTCCTACTCCATAGGAATTGGCAAAAGAGCTCATGTCGGAGCAGCCTACAAACTAGGTAAGATAGGATACTAAAAATTATGTGAATCTTGCACTGAAGGTGATGTGGACGCAAGTCGTAACTAGGTTTCTTCTAAATATTTTGCTTGTAGGAAATCTTTTCTCACAGTTACAAAGGCCTTGCTGTCCAAAAAATGTTTTTTCTAATATTTACAGTGAACACGGAAGGAATTGTCGTATGGAATTTGGCTGTAAGGGTCTCAACTGTGTGTGATTTGAAGTAAAAAGGTAGATGCATTTTATTTCCCTTGCTCTTTCTTTCTTAGTGTTATTCTTACTTTGTCCATCTCTTAGTCCTATAGTTTATGACATGACCTAAAGAGGTAGCAGCTCCAGAATACACAATCTATAATAAGAATCACACTTTCCTATTCTTTACTTCTTGTTTTGTCTGTAGAAAATAACATGGCCAAACTAGTTGGTGGTCCCATTGTAGCACCGTCCGAAGGGAGTTTCTCTCACTCTCTCGTTTACTCTCTCTGTGTGAGATATACTTCTCTTTGAGACTGGGTTCTAAGTACTGATAGCTAGAATGGTCTTCTGATTATTTCATTCCTCCAAAAGCATTCAGGGTAATTTGAATTTCTTATGCATGTATTAACAATATAGAACATAAAAGTACTGTGAGAAGGAATCCTTTAGACCAAAAATTAAAGAGAGACCCTTTCTCGGTACTAGTAGAAAACAAATTCTCTTCAGTCTCTCGTTCTTTTCAAAATTGTAGATATGTAATTTGTAATGTTTGGCATTGCCTTTTTTGAAAATGCCTATGTATAGTTGTATTTGTAAACTAGTTTTTAAATTCTGTGTATTACATGTATAAAATATTTATATATGTTTATATTATGTACTATTTACAGCCCTGAAGAAGCCCGTGTTGGGCGAAACGCATTGGCTGTGGATGCACTGCAATGAAATAAAATATTTATAATCTTCATAAAAACTGCGTAGACGTCCATCAATCCTGTCATCTCTATGTTGAAATTGTATGGCCTTTTAGCCAGAAATTGTAATCTTAACATTGCCTTTCCAAATGTATGTTAAAAATTGTGTGTTATTGGAAACCAAGTTAGGTGGCTGGTTTTAGGAGGTGGGCAATAGTTATTACAGTCGCCTTAAGAAAAGTATACTTGTAGATAGGGCGGTGTTTGTCTCTGCCACCCAAATCTCGTGTGTAAAAAAAAAGGATCTATAAAAGTGTTGTGATGCTCTGGCTGATACCCATTTGCCGTCAACTCTACCAGTGAAAGGGACAGCCCTGATTCCTGTTTCTGGCTGGCTTCCTAAAGTTGGGGATCTGGTTTGTGAAAAGGTGGTGATCACGAAAGAATTCAGTCTATCCTACCGTGCTCCTGTTTGAGTGCTGGGTCTTCGGAGTACCCAAACTGTGATTTTACCTCCTTTGCCAGGATACAAAGACAATCACTTTGTTTCCATTGAATATGTCAAGTTACACCATTTGACCAATACTTAATAGTATATCTCAAGATGGCCCAATACGGGATATACCTTTAAAGCCTGTGAGCTCCATTGTTTCTGATTCTCAACGGCTGCCAGAGGAGGATGTCGTATCTTCAGTTGATCTAGTACCTGTTTTACCTTCTTCACACTTCACAGTGGAAATCGTTTATTTGGATCTACTCATTGAGGCCTCTTTGGGACTGCAAGCCTCAGGTCTACATCCAGAATCCCAGCCTCCATTATTCCAATTGAGTTCTTCTGGTTACTATATAGATCAAGATACATTTTCTTCAGACAGGTCTTCATTGTCTTCTGTTTTATCGCCACCACCAGAGTGGATTTGTGTTTTTTCCTTCTGGTAATAATGCACTTATCTAGTTCCACCTTGGAAATATGTCTGGATCAAGTTTTCGATTATTTTTTTGTTTATCAAGATAGCAATAGTGACAGTTTTTTCCCTTTTGATTAATGACCATTACCTCCCAGAACGTTCTGTTACAGAACTGGGCGACGGGGTGTTGGCCCACATTATTCCTCGCATAAAATAAAAGAGACCAGTCCCTTGTTAACATTTCAGAGGTCGCAGTCACTGATGGAAATGTATGGGCTAAAGTACCATTCAATGTACTCGGTCCTACGGAGAACCTACAGATACTATATGCATTCAGTGTTTCCATGGGTGATGTGATGGTGCCCGGGCTGCAATCAGATAATTTGGATGTCGATGCTGTAAATTCCATGTTTTCCGAATTATAATATCATCCTGTCTTTAACACTGGGGATTTATATTTAAATTCTGCTAACAATGCCAATTTGTTATGTTATCAACATTATGGGCACCATTTTGGTAACAGTGTCCAGCTCCAGCTCATGGTAGTTCCAATACACAAAAGATGAAGTACACCTATTTTGCCGGTTCTGATCTTTTGGATTTGGCATCATACTATTTTAAATTGGTTCCCACTCTCAAAAAAATGCTTTCTCAGACCAATTAATCTATGCATCTCTTTTTATTGATAATTTAGCCCTGAAAAGAAATTATTAATGGAAGGACAATATTGGCTTGAAATCAGTTTGGGGAACAAAATCCTGGCAGATCTAGGGTGCAGAGTCTTTATTCCATGCATGTCTCAAACCTATGCATACTATCTTTCTTAATGACACGGTAGAACAGACTAAATGTCTGGGATTGAAGACCTGAATATTCCCACTATCCCATCCTTGGCCCTTTTTGATAATTGGCAATCGTATACATATTATACTTAACACCAACTAAATAGTATGATAAGAAGCGGTATATTTAATTCACCCATGATAACTCTGACTGGATGGTCATTATGGCCTTTGAACACCAATGTCTGTCCTTCTCATTTCATGAACACTACTCTGTGTTAAAATTAAATAGACCAAATCCACATTTTCCACAAAAAAATCATTCCAACACCGTTACTACTTATTCCATAGGTAAATTAGGTCAACAATGGTTAGAACATTCCACATTGTCTGGCATGTAACATCTTTCTCTCCTATCCGAAGATATACATTTATCTGATTTTGTTTTGGGTCCAAAATCCCCATGTTAGAAATGATATGTTTCTGCTGCTTATACTAAACTTTGGAAATTGTCGCAACTGGAAGCTGCTATACATTTATGCCAAATCGATCAAGATAATTTAGATAAAGTACTTGCTGTTGTTGACAACAGTAATAATAAATTGTCATCGCGTATTATACTTTAGATAATATTGTATCATCTGAAATTGATATTGTACAAACTGAAGTTTCTACCTTGTATAATGAACAACATCAACTTAGATCAGTTATGCAATTTGGCTGTGCAATGCAAACACTTAAAAATAGACGCATTCCCTGGCATTACTATAACTGTAGCTGTTAGATCTTGGGGTCTTTAGTTGGCAGACGTAGGTACCAATGTCCAAATAGGGACCCTTGCTTCTAGTCAGGGTAAGGGGGATACACTCTTTGGATAACCCCTGCTCACTCCCTTGGTAGCTTGGCACGAGCAGACAAGCTCATCAAAGGCAATCTGTAAAGTATTTGTACCAACACTCACAGTAACACAGGGAAAACACCACAAATGGACTCCACAACAGTTTAGAAAAATAAAGTATCTTTATCTAAACTACAGAAGACCAAAACGGCAAAAATCCAACATAGACAGTTCAAGAATATGTTTTTAAAAGAGTTCTAGGGTTTGCATCAAAATTATTCACAGTTGCTTCACTTTTAGCCCAAAGTACCTGGAGATGCAACAAAAGTTCCTAGCGGTAAATGCAGCGTCGCAGCAACAGGAATCTTCCCGCACCGGGGCGTTGCACTCCACAAGCGAGCGATGTGTGAAAATTGTAGATCTTCTTTTCTTCTTTTCCTCTTTTTCAGCCCCCCCGAACAGCAAGAAAAAACCTCCAGAGGCCCCACAAATGAATCAAGTACTCTAGGCAGGTCAGAACTCACATAGCAGAGTTCAGGAGGGAAGCTGGAGGTGGAGTCCTTTTGTTCCTGGGACTTCTTAACAGGAGGCCAGTTCTTCTGAGGCCCTTGGAGATCTCTTCAATCAGGGGACACAGCAACAGCAAAGTCCTTCCCCTCTCCATGGCAGAATAGCAACTGTAGGTCAGCCTACAACACACAGCAGGACAGTCCTTCCTCTTCAGTCTTCCAGCTTTTCTCCTTGACAGAGGTTCGTTCTTTATTCCAGGATGATCTAAAGTTCTGAGGTCTGGGTATCCCTTTTTATACCAGTATTCTCTTTGTTCTCTGAAGACAGAGAGGCCTTTGCCTTGTCCAAACCAGTTCTGGTCAGTCCTGGAGCACTCTGTTTACATGACTCCTTCTTTCCTTTGAATGAGAGGGGCAGGGTTGTCATCCACCCAGCAGGAGGTGGAGCCAGCATTGTGGAAGGCAGGCACAGCCCTATTCAGGCCCAGGTGCTATCCCCTCCCACCACTCAAAATGCAGATGAAGCTATTCTGCCTAGTGCTGTCTCACCCAGCCTCCTGGAGCTACCCAAGATCCTGTCACTCACAAACCAGACAGTCAATTAAAAAACAGGCAAACGCACACAGAAAGGGCAGACAAGAAAACTTTCTAAAAGTGCTGTTTTCAAACACAGGATTTAAAAAACATCCTTCCTAAAAGACGGGTTATTAAATTCTGAGTTCATGAATACCAGACTTTAATTTTCTATCTTGCTCCTATGGGAAGATATGCAAGTAAACATTATACACAGCATTCCCCATTCTAGCCTATGGGCAAGATAGCCTTTCAATAGTGAAAAATTGGCAGTATTTCACTATCAGAGCATGTCACCAACACTAGTACATGCTCTAACTCTCACATACACGCAGCCTGCCCAGGGGGGGTACCTTGGGCCTTCCATAGGGGTGTCCAATGTGTACAGAAAGGGAAGGGTTTAGGCCTGGCCAGTGGGGACCCTGCTCAGGTCAGTATGGCAGTTTGCAACTGCACACAGGCACTACAGTGGCAGGCCTGAGACTCTATTTTAGGGCTACTCATGTGGGTGGCACAATCAGTGCTGAGGGACCACTAGTAGCATTTGAATCACCAGCCCTGGCACACTCAGTGCACTTTACTAGGGACCTACTGATGAAACAAATCTGCCAATCATGGATAACCAGTCATAATAGCAATTTGTACAGAGAGCATATGCGCTTTAGCACTGATCAACAGTGGTAAAGTGCCCAGAGTCCTATTGCCAACATTCACAGGTCAGGAAAAACAAGGGAGGAAGAAGCCAAAAGTTTGGGGATAACCCTGCGAAAAGGGCCATTTCCAACAGCAGCGCATCGTTCTTAAATTTTAATTTAACTCATAAACAGCAATCAAAGGCTATGAAAGACTATAGTTACACCATGCTACAGAGAAACTGGAACTACTTCCTATCACTGTAGCCCATCTAAATGTTTCAGGTCACTGCTTGCATGAAACCTTTCCCAGTAGGTAGATGTGAACCCCTTAGGAAGAGCTACATAAATGAGCTATGGCCCCTGCCCTTTACATATCATTGTCAGTGAGCTGGGAGAGAGGTTTTTCTTACAGTGGAAGGGTGCGACTCCACTGCCGGTCATTCCCTCATGCGTCTTCAATCAAAAATTCACAGTGCCTGTAATGTTTCTGCCCCCAATCTGGCTTGTTATTTGAAAGGAACTGCTGGTCTCGCAATTATTCCCACTCTCACACTGTTTTCCAATGGCAGGTATCTCGTCCTTAATAATCAGGAGCATTGCAGTCTGCAGGCAGGAATCCCGTATGTGGTGTCTGTTTCCCATTTTATTACTTGTTGCAACAGCTTCCTGTTTCCCCCTCCACATGGGAGTGTAGCTAGTTCTTTGTGGCCTTCCATTCCAACTCTGAAAACAGATTTCAATAATCTAAGCAACTCAAAGTGTTATTTTTTCAACAAGAAGTGTCTCTCACTTTGGCACGTGAGACCTTCGAAATACAGGTGGCGAGAACGTCTAGTGAAATACAGTCATTACTAGGCCTGGGCGGTAAATTCCATTCCGCTCGCGGAATTTGCCGAATTTGGCTAATTTTGCCTTCGGCGGAGAATGCGAAATTGCCCAAAATTCTGTGTTCCGCAACTTTGCAAAATTGTTTGCTTGTTCGCGTTCTCAAAATGCGTGTTCGCAAGCTATTTCCCTCCAAGCGCGCAAACAGCGATTGCGAACAGGAAAAAAGCATTGCGAGCGAGCAATTCCGCGTGTTCGCCGAATTTCTGCGTGTTAGCGGAGATTTTTTACCATTTCTCTGAGATTTGCATAATGCAATTACGCAAATTCCGCCCACCCCTAGTCATTATTAAACACAAATCTTCCCCTGCATATCGGGCAATTGCAGCATCAGATATTTAATGCGTCTGATGCCATGGGCTGGGCACTTTTTTTTTAACTTGTGGACTCTGGCCTTGTGACATCTTTTCAAAGTATTTTAGAGTAATCCCTGCTTTTGTACATTCTATTTTTTCCAGCGTTTTTGTTGGGTTCCCGCGGATGCTCGTCTTAAATTATGACATCATCCTGCTATTTCTGCTATTCCACAATGACTGCTCCATTTGTGGTCCTGCCCCGACAGGCATTGCTGCAACTGAACCTTGAGCGAATGCTACAAATTTTTGGAATGGTGCTCTTAGATGCTTTAGATGCCGAACTTTGTCTAAGCTTCCAATAGGCTTACTTCACTGTGAAACCTGTCTTCCATTGTATCTGGTGCCCCTTTCAACGGGCACTGGATGTTTGCCTGGCTACACCATCTCACGGTGACGTGGATTTTGAATTGTTGATGGGTCCCTTAGTGGCCCATAACCAGGACTGTTCCTTGGGTATGCAGCTCATGTACAACCAGTTGTTGTGGCCAATGGCAGGACGTGATCCCTGTGCAACTGCACAGCATCTACTGGATCTCAGTTTCATCAAAACACAGGTTGCCCTTTCATACATGGTCTTGTCGACTACTGGATATGAGGAGCTTTTTTGTTCCTTTGACCTGCTCAACTGGATGGCTGATATTTTTAATTCGGAAGGTTCAGATTTCTTACCAGAATCAATGTCTTTTCACCTGGCAGCCTACATCCTGGGCCCTATTTATATTCTATAATTGAATACATTTTTCACTAAAATTATTTTCTTTGAATTTGGCCATATTCCTCATAGGTGACACCACCTACAAACTACTTTGAATGCTTTGATTCTGCTTATCACCTGAATTGGAATATATGTCATTACTACGCATGCTTTACATCGCATGCCATTGCAACGCCGTTGTTACAACGAGCGCGTTGTTACATCGCGAACCATTACATCGCAAGTCATTACAACGCCTGGCTGTAGGGAGGTGCTGGACTTACGAATAGTATAATTTACTCTTCCTGCTCCAGTTTGTGTCATTGTAAAGCATGCGATGAAAACACTGTTTCCCCCTGATTTGTGTCATAATTTTTGTGCTACCATCCTGACCAAGTGGAATGTGTCATATGTCCCATGCAGGCACATTGCCATTCCCCCTATGTTAGCATGAACATTTTGCAGACTGTCCTCTGCTTTGAACACGTTACAATAAAAACATGTTTTGCTTTGTGCCACACCGTACTTTCACACCAAATCTGCTGTTGTTTTCGCATTCTGTTTTTTCCTGGGATTTAGTCTGCACACTGCGGACCAGGCCACACAACAATGCCCATTGGTATTTTGTTCTGGTCTGGCCTTAGCACCTGACTAAAACACACTGCTCCATTTATGATTTATGGACTACTTACTATGCTGACCATTTTTATGTTGGACACTATGCTGATCGCATTAGTGTTGGGAATCCTCTTACTTATGGTGGCATGTATACTGCATACTAGAGCACAATAGGTAAAATAAATATTTTACAATTTTCTCGTGTCTCTGTCAGATCTTATTGTGGACTAGTACAAGTGTGAGAGCAGAAGGGAGTGTCCAGCAACCGTGATTCCTTAAGGGTCAGGAGTGTTGTGTTCTGGGATGTCTAATCACTTGTTTCTCTGTGAGAGAGTAGGAGGGCAAGTGAGAAACTATGGCTAGCCGGTACCAGGCTCATGGGTTATCAGCTGGTGGATCACGGGTACTCAGGTGGTAGAATGACCCAACTCAGTCCCTGCCTACTAAGGTTCAGTTCAGTGTTGAGTAAATTTCCAGTCTCTGAAGCTGAGTCCCTTCCAATGATGCTTGTGATCTAGAATATCAAATCTCATTTTTCCTTTGTCCACTGTAGTATATTGTCTCACCTAATTCAATTTTTACATATTTGTTGTTCATTCCTTTCACCTTTATTATCTCAAACATCAGTTCTTTGGGGGACACATTAAATATACCCATGGGTGGCAGAAATGTAGTGCACCCTCCATAGAAACATTTTTGAGGGGTATTTAAATCTATGGATTAATGCATGATTTGCTTGATTTTTTTTGGTAATTGATTACATACCAATGTGCCTGACGTATTCAGGAAGAGTATGCAACAATGCAAAGTGCAATGTGAAATGTGCACCTATTAATATTACAGACTTTGTTGCACATTGATGGAGTAAATCATTACACTCACTTCAACATCACCATAATTTAAATTCAATTTGGACTTCAGACCATCATTAGGTAGTTAAGTGCTCCCATTACTGCCTTGGTTGAACCCCACAATGTTAGCAGAGATGATGGCTGAACCTCGTTCTATGTTCATCATATTGTTTCTGATTCGTTTTAATTTGCCACTGCTGTTCTCCTTCATGCACATTTACATGGCTTCATTTGCAGTTGAAACAAAGGGGATGATGGGCGGAGTGTTGAACATTGCAAGCACTCACCCTCAGTCAACTGATCTTGGTTTAATCCATCATCATTCTTTAGTTCCCTCCACCACCCCAGTTCAGACATGGCCATATGTAAATCAGTCTGACCCTGTCTCTCATGGGAACAGTCCAGCCCGAACTACCATGCCATGTCTTCCCTGGACCGGAAAAAAGCATCCTGGGACCGGTTTCTGGCTAATCAGCCATCATCAGCCAGGCTAGCTTGAATGAAGTGGCAAAGTGAGCAAAGGACCCACGCCGGGGCATACCCTGCCAACATAGGGCAAACAAAGCAAAATCAAAGAGGATGATGGACGTAGTGTTGAACATTGCAAGCACTCACCCCCAGGTAACTAATATGGGTTTAATCAATCCTGGGATCGGTTTATGGCTAATCAGAAAATATCTGAGCGAGCTACAAGAGACTGCATTTCCCAGAATGCCAGGGGCGAACCTTGCCTGAGAAGTCAGCGGTGTGCTCCCACATCCTGTTGTCTATTTAAAGTACTCCAGTGAGTCATTGAGCTGACGAGCTTGTGGATGAAGTACATGCGCGCCAGTGAGAGGTACTGGACCAGATATAATGTTTGTCAGCCTACTCAGCTAACCTCAAAATACAAGACTGTATTCTCTACTGATGATAGTTAATAAACCAGAAACACGTGTCTAGAGATCAGCACTATCTGCGCTAACCTTGGCGAAACACTTGAAAATATCGGAGCGAGCTACAAGAGACTGCATTTCCCAGAATGCCAGGGGCGAACCTTGCCTGAGAGGTCAGAGGTGGGCTCCCATATCCTGTTGTCTATTTAAAGTACTCCTGTGAGTCATTGAGCTGACGAGCTCGTGCTTAAGCAACCGCGCGCCAGTGAGAGGTACCGGACCAGATATAATGTTTGGCAGCCTACTCAGCAAACCCCAAAATACAAGACTGTATTCTCTACTGATGACGGTTAATAAACCAGAAACACGTGTCTAGAGATCAGCACTATCTGCGCCAACCTTGGCGAAACACTCGAAAATATCGGAGCGAGCTACAATAGACAGCAATTCCCAGAATGCCAGGGGCAAACCTTGCCTGGGAGGTCAGATGTGTGCTCCCACATCCTGTTGTCTATTTAAAGTACTCCTGTGAGTCATTGAGCTGACGAGCTCGTGGATGAAGCACCTGCGTGCCAGTGAGAGGTACCGGACCTGATATAATGTGTGGGAGCCTTCTCAGCAAACCGCAAAATATAAGACTGTATTCTCTACTGAAGACGGTTAATAAACCAGAAACAAGTGTCTAGAGATCAGCACTATATACGCCAATCGTGGCAAAACATTTGAAAATATTGGAGCGAGCTACAAGAGAATGCATTTCCCTGAATGCCAGGGGCAAACCTTCCCTGAGATGTCAGCGGTGTGCTCCCACATCCTGTTGTCTATTTAAAGTACTCCTGTGAGTCATTGAGCTGACAAGCTCGTGGATGAAGCACCTGCGCGCCAGTGAGAGGTACCAATCATGATATAATGTTTGGCAGTCTACTCAGCAAACCCCAAAATAAAAGATTGTAATCTCTACTGATGACAGTTAATATATCAGAAACACGTGTCTTGAGATCAGCACTATCTGCACCAACCTTGATGTAACACTCGACAATATCAGAGCGAGCTACAAGAGACTGCATTTCCCAGAATGTCAGGTGCGAACCTTGCCTGAGAGGTCAGCGGTGTGCTCCCACATCCTGTTGTCTATTTAAAGTACTCCTGTGAGTCACTGAGCTGACGAGCTCGTGGATGAAGCACCTGCTTGTCAGTGAGAGGTACCGGACCTGATATAATGTTTGGCAGCCTACTCAGCAAACCACAAAATACAAGACTGTATTCTCTACTGATGACGGTTAATAAACCAGAAACACGTGTTTACAGATCAGCACTATCTGCGCCAACCATGGCGAAACACTCGAAAATATCGGAGTGAGCTACAAGAGACTGCATTTCCCAGAATGTCAGGGGCGAACCTTGCCTGAGAGGTCAGCAGTGTGCTCCCACATCCTGTTGTCTATTTAAAGTACTCCTGTGAGTCATTGAGCTGAAGAGCTCGTGGATGAAGCACCTGCGCACCAGTGAGAGGTACCGGACCTGATATAATGTTTGGAAGCCTACTCAGCAAACCACAAAATACAAGACTGTATTCTCTGCTGATGACGGTTAATAAACCAGAAACACGTGTCTAGAGATCAGCACTATTTGTGCCAACCTTGGCGAAACACTCGAAAATATTGGAGCGAACTACAAGAGACTGCATTTCCCAGAATGCCAGGGGCGTACCTTGCCTGAGAGGTCAGCGGTGTGCTCCCATATCCTGTTGTCTATTTAAAGTACTCACATGAGTCATTGAGCTGACAAGCTCATTGATGAGGCACCTGCGCGCCAGTGAGAGGTACCGGACCTGATATAATGTTTGGCAGCCTACTCAGCAAACCCCAAAAGACAATACTGTATTCTCTACTGATGGCGGTTAATAAACCAGAAACATGTGTCCAGAGATCAGCACTATCTGCGTCAACCTTGGCGAAACTCTCGAAAATATCGGAGCGAGCCTAAAGAGACTGCATTTCCCAGAATGCCAGGGGTGAACCTTGCCTGAGAGGTCAGCGGGTGCTCCCACATCCTGTTGTCTTTTTAAAGCGCTCCAGTGAGTCCTTGAGCTTACAAGCTCGTGGATGAAGCACCTGCGCACCAGTGAGTGGTACCGGACCTGATATAATGTTTGGCAGCCTACTCAGCAAACCCCAAAATACAAGACTGTATTCTCTACTGATGACGGTTAATGAACCAGAAACACGTGTCTAGAGATCAGCACTATCTGTGCCAACCTTGGCGAAACACTCAAAACCATCGGAGCGAGCTACAAGAGACTGCATTTCCCAGAATGCCAGGGGCGAACCTTGCCTGAGTGGTCAGCGGTGTGCTCCCACATCCTGTTGTCCACTCATTTCTCCTAATCACTCTGCCTATACCAGTATCAGTCTTATAAAATAAGAGAGTTTCCCAGAAACCAGAAAAGACCGGGTGTCAAAAGTATAAACAAAAGTTTTTCCTTTCTGTGTTATTAAGCCTTAAATTAGTGACCAAAAGGCCTACACATGAACCTTACTTTCTGTTCAAGTTATGACACAAATAGTTGACTTTATACAACCCAAATTACTTTATACTACACGACACTAGTAATTTATTTTTCTTCTCAAGTTTTATTTATTTTAAAAACATCAATTTTTTCAATTAAAAACATGATTAAGCATTCATTGTGTATGACATTCAAGATCATGTGCTCTCGTACATGAAGTATAAAGCTATCTAACAATTCCAGTTACGGTTGCTATCACAGAGTACACTGATCCAAAATGTTAAACAAGACTCCAATCTGGTTACAAATACATCAGCAATTATAAATAACATTTAATTAAAACATAATACGTAAAAGTCCTTTGTCGACGCGTTTCGGTGCTTTTTGTGATAATATGACACCTTCCTCAGGACGGACGAGTTAAAAACAGATATGGTCTTCTCTCTACAAAAATGAATGCACAAAATTAATTTTACAAAAAACTAGAGAAGACGTGTAATACAGAAGGTCGTGTACATCTTGTGTCAGTTAGGAATTTTTTTAATTGTTAAGAGTGAACTAAAGTGCTTACTTTATTTAGTTTGCTTATTGGTACTTCTCTTGCGTAGTGAAGCCCCTTAAACACAAATCAACAGTTTTTGGGCTTCACTACGCAAGAGAAGTACCAATAAGCAAACTAAATAAAGTAAGCACTTTAGTTCACTCTTAACAATTAATCGTCCGTCCTGAGGAAGGTGTCATATTATCACAAAAAGCACCGAAACGCGTCGACAAAGGACTTTTACGTATTATGTTTTCATTAAATGGTATTTATAATTGCTGATGTATTTGTAACCAGATTGGAGTCTTGTTTAACATTTTGGATCAGTGTACTCTGTGATAGCAACCGTAACTGGAATTGTTAGATAGCTTTATACTTCATGTACCAGAGCACATAATCTTGAATGTCATACACAATGAATGCTTAATCATGTTTTTAATTGAAAAAGTTGATGTTTTTAAAATAAATAAAACTTGAGAAGTAAAAGAAATTACTAGTGTTGTGTAGTATAAGGTAATTTGGGTTGCATAAAGTCAACTATTTGTGTCATAACTTGAACAGAAAGTAAGGTTCATGTGTAGGCCTTTTGGTCACTAATTTAAAGCTTAATAACACAGAAAGGAAAAACTTTTGTTTATACTTATAACAGTATCAGCACAGCTACCATCCACTACACACTTAGTAGTGGGAAACAGCGTTTACATTGCATGTTTTTCATCGAATGCCATTACAACGCGGTTGTTACAATGACTGCGTTGATACATCGCAAACCATTACATTGCAAGTCGTTACAACAACTTACTGTGGGGGCAGAAGGTGTTGGATTTACAAGCCAACACCTTCCTTGCTGTTGCACAAACTGTAGTTGGAATAGTAAATTATACTATTCCTAAATCCTGCACGCCACCTACAGCAAGTCTTTGTAACGACTTGCAATGTAATTGTTTGTGATGTAACAACGCGGTCGTTGCAACAACTGTGTTGTAATGGCATGCTATGTAAAGCATGCATTTCAATGACATATATTCCTTAGCAGTGTGACCATTAGGACTATTCTAGGCCTCCCATAGCTATAAGAATGGTTTATGCCACGGGTATTAGTTATTTTAATGTATATTGAATCAACAAACAATTGTTGTTTTGCTGTTCTCTAATTTAGCAATACAAAAGGGGCTTATGGGCGGAGCGTTTGAGCAAATCAAACACTCACCCCCAGTCAACTGATCTGGGTTTAATCGATCACCATTATTTAGCTCACTCAGCCACCCCAGTTCAGACATGGCCATAGGCAAATCAGTCTGACCATGTGCCTCATGGGAACAGTCCAGCCCAAACTGCCAAGCCATGTCTTCCCTGGACCGGAAACAAGCCTCCTGGGACCTGTTTCGGATTCATAATCCTCATCAGCCAGGCTATCTTGAATCCAGTGGCCAAATGAGCAAGGGACTCACGTCTGAGCATACCCTGCCAACTTAGGGCAAACAAAGCGATACAAAAGGGGATGATGGACGGAGCGTTTGAGCAAATCAAACACTTACCCCCAGTCAACTGATCTGGGTTTAATCCATCACCATTCTTTAGCTCACTCACCCACCCCAGTTCAGACATGGCCATATGCAAATCAGTCTGACCATGTGCCTCATGGGAACAGTCCAGCCCGAAATGCCAAACCATGTCTTCCCTGGACCGGAAACAAGCCTCCTGGGACCTGTTTCGGATTCATAATCCTCATCAGCCAGGCTATCTTTAATCCAGTGGCCAAGTGAGCAAGGGACTCACGTCTGAGCATACCCTGCCAACTTAGGGCGAACAATGCAATACAGAAGGGGATGATGGACAGAGCATTTGAGCAAATCAAACACTCACCCCCAGTCAACTGATCTGGGTTTAATCCATCACCATTCTTTAGCTCACTCAGCCACCCCAGTTCAGACATGGCGATATGCAAATCAGTCTGACCCTGTGCCTCATGGGAACAGTCCAGCCCGAACTGCCAAGCCATGTCTTCCCTGGACCGGAAACAAGAACTAAAGAACGGTGATGGATTAAACCCAGATCTGTTGACTCGGTGTGAGTGTTTGATTGGTTCAAATGCTCCGTCCATCACCACCCTCTTTTGTACCGCTTGGTTCTTTAATTTAGGGCAGTATGCCTTCAGGTCAATCAGCCGGACAATAAACATTTTCATAGGAAGTCTATGATGACCAACACAAAACACAAAGCAGATGCCAACCATCTCCGCTTATGCTTGTGGACTATAAATGGCTTTTCAACTAAATTTAGGGATCAGAACTTTTTACAATACCTCAAATGTTTGGATAAATCATGCTGCAGGAAACATGGCTCACACTACTGCATCATATCCAAGGCTATATGTGTTTGTCCACACCGGCCACAATGAGCAACAAATATGGACACCACTCAGGAGGGCTGGCAACTTACATATCCACAACGAGAGTCACCTCAGTGGCCCCCTTTAACCTTCGCAGAGATGATCGCCCTCCCTCTCCATGGAGGGCAAGACGACGTCAACCCAAAACGGAAAGCCAAAGATTCAGAGAACTTAATAGCCAAAGTATCCCATCTCATAACTGAAATGGAAACGCCATATTTCATCGTAACCGGGGACTTATATCAATATCTCCTTGGCACATTGGGGGTGAAGAGACTGCCATCCTCACTTCACTCTGCAACATCCCGCCACAATGCGCTCCATTAAAAGCAAGTAAAAGCCAAAAAAACACCTCCTGGAAGAACTAAAACATCTAAACCTCAGGGCTCTCAACTGTAGATTCCTTGAGGATTCTCCCCTGTTCCCACGCATTACACTAACTCATCATGTTCAATTTAAGATTACATGTTCGCAAGCCTCTCACTGTTCCCCTTCATTCATGGGATCAGAATGGGGGACAAGGGGACAAGAGGGACTACAACCATCGTTCCCAGGAAATCCTACGGTCAGCGACAGCAACCTTCGCCATCCAACAAGATCTTTAGCTCTGGTGCCTACCCACACCTCAAACTTAAGGAGGATCAAATGCGCAGCAACAACTATGGAGTCTCTGTCAAAAACAGCAACCATGCTTTTTCAATTTATAGTAACAGGTACAACTGACCAAATAGAACACTGGGAACACTTTACTGCAAAGCTCTTAAGCCTCCGGGGCACAACACAGTCGAAAGCAGACCTTTGCCGGACAACCGGCCCGGGAAAGAGAATCCCCGAAGCTCAAAGGGACCAAATAAAAATGCTGAAGAAATCAATAAACTCCATCCTAAGGCGCCTGAGGAGACATCCAGGTGATTTAAGTTCTCGCACACTTGTGCAGGACCAACAAAAGCTTTTGAAGAAACTGACCTGGGAAATCATGAAAGAGCAAGAAGATGAAATCTGGGCACAGCTGCTACATGATGCTAATCATAATGACAGTGCCTGATTCTGGAAAAAGGTGAATGCCATAATCCACCCACACCATGAGGGAATCTCGTCCCACACTTCAGAGGAAATGTGGCTGAAATTTCTATCTGAGCACTTTAACAACAGTGCCAGGGATATCTGCTCAATGGTCCCAAAATGGATGGATGCAATGCGATCGCCCAGGAGCAGGCCCTGAGGAGAGGCTGGCGCTGGACAAGCCTGTTCCAGCAAAATCATCAGGGCGCGAGCCAGATGACCCACCCCCATTGGTAATCAAGAAGCAAATTGCAAAAAGGGAGAAGAGAGGAGGCTCTGGCCCGAAGAGAATCCCACGAGCCCTGTTCAAACACAATCCAACTGACTGGGCTAAGTTCCTGCAACCTCTATTTTTGGAAATCCGGTCACAAGGCAGAATACCCAAATCATGGAAAGGCTCAACAATTGTGCCAATCTACAAGAATGGCGACCAGGCCCGGCCTAGCAACTATCGCTTAGTGGCCCTGATTGACAACGAGGCAAAGTATTTTGCAGGCACCATACTGGAGGATCTCACAACCAGGGCAGACGCCAACAAAATAATACCGCCAAACCAGACCGGCTTTTGCTAAATGACAGGTACAACAACAAACTTCCCGCAATCTCTTTTCTTATTGATGCAACCAAAATAGCCAATCTGCAACTACATCTTCTTATCTTATCTTAACAAGGTTTTATTAAGCGCTCGCACACCCAAGGGTTTCATGGCGCTTACCAACAGGACGCTACATTAGCAGTGGAGACCATCAAAGCATTAGGCCTATGCCTTTCCTGAATGGAAGAAAAGCATTGCAAGAACGAATATCCGGGGGGAGGGAGTTCCACAGCTTGGGGGCAAGAATGGCGAACCTGCGGCCTCCTTTGCGTGAGAACTTGTTATGAGGGACAGTCAAATGAGTTTGAGAAGCAGACCGAAGGCTGCGGGACGGGGTGTATCTGATCAAACGTTTCTGAATAAACTTGGGGCTGCGTGCGTGTAGGGACTTGAAGGTTATACAGGCCGATTTGAAGGTAACACGGTATGTAATCAGAAGCCAGTGGAGTTGCCTCAAGAGAGGTCTGGCTGACTGCCATCGCGGGAGATGGTATATAAGTCGGGCCGCCTGGTTTTGTGCCATCTGCAGGCGTTTGCTGAGTGTGACGGGAAGGCCTAAATACATGGCATTGGCGTAGTCTAGATGTGACAACACCAGTGCCATTACCACCTGGGTCAGAGCAGAACGAGTAAGCATCTGACTGATCTTTTTTATTTTCCGCAATTGGAAAAAACAAGTGGATACAAATGAATTGACCTGTGGTTTTAATGAGAGCTCACTGTCAATGAGCACCCCCTGACTTTTAACTGATTTGGACGGAACAGGAGGGGAACCCAATTTGGATGGCCAATAATGGGGGCCCCAGAACAGTTGGCTTTTGTCAAAGAGAACCAGTTCTGTCTTATCCGGATTTAAATTTAGTTGGTTCTCTTCCATCCACTGACAAATGTGAAGCATGGTGTTTTGAAATTGATGGATCGAGTCTGGGGAATTGTCAATTGTAAAAGTGAGTTGCAGGTCATCTGCATAATTGGAGGTGGTGACTCTAAAGGATTCTAGAGACTGAAGCAGAGGGAGCATGTAAATATTGAACAAGATAGGTGACAGTGAGGAGCCCTGAGGGACTCCACAGGTGGGAATGTCTGACATAATATCGACAGACAGAATATCTACATACAAAAATATCGACACAAAAATATCGAAATCAAAAATATCGGAGTCATATCTTCATAAAGGTAAGTACAAAAATATCGAAAAATTAATATCGTAGTACAAAAATATCGAAATTAAAAATATCGTTTTTTGAAATGTATTAATAATAATGTAAAAATAATTTTAAAATACATATAATTTTACAAATATTAAATACAAATATTAAAACATAATTAAAAAATTTAAACTAATACATATACATTTAAAATAAATTAAAAACTTAATAATGTAATATTATTTTTTTTAATTTCATTTAATTGATTTAATTTAAATTTATTTTATTTTTACCCTGTACGACTGTACCCCAAAAACCCCAAACTGACCCTGAACCCTAAAAATACCCCTTTACCCAAAAACCCAAAACTGACCCTGAACCCTAAAAATACCCCTTTACCCAAAAACTGAAAACTGACCCTGAACCCAAAAAATACCCCTTTACCCAAAAACTGAAAACTGACCCTGAACCCAAAAAATACCCCTTTACCCAAAAACTGAAAACTGACCCTGAACCCTAAAAATACCCCTTTACCCAAAAACAGAAAACTGACCCTGAACCCTAAAAATACCCCTTTACCCAAAAACTGAAAACTGACCCTGAACCCTAAAAATACCCCTTTACCCAAAAACTGAAAACTGACCCTGAACCCTAAAAATACCCCTTTACCCAAGAACTGAAAACTGACCCTGAACCCTAAAAATACCCCTTTACCCAAAAACCCAAAACTGACCCTGAACCCTAAAAATACCCCTTTCCCCAAAATTAATTAATATTATTTAATTACCAATTAATTATTAATTAACAATAACAATAAAGTAAATATATTAGCACATTAGCTGTAATTAATTAAAATTAATAATTAATATTATTTTTCCCAATTAATTAATTAACAATAACAAAAAATTATACATATAAAAAAATTACTCTAATTAATGTAATTAACTAAGTAATATTAATTAATTACCAATTAATTATTAATTAAAAATATGTACAACATTATATTAATTAATTAACTAATTAATATTAATTAATTACCAATTAATTATTAATTATTTTTTTACAAACATATATTAATTAATTATTATTATTAAATTACTTCCCACCCTATTCCCCTATAAACCCACAACCCGCTCTGATACTAAAACGCAAAATGTAAACAAATTTACAAATTTTCAAACATACATTACAAAACATGTTTAACAAACATATAAACTACATAATAAAATACATAACACTAAAAAAAAATTCGATATTAGTAAAATTCGATATTAGTAACATACATACCTTAAAAAAACGATATTCTGTCTGTCGATATTTTGGACATCGATATTCTATACTTTCGAAATTAAAACATCGATATTATTGTATATCGATATTTTAATTTCGATATTTTGTCTGCCTACCCACAGGTGGTATGGAGTTTGGGAGATGAAAAAGGAGGTAAGCCAACTGCCTGGGTGCGATCACTAAGAAAAGATCTGATCCAGTCGAGGGCCGGGCCACAGATGCCAGCTAGTCTGACACTGTCGAGAAGAATGTTATGGTCGACCGTGTCAAACGCAACTGACAAATCGAGTAAGACCAGAGCCTGTGGGGTTCCTGAATCTGCCTTGAGATGCAGAGAATCTAGGACCGCTGTGATGACTGACTCAGTCGAGTGGGCAGGACGGAATCCGACTTAATGAAAATCTAAAAAATCAGATTGTTCAATGAAATTTGAAAGATGTGATGTTACATGTGCTTCCAGTACCTTGGCCAGGTACGGAAGTAAAGAAATGGGCCTGTAATTAGAGAGAGTAGTGGGCTCCCCTCCAGATTGTTTTAGGAGGGGCAACTCAACAGCTTCCTTGAAAGACTTAGGTACTGTCCCTTGAAATAAGGAAGTATTAAGAAGTGTTAAAGCCGGGCCAGGGAAAGTAGCAAATACAGTCTTTAGTATATGAGGAGGACAGCAGTCGCGGGGAGAGCCTGATTTCTATGCTTCATTGACTTCAGTGCAGCATTCAATAATGTTGTGAGGGGGAAGATGGCATGCTGGGGAATACCTAAGGACATCTTGAATATCCGGCTGCTTCTACACACTGACACTTGGGTCTAGGTGAGACTAAGAGGGGGAACTCAACTCTCTAGAAAAGTCCCTACAACCAAAGGCATGAAGCACGGCTGCATGCTAGAACCCACTCTGGCCGACCACCCTTAAGCTCTCAGCATCAGCAATGCACATGCACCCAGTCTCGGTGGAAAACCATGGATAAACCTTATGTTTGCTGATGACGTGGTGCTGCTCAGCCATACATATGTCGGTCTCCATCCTCTACTCGATGCAATGCAGAATTAAGCCGCAGAAAAAAGTCTAAAACTCAATTTCATGAAAACTCGGACTATGACACGAAACAATAGAAGAAGTTGGCAGAAGAGGTGGCATCAGGGAGGTGCTCCTATGGAACCTTCGCTGATTACAAATACCTAGCTGTCATTATTGATAATGAAGGGTCCTTCACGTGGCAGAAAGAAGAAATCAGAAAGAGAAGCCTGGTTGTAGCAATGACGTTGAAAACCTGTCTTCAAAACTGATGGGGCCCTCACTAAGCCTCCTCCTGAAGGTAGCACAGACCAGGCTGCTCCGAGGCTAACCTACGGCAGTGAAGCAATGCGGGGGAGAGATACCAAGCAACTGGACAGCTCCTTGACACTGGCATACAGAACCATGTTTAGCCTCTCAAAATATACTTCACCAGCTCAGATAAGGCTGGAGTTCAGCTTAGTGAAGCAGTCGCTGGCCAGGCATGGCGCTTACATCATCTGCTGGAACAAGATAAGATGCTCTGCCTCAAACACTCTAAATCAGCTGTTATGGCAAGTACTCCAGCTTAGGGATACCTCTTCGGGCAGACACTACCTAGAAGAATCGCTTGAAACCACAAGGCTCACTAATCTCTGGAACACTCAGCTACAACACACATCCTTCAAATAATTGGTCTGAAAGTCAGTAAAACAAATCTCACAGCTGAAAGACAAGGCTCTGTTCTCAGTCAGATATCATGCCTGGATGACTCTGAACTCCTACAAATCACTGCATCCCAAAGATACTTCAATCAGAGTTATCCCTAAACTCTCAGGATAAAGTCTTTAAAGCACCGCCTAGGCCTTCTACCATGTGCCGTACACCTTCCACCATGGCAGAGACCATGCACACAGGCCCAGGAGACATTTTGCACTTAATCTGCACATGCACAGGGCTGCAGCAAGAGAGGATACAGCTGGCAAAGATCCCGCTCATGCAGTCAGAGATCTGCATGAGGCGAAAAATGGTGCTGGTATGTTTCGATTCAGGGGCCACTCAACTGAACTGCAGAGTGGTCAAATTTCTCACACAGGTGGAACAAAAAATGAATCAACATCAAGGGAGCATACAAACCACTCCAGCTTTGAGTGGACAATGAAGAACCTGACATGCCAACCGGAGGCTGCCTACTTAAACTTAATTTTAACAACTAAAAAAAGAGCCACTATGATGGGAAATTCCATCCTGCCGCTCAGCCATCAGAAACCTCAATCACCGCACTTTTACACTCTGCCCTGTGGCTGTCTGGCACCATTGCTTTATACAACAGATGCCCACCGTAGGCCACACTAATCCATTATCATCACCGCCACAGAGTACTGCAGTGCACACTGTTTAGGGCCCCTGTTTTTTATTGTCCTTTCTGTCACTTTTTTAAATGTATTTATTTACATATTTTTTGCACTCTTCGAATGGTTTTATCAGTTTTTTTGTATATTTCGTGTAAGCACTGCGCAGGACTTTTATTGGGTGTATCAATGTTTTTACTGCTGAATCATAATTACTTTTTACCTGACAGCATACAACTGTGCACTGGTTTTTAATACTTATGCATAATAAAAATAAACCTGAAACATGGTTGCGCTGTTTGTCTAAGTGCTGGTTTTGACATCTAAGTGTCGGTGCTCAGCACCGGAAAGCACCGGCTCAAATTAAGCACTGAGTCAAGAGTGTTGTGTTGTATCTTAGAACTCTGGAATCAACCCTAAAGTCCCTAATCCACATGCTCCGCATAAGGGCCCGATTCTGATGCGGGTTGGAAAGCTACCCGACTGAATCCGTTTGCAAATGGTTTCTCACCCACTTGGATCGGAAGAGTCTGACCAACGAAGGACGATGCTTCCGGATGCTTCCAGATACGAATTGGTTGGACTCCCATTGACTTCAATGGGGAGCATATGTTCCTATTCGATCGGGAAGACACGTTCCCATTTCCACTTGGAAGGAGCAAATGCCGTTAGGTGGCCTTCCTAACCGCATCAGAATCAGGCCCTAGGTGGGAATGCTTTCCTAACTGCATCATAATCAGCCCCTAAGTGGAAGTATCCACTTCTTTCTACTATTTGAGTAACTCTGACAGAAAAATAGTATGTGATTAATGCATTTGTTCACCTGAGGATAGAAAGGGCAGGAACTAGAAAACTTTTTTCTACAATATCAGATTATTCATTGAACAACTTCCTCCTCTTGATTTTGTTTTGTACTAAATTTTCTGAATGGAGGTCTGAATGGCACCCTGAAATATGATATATGTGAATGACTACACATCCCAAGCCAATTATTATTATTATTATTTATAGTGTTTTCAAGCTAGACTTTCTCCTGCAAATTAAGGTGTGACATTGTATGCACAAAACACAATTCCACATAGAAATGAGTTTGAATCATCAAATTAAAATGTTTAGTTTCTCATTTTTCATTGAATTGGTGCTGGTGGCCTACTATTTTAAGACGCTTATAATGTTAATGTCACTTAAGTGGCAGGGCTTCATGGTAGTCATGCCTATGCCTTATATGGATGATGAGATATGCTTCTCTTCTCATCTCTTAACACAACTATTGACTCTCCTACAGAAGCAGCACAGATCCACATCATGAAGTGTTAGTGAGAGCTTGACATTCAATAGCCACTTTCCAAGCAACAGGTCAGTTCCTTAAATACCACCCTCAAACCTGTGAGTCATGTTGGCGTTTCTGAAGATATGGGATTTGTGTGCACTCCCAGGGTTCATTGCTAAAACACTGGTGAATCACTACATTGCCTAGCATGTGGCTTGAACATTGAGAGAGTAGGTGTGCTTGGGATTTTAGAATTGAAGAGCGGTGACTGCTGGTGGAATCAGAGTCACAAGGGTGCAGTCCACTGCACCCAGCATATGGGGACAATGAGCTATTTGATAGAAGTCTTAGCTTGTCAGTGCCTGTTCATGTCCAGGTTTTGGGAAGTGTAGGTAAAGTTGAGTCATTTCATGATGGCATCCACGACAGAGGGCAGTGATACATAGGGTTCACTGATAGAATATCAATGGTAAAAATATCGGAAAAACATATATATTGTAAAAATATTGACTCCCTATACTTAAACAGGTAAGTTAAAAAATATCAAATCAAAAATGTCAAAGTTAAAAATAGATGTAGAAAATATCCATTCAAAAATATAAATCAAATAAAATAATATATATTAAATATATAAAATATTAATATTATCTTGAACACAATTAATTACATTTAATATCCAGTTTAACTAAATATAAAAATTCAACTATAATAAGTTACACATATATATATATTAACTTTACATAATTTAATAACTATTATCTATATTTATTTTTTAAACTTGTAAATTATATAAAAATAGAATATATACATATATCAATCATCTAAAAGAAAAAAAAACATTCTATTATTATTTACAAAATTAAACTATTAAAAATGTACATTTCACAATACAATAAATACAACTGTAGGGAAAATGTTGGATAGCGAAATAATTACATTTACTATTCAAACTGCAATGAGTGCAACAGTAGGAAAAATGTTTGATAGCGGAGGGGTAAAAATTACTATTCCCACTGCAATGATTGTAACAGTAGGGAAAGTGCTGGATAGCGAAGGGCTAAAAATCACTATTCCCACTTCAAAGACTGCAAAAATAGGTAAAGTGTTGGATAGCAGAGGGGTAAAAATTACTATTCTGACGCCAGTGAGTGCAACAGTAAGGAAAGTATTGGATAGCGAAGGGGTCAAAATTGCAATTCCCACTCCAGTGATTGCAACAGTCAGGAAAGTGCTGGATAGCGGAGGTGTAAAAATTACTATTTCCACTCCAGTGAGTGCCACAGTAGGGAAAGTGTTAGATAGCAGAGGGGTTAAAATTACTATTCCCACTTCAGTGAGTGCAACAGTAGGGAAAATGTTGGATAGCTGAGGGGAAAATTTACTATTCCCACTCAAATGATTGCAACAGTAGGGAAAGTGCTGCATAGCGAAAGGCTAAAAATGACTATACCCAATTCAAAGAGTGCAACAGTAGGGAAAGTGTTGAATAGCAGAGTGGTAAAAATACCATTCCGACTCCAGTGAGTGCAACAGTAAGGAAATTTATTGGATAGCAGAGGGGTAAAAATTACAATTCCCACTCCAGTGAGTGCAACAATAGGGAAAGAGCTGGATAGCGGAAGTGTAAAAATTACTATTCCCACTCCAGTGAGTGGAACAGTAGGGAAAATATTGAATAGCCGAGGGGTAAAAATGACTTTTCCCATTCCAGTGAGTGGAACAGTAGGGAAAGTATTGGATAGCGGAGGGGTAAAAATTACTATTCTCACTCCAATGAGTGCAACAGTAGAGAAAGTTTTGGATAGCAGAGGGATAACAATTTATATTCACACTCCAGTAAGTGCAACAGTAGGGAAAGTATTGAATAGCAGAGGGGTGAAAATTACTATTCCCACTCCAGTGTTTGCAACAGTACAGAAAGTGTTGTATAGCAGAGAAACAAAAATTACAAATAACATTTAAACAATAAAATATTTGAAAAATATATACATATATTCAACATATAAAAAGAACACATATAATAATGTTAATTACATATAAAAAAGGTACAAATATTATATAAAATCAATTCATAAATACATTTATAAACAATATTTATTTACAAGGAGCAAATTTTACCACACAGATTATTTAAAACATGAATGTATTTATTTTATTTCCTACCCTATAACACCACATAAATAAAAAAATTTTGCAAAACATAATTACTAATGAATTTGAAATATATTATTAATAACAAAATAATAAACATTGATTGAGTACACATCGTTTAACACTATATTATCCACAGCACACCTCTAAAATGAATGACACATATACCATAATTATCAATAATGAAGAAATTAATTTAAATAATTAACAACTAATTAATAATTCATCAATAACAAATAATTTACTCCCACCCATCCCACCATTTACACCTATAAACACCACAATACACACCTAAAATGAATTACACAATTACTCTAATGAATTACTAATTAATTAATGTAACTTAATTTAAAAACTAGTTACTAAACAATTATTAATAAAGTAATATACACATTTAACACTATAACATCACAATTAAACGATTATTAATAAATACAAACTATTCAATACATTTTATATAATTGAATTACTTCCCACCCTATTTCCTTATAAACCCACAACCCGCTACGGAACAAAAAATGCAAAATAAAATGTAAAAATATGTAATAACTACTAACATTTTAACACATATCATAAAAATACAAACGATTGTGATACAATAAAACAAACATCACACACATAAAAAATATATACTAAAATACATGACATTAATAAAAAATCGATCTTTTTAACAACCATATTTTTACAAACGATATTAAACACTTCGATATTTTTTAAAACAATACTACTTATCTAAAATCGACATTCTTGACCACGAGGATTTTTCTGTCGATATTCCTGACCCACGATATTTTTAGTAACAAAATTTATAGAATTCGATATTTTTTCCTCCATATTCTTTCTCTGCACCAATACAGAGAAAGTGAACTCTGTGGGATGCCAGCCACTTTGACTAAAATAGCCCAGAGGGTAGTAGGTGGGCTGCTGCCAAGAGTATCACGAGTTTTTATGGCATGTGGGCTGTATGTGAGAAGCTGCAATGTGAGTCCAATTTGGTCCAGCTAAAGTCATACAACTTTAGAATATCCTAATCTTTCTGGTCAAGCAGGGTACCTTCTGTCTGAAGATCCTCTCCTTTCTTTGCCATCTTTTAGCAAGTTAACACAGGCACTGGCTGTGTCACTGGACCACAGTCTCCATGGTTGTATTCTAGTGTGAGGATTGGTGTCTTCTGCTCCATTTTATAGTGCTGATGATGTTAGCTCACATTATTTTTCAACACAAACTTGAATTTACTGTAGATGGCTATGTATGGCTTATTTGTGGATTTTGTGACATCTCAGCTCTTACACGACCACCATGATTACATTAAAAAATGTATTTTGATTTGGCACGTCATAAGAAAGTTTTTGCTCCAAGCAATAGTAAAACATCAACAAAAACATACTTTACCACTTTTTGCACATATCTATGTGTCTACTGCGCAGGTTTCCATGACACAAATTGGGCCCAACTGCATAGTAAATCTGACAGTTTGGATGGTTGCACAAGACCCAAAGAGATACATGGTTAGGACAACCTAATACCTATTTTTTTAACAAAAGCTCTGGCACAAAGGTGCGCAAACACCCTAGATGTGAAAGGCGTAATACATTTGCACAATTTTCTCTAGGAAGCTTCGTAAATGAGTAAGGAATTGATGTATTTATGATGTGGTGAGGCTTGTGGATGTGGGTGTAACCAATAAAGGAAGTGGATGTAGCCTCTGGGGGAAGTAGGTGGAGCTGGGAGAGTGGGTGTGGCCTCCCCCAAAACAATTGAGCACTTGCACATAATATTTTACAAATTAAGCACTGATTTTATAGTGTAATACTGAACGTTCTTTCAAAAGATATTTAGTGTTGCATGTCTTATGCTTTTTTAGTGATTATTCACCATTGGTACCATTTACCACATTGACATAGACCACAGCTGAGAGGTAAAATTTAGTTGAGGCTTCACCTAAGTGTTAGAATTGAGAAACAGCAATAATGCCAGTGACCAAGTTGAAAAATCCTCGTTTTCTATCATTTTCATGCCATTTGAATAGCTTCATCACAATCTGTTTTCAATTCTCCTTCATATCCAGCTGAGATTAATCCTGTGCTTGGCAGGTGATCCACTTCTGTATATATTGTCGCGAGACTTGATTAATATCAGAAAGAATAATAGTTACACCCAGGCATTCATACACTTTGGCAACAAAATCATTACCATGGGACGAATGCTAATCTAGACGAGCGACATGGAACCCCTGATGCATGCGTAAATTGCATCCTAAATTACATATTTTCTATCGTCAGCTCTACTCTCTTTGCGTGATGGAAATTTTCTGTTCACTAAGAAAATGTACAACAGCAAGAGGCGTGAAAGGGTAGAATGTGATTTCACTCATGCAGCTGTCGATTAAGCATGTTACATGTTTTTTTGCCTAGATTTGCAGACTTTCTTTATTTTCTCCCTTAAAAATATTTGCTAAGTCTCCTGGCTTCCGTTTGCCTTCATACAAAGAATAGTTTACATGGAACACTTTTTGTTTGTGGTAAAATATAGTATGTGCAATAGACGTGTTTGCTTTGGCCTGCTTTTTAATGGGGGTATGGAGAATCAGACTGGGTAGTATTGGGCCCTAAGTTTTGCACCCTTTTGTCTATTGTTGTTTGCAATGTGATTTGTATAAGATCTTAGCCTGACCCTCTCATTTATTGAACCTTCCTAATGAGGTGCTACTGGAACTCAAGAGTACAAGTCAATGGCTTTAGCCATACTGTGGAATTGTATGACTAGCAATGTTTTTTGATCAAGCTGTTATATGAGTAATGTTTATCAATGATTTTTATTAAGGTTTTCAAGGATTTTATCGATTTCATTGTTTTAATGTCTGCACATGAAATGTATGTATACTTTTATGACACTCTGGGGCCCATTAGGATGGCAGGTGGATTGCCCCCGCCAGGCTGGCGGTAGCCACCGCTGGCCTGGCGGGGACAATCCGCCTGCCATCCGTACCTTAATTTCCCTCCGCCATATTAGGATGGTGGGGGGACCGCGGCAAACGGAAAGACCGTCCGCCGCTCTTCCGCCCTGGTCGCCTTGTGGCTGGGGCGGAAAAGGATTAATATGGTGGCAGTGTCTATTAGACGCCGACAGCCATATAATAACCACAGTAGGACTCAAACGCACAGTCAGCCTCACCAGCCTCAAATTCATCAGTATTGGTAATGCCCAGGAGGCATGCTGTACCCACGCTCCATGCCATGGAGACGTCCTCTGATGACAAAAGGGAGGGTGACACCACAACTGCTCCACTGGAGGCAACCAATGCTGGGCTGCAGTCCACCTCCGATGGTGTGTACACAGGTGCAAGACGCGGTAGGGTCCGGGAGAGCAGCACAACTCAGCAGAGCGATGGGTCTTTGGCGGGCTGGAGGCCTCCATGGTTAAATTGCAGCGCCTGCAGGGGAAGGCCATACAATCACTGTAAAGACAGATGCGGCACTTAAATCAAAACATGGGCAATATAGACCGGGGCATCAGCTCCATGGCGGAGAGCATGAGGGAAATGACAGAGGGAATGCGGGACATGTCCCAGTCCGTGATGGCATTTTCCGACAAACTTGATGAGAACAGGGCAAGAAGGCGCAGTGAGAGGCAGTACATGCAGCAGCACACCAAGTCGGTGAACCGTCTGGCAATGGCCACTTCCCTGCTATGTAGGCACTCTGTGGCAATGCAGGAGGGGCTTATGCACTGCTGCACTGATGTCTCCAGGGGGATGGGGAAGGTGACATCTACAATGGATCTGCAGCTGACCACCCAGTCAGCCAACGCTGGTGCTCTAGGTGTGGGGGAGAGCGAAGAGACCACCAGCAGGAGCAGCAATAGCACACCTGTACCAGAAAACCGGAGGAGCAGCAGGCGCCATTCTGAGGGCCCTGGAGCAACAGATAGTGTGGAAAGCCAGCTGCAGGCATCCAGCACTGTAGTGCATGGGCGCAGACATTAATGCTGCCCACACCATCATGAACATTATTTGGGCGAAGTAACCCGTGATTACCAAGTAAGGTTGTCACCATTTTTACTGGAATGGTGTGCCATTTGCTGATTGACGTAGTGTCCAGTTATTAAACTACGTCATGCACGTGCAACGCCTGGCTGTGTCTCCTTACTTACTTAAAAATAGTTACGTGTGATCTCTGCCCGTCTCAGTCTCGCATCTGTTGCTAGCGCTGCTCCTGCTGCGTTGGGCTCTGGCTGTTCAAGGCCATCATCAATGTCCTCATAATAAGTTATTTCAACTTCTGTTCCTCACTTTGTGGCAAGGTTGTGCAGCATAGCACAGGTTGCAATGATTTTACAGCAGATGATGGGTGTGTACTGACGTGCACCTCTGCTTTTGTGGAGGCAGCGGAACCTGCTTTTCAATAGTCCAAAGGTGCGCTCCACAACGCTGTATGTGGATCTGTGTGCCACATTTTAACGTCTGTCACTCTGGGTGGATGGGTTTAGGTAGGGAGTGAGGACAAAGGGCCGCACAGCATAAGCGCTATCGCCTAGGTGGGAAAGAGAGTGGCATTAGTTACATACTAAAAAACATTCAGCTGCAGTATCTATCAGGGTGAGTCACAGTGATTTACCTAGCAGGTATCCTTCCCACATTCTACAGCAGCCAGGCGTATGTAGATCCCACTGTTCTGGAATATGTACGAGTCGTGGGTGCTCCCAGGAAATTTGGCCACAATGTCAGTAATTATGCTGCAAGCATCGCAGATCACCTGCACATTTATTGAGTGGGTGGACTTTCTGTTCCTGTAGATGTATTCTGTAGCTGCAGGAGGGCAGATTGTGTCCCATCAATACAGCCTATGATGTGCGGGAACTGTGCCATTTGGTAAAAGTCTGTCTTGGATGTCTGCAGTTCTGCTTGTGTGTTTGGGAAGCAGATCTAGTGGTGCATTCCCTGCATCTTGGCATCCAGGAACTTTCTAAAGAACCGGGACAGGCAACTCTGGGACACCCCGCCTACCGTAGCTACCACCCCCTGGTAACTGCCAGATATAAGGAGATGTAGGCTACAGAGCACCTGCACATGTGGTGGTATGGCGTGCGCCCTTGGTGTTCCAGGAGTGGGTGCAGGTCTCTTATCAAGTCCAGGATGGTGTGGGGGTGTAGCCTGTACCTCTCATGGATCTCTGCCTTAGTAAGTTGGAAGAGTGTGATCTGCTGTCTGTAGACTTGCTCCTCCCGTCTCCAGATCCTCTCTCCTGCTGCCTGTAGCCGTAGCCGCCTTGCAATGACGTAGAAAACCGCCATAGTGATCACACTGTTGCATTTTGGGATTGCTTACATACCATGTGGATGATTACCACCTGCTTCCAGTTGGTATTATTTACCGACTCTTAAATACCGAATTTCATGAAATTCAGTATTTAAGATTTTACCTACATATCTTTTCTCGTTTTACCGTTTCATATTTACCGATTCGGTAAATTAGAATTCGGTAATTACCGATTCGGTAAATATGAATTTGGTAAGGATGAATCGGTATTTACCCATTCATATTTACAGAATCCTTACTTTTTGACATCCTACATCTCGATGGCCTGAATGCCGGTCGGTAACGGCAAATTTACCAAATTTCAGCCGTTACCGACCGGTATTCAGCTACCTACATATGACCCCTAGTTCCTTATTTTGGGGTAATTTTCAGAGAAAGTCACAAACATGTTACAGAGAAATCCAACTATGATTTAATTAACAAATCTGTCTCTGTAATGAAAGAATTACTGGTTAAATATTTTAAGCATGTGCTACTAATCAGTCGACTCATCTTTCATCATAGGTGCCCAGGACAATGGCCTTCAACTACAGCTTATGACACCTTTGAAAACCCCAAGGCTCAAGCAGGGGTGTCTTACAATTCTGCATATCGGAAGACTAGATCCAATGTTAAAAATATTTAGAATGCTCAAGTGACAAGTTTGACACTATGGGACCGATTATAATGTCGGTCGAAAAGCCTCTGACTGCAATTCGGAGGCTTTCCGACCGACATCTCCGTTTGCAATTCCGACTGCCTAATAACAATGTAGGTGGTAAGAATTGTAAGCTTCAGTCATTCCAGCTGTATTCCGATGGGCACAAGGAGCCCATCGGCCAGTCAGAAGCCCCAATGTAATCCTTGAGGATGGCGTTTCCGTCGTTGGGATTACAATGTCGATTTCCAACAGGTTTCCATGTCAGGCTTTCCAACATGAAAAACCTGCTCGAAAGTGACTTAGGGGGACCGCAGGGCCCCCTTGTAAAAGAGGCCTCCAGTTGGTGGTCTGGGGGGCACATATGGTGCCCCCTGTCAATCCCTGCACCGAGAGGCAGGCAACGTGTGGTTCCTTCCAACGGTGCAGGGATTAACAAAAATTCTAATTTCTCTATGTGAGCTTGTGCTGCTGTGGATCTACAGCTGCAGCACAAGCTCCCATAGAGAAATGGGAGCAGACCACCGCACCATGTGTGGCTGCATTGTGATAACGGTGTTGGGACCACCGACCAGAGGTCCGTCAGTCCAGAGACCGCAATGGTGCCCACCTGACTTCATAATGAGGCCCAATGTAATAGACAGGTTGATAGAAATATTAATTATAGCAATGTAAACAGGAGAAAGATACATATTTTTAAAGTTATATATTAAACCTATGGAGGGTTAAAAATGTCTATTCAAATTGTGCATATTTTTAACAGAAAAGAAGTGAGTTATTACCACATCAATTCTCCTCTTTATAAAGTATTCCACTCACCTAATTTGTCACTATCAATTTTGTGGTTGAAGTAAAAATCATTTGATAACGCAATTTGTGACATTTTTGTATTATATTTCCGGTTCATAGCAACCTGTTGAATGGCAATGGCAATAAGCAAGTAAATAACTTTCCTTTTAACTTGAGTTTGCTATTCAGTCAGTCAGTTTGCTATTCAATTAACAAGCTACCCTTATGAAGCATAACCATACCTAGGTGAAATTGTAGTACCAATAATTAAATACATTTTTCAACAAAAACGTCTAACTAAAATTTCCTAACTGACATTCAAAAAGAAAGGAAAAAAGGTCTATTAGAGCTCTTTTTACATGACCATCATAAATCATTAGAAGATAATTTTGTCTTATACAATGAAACTGCTGTAACAAAAGTTTTGGGTAAGTACAAAGATTGCTATTTAAGTAGTGGTGTCAGACCATGATGAAGAATGATACTTTTTCCAAATAGAATTCCAAACATTAGTTGACCAGTTAACATTTAAATCTGATTCACGCTGGGGAGCAGAGATGGCGCTAGTGTGAGCACCACCCTTTCCAATCGCCAAGCCACACACTGGGAGTATTGGCAGTCGGCGGTCGATTAGTTGACATGCAACGCTGACCCTCAACGTAGAGGTCCGTGGGCGAAACACCCGGAGCCTCAGAACGAGCTCCGTGCAGTGGGATGACATAAATCCGGGTCTCGGTCTCGCTATGGTCCGATTGACCATTTGCTGCATAGCTGGCATCTCGGTAATGGCAGGGGGTCCCACAACACTGATTGATTGGGTCCAAGCGGGATTCAAGTTGATAACAGGATCGGGGAAAGCCGCAGGATTGGCGCCGTTGAGGCAGAGATGAAGCGAGGGGAGCATGACCACTCGGGGCAGAAGAATTTAAAAACGAAAACCGCTTTGATTCAAGGTGACATGGAAAAACCTGAAAAAGCGGATCTCCCTCTTAAAGGAAAACGGGACCCAGGGGCCATTAAGAAACGCATGGGGAGGCCTGCAGGAATTGGCACACTGAAAGAAGGTGCGGTGGGAGGCGTGGTTTTATCACCCTCTATCTGTAAGCATTTCTCTGTAGTCAAGGGGCCCTCCATAACTACGGAATCAAACACATCAACAGGGGAAGATTTTAATGACCTGTGTGTACCGAGTCAGGGGGCCCCAAAGCAGGGAGTTGCACACCAGAGTGATGCCCTGATTGTTTTACAGACACCATTGTGTGACACTGGGACTGACGGCAGAAAGCCTCCAGCATTGATCCCAGATCCTCTCACCTGTGCCTCGGATGTTGTTGCCGTAAGTGATGGAATAGGAAAAAACCATCAGGACAGTAGAGATAAGGAGGCTAATAAGGAGGCTAACCGAGAACTTGTAGACAACCCTGGCCCCATAGTGCCCAAGACTCCGGATCCCGCTGGTGAAAACTTTTTTTTCTGTATCCGATGGGTCTATATCCGGAATGGAGAATGATATTATCAGTTCAAGCGAATGCGGAATGTCCAACAAAAATTAATATTACCCCATGTCCACTACGAGAACTATTCAGCAGAAACAGAAACCGCAGAGCAAAAGGCGCAACCAGCTTAACTCAGATTCCCCCAGCTTGTTTCCCCTTGGGGAAGCTTCCAATCTTCAGCATGAGGAAAGACAGCAATTTACTGCTGAACATCTGTCCGAACCTTCTTCGGCCTCTGTAATGAACTCTATAAAACAGTTCCAAGAGGAAGTTCAATCAGACAACCTTGCCGCCAAGGGGGCTGCCAAAAAACTCCAAGGTGGTATTAGGAAGCTAAACAAGATCTGTACAGACATCGGCAACCGGGTCTCAATGGTGGAAGCACGGACAGGGACTTTGGAGTCTGAAGTAGCCAATCTGAAAGACCAGGGAGCCTCTCATGCAGCTTGCCTAACAGAGCTAATTGCCAAAATGGAAGAATAAGAAACCAGGCAACGGAGGAACAACCTACGGTTATTGGGGATTCCCGATGGCGTCGAAGGGGATGACCCCAGAGGGTTCATCGTTAGACTTCTCCAAGATGCATTCCCCACGCAGACCAATTGGAACTGAGACCTAAAGGTTCAAAGGGCACACCACTTTCCCTTTAATATAAAGCAGAGGCTAGATGGCAGAAGTTCTAACAGGTAGAAACCCAGGGTTTTTTGGGGGGTTTTTGGGGAATTTTCTCTTGAGGCAATTGGTGTATATCAGGCCAGACCGAACTCCCAAAAAGAAGCAGATGGAATAAAATTCTTTGCCAAGCCTGATTTCTGTCATGCAACTGTAAAGCGCAGGTGGAGACTTCGCCAACCGAACTCCCAAAAAGAAGTAGATGGAATAAAATTCTTTGCCAAGCCTGATTTCTGTCACGCAACTGAAGAGCGCAGGTGGAGACAAATAGTATTTGATGGTAAATACCGAATTCTAAAGGGCCTGTGGCACTGTTTTCAGTGCCACCTACATCCAGATTTACCGATTCAGTAAATCTACCAATTCGGTATTTTACCGAATCAGTAAATTTACTGAATCGGTAAATTTACTGAATCGTTAAAATTAGGGCCCTCTATATCTCAAGAACCAAATACGGTCGGTAACGGCCGAAATCGGCCGTTACTGACCGGTATTTGGCCACCTACATCTGGCCCTAAGTCTTGTATTTTTTTCTTTTCCTATACTATTGAATGTATGCGGGTGAGTCCCCAAGGAATAGGTCGACTTACATCTAGATTCTAGCAGCCTGGTGATTGGAACTAACACATGCTTACTATCATTCAGGGTTTCCATGACTGTTCGTTTGTGGTGGGGTATAGAGAGGGAAGGGGCACAAAAGGCTTGCAGTGGGGAAAAAGGTGATGTTCTTTTTTGAGTTTATTGATGGTTTTCCCTTTTGGAATGGGACACAGGAAATCTAGTACAAAAGGTGTTAAAAAAATAAGAAGTAAGGAGAAAGCCAGAAACATGTGAGTGGGTGTAGAGGGAAAGAGATGGGGAGGGGGATGGGGAGGGGAAGGGGAGAAGGGGGGAAAAGAAAAAGTTTTGCCTCGTTGATTCTAGAAGGATGATCTCTACAAACTGTAAGCTTACTGCCAAAAAAGCTTGGGTTATTATATAGCGTCAAATTATCCAGGCTAGAAAATGAGTATGCCAAACAAACTCAGAATTGTATCAGTGAACATTTGTGGCCTTAATGACTCCCCAAAAAGACAAAAAGTAGCACAGGGACTACGCCTACTGGGGCCCGACATTGTCTGCCTCCAGGAAACACATATTGAAGGAGCACCGAAATATTTGTTGAATTCACTGGGGTACAAAGTTATTGGGGCAATCTCACAAGGGGCTAGGGTCAAGGGAGTTGGGATTATAGAATCTACCCTACGGCAAAGAAACTACCCTTAAAAGTGAATAGAGTAAAATCAGATTTTCTTGGGAGATGGGTGATTGCAGGATGCTCTCATCCCCCAAACTTTGCTTTTACTGTAAGCTCTATTTACGGAAGCAACATAGATGACCTGGGGATAATTATTTGGGTAAACGAGGAATTAGTACATTGGCTACTTCCTATAATCCTCTGTGATGAATTAAATCTAAACCTGCCTAGCACCTGGAAATTCGATGAACTTTGGAAATATAGAGGTAGGAAACCAAAGGTCTTCCAGGCTCTGCTCAACTTAATAAACCATGGATTGAAGGATGTATGGGCCAATCTAAATCCCGAACAAGATGGTTTTACCTTTTTCTCAGCTCCACATGTTTCTCTGGCAAAACTTGATTACTTTTTGGTTTCTACTTCTTTGGCCCAAGTCTGATGCATCGATACCGCAATCAGATTCTTGTCAGATCACAACCCACATATTTTAAGCCTAGAGGGACGGGGTATAGAGGACTAAGCTTGAATTGGAGCTTTCAAAAAGCTCTCTCATATTATAGCAAATATAAGGAGCACATGCAGAGTGGGATTCAAGAGTTCTTAAAGATAAACATCGGGTCAGCCTTGACAATGGTTGTGTGGGATACATTAAAGGCAAGAATTAGGGGGGAGATGCTTCAATACTCCATCAGGAGGAACAAAAGAGAGAACGCGCAGGTCATCTGTTTGCAAGATAAAATGACAAAAGCTTAAAAGAAACTAATACAGGCTGTTCAGTCAGGAGTAGAAATTGAAGCCACCCAAATGGCGGTAGCCACTGCCTAAGCCAAGATCGGGACTATTTTCTCACAGAGAATAGCGGCAACATGGGTCTCGGCTTAAAAAAAATTATATGAGTGCAGCGAGCTTATCGGCCATCAACTTGCCATCTCTACTAGACAACAGGCAATTGCTAACGCAATTTCTTCAATCCAAACAATTGCAGATGGGTTTACCAATGACCCAGATAAAATACAGGAGACTTTTTGGGAATTTTATGAAAAGCTTTATACAGAAGAGAATACTAGACCCCCAGAGATCAGTGGAATAGTTTGAGACAATACCGATGGCCGAAGTTAACATCGAGAGTCCTGACCAAATGGAACACCCTCCAACTTGGGAAGAAATTGCAACTGCACTTGCAAGCCTGCCGGATGGCAAAGCCACTGGCATGGATTGCATCCCAGTTGAGTTCTATAAAATATTCTCACAGCAAATCAAAGATCTTTTTGCGGAAGTGGTAATTTCCATTTTTACCATGGCATCTTCTCCTCCCTCTTGGTCCACAGCAAATATTGTAATATTTCCCAAGAAAGACAAATCACCACTCGAGATGTCTTCTTATAGGCCAATAACCCTTATAAACACTGACTCTAAAATATTTTACAAAATTATTACATCCTGATTATCTACAAAGATTGAGTCTCTAGTCTCCAAATGGCAGAACAGGTTCATCCCTAAAAAGGGCACTACAGAGCATATCTGCAGGGCCATCACTCTATTTGACGCCGCTAAGGTGTCAGGAGACCCAATCGCATTAATTCTACTCAATGCTGAAAAAGCTTTTAATCGGGCCTCCAGGCAATTCGTATGGGACGTCATGAGGCGGATGGGCTTTGGCTCTAAGATAGTGCAGGCCCTTCAAGGCTTATATCAGAACCCAACCACCAGAATCTAAATCAATGGGCACTTGACGGAAGAAATAGAAATCTCACGAGGGATGAGACAGGGGTGTCATTGTTCCCCATTGCTCTTTGCTCTATATTTCAACCCTCTTATTAATAAAATCAAACTTAATCCTGAAATAATGGCAGTGAGCAGGTTTGGCATAGACACTAAGATCATGGCCTATGCAGACGACCTCGCTGTAGTGACCCCGGAGCCCAAAGCTGCCATTTAGGCACTGGAGCAAGAGGCCCAATAATTTGGAAAGTTATCTGGATACGCCCTTAATAAAACAAAAATACAGATTATCCTAAATGAAAAAAATAAATTGGGTGGATAGTAGAGTAGTCCAAAAAGCTAAATATCTAGGGGTTAATATAGTTGCTGACCTAGATTTAATAGTATAGAAAAACCTGACTCCTCTAGCAGCTGATACCAAGAAGTCACTTAAAAGAATTAATAATCTACATCTGACTTTAGTAGGAAGATGCAATGTTTTAAAGATGACTTTTTCCCTAAATTACTTAATTTTTAGAGTTTAATAACAGCATGCTTCATATGTTTGAACACATCTTCTCACACTTCATTTGGGCCTATTCGCAGCCGAGAAGGGCTTTTAAATGACTCTCTCTTCCTAGAGATAGATGTGGGTGGGCTCTCCCCAATCTAAAATTATACTATTGGGCAACAGTCCTACAATACTGCTCTGAATTATTACATAAATACCCTGATGTGAATCCCATGGGACTTCCATCACCCTATATATCACTCCTAGGAGAAAGTGATTGGGGATGTCTCTAGAGGCAGTTGGAATTTGGCTACTACAAGTGGGTCAGAATTAAGACTCTGACAAATGCATACAGGGTTTTTTCCAATATACATAGATTATTTGGACTGGGCAGACTAAACCATTACATCCCCATAAATAACAATACTAACCTACCACTTATTTTTGAAAAGACATACCTCCAAAATTGATATAGAGCCGGTATCTAAAAATTGGGGATCTGGTGACCAGAAGGTGTTCGGCCTTTTAGTGACCTCAAAGCCTGCTACAATCTGAATAATAATCAGACCTTCTTGTATCACACCATTAAAGACTTTCTGATACATAAATTGGGAGGACTTGCAGGTTTTGCAAAGATGGATCTTATAGACAACCTGTGGGGGTGAATACCACCCCGGATCAGATATATCTACACAATATTAAACAACCAAATGCCCGATGATCTCAGAAAGATAGACGAAAAGTGGCAGCAGAAACTGAATGCCCCCCTAACACCTTCTGTCTTACATTGAGTCTTGCACAAAGCATCTGCTCTCAGCCAAATTACAGGCGCAATTTTATTAGACAGGATGGATTTGTCCTGTATATAACTCCCATTAAGAGCGCTAAATGGGGAACTGGTAGTGGAACAATGTGTCCTAGATGCTCCAAGTTTTCTGCAGACTATGTGCACATGTTTGCTACATTAGAATCTTTATTGGACAAAGTGCAGCAGTTCCTGGGTGGAGTCTTATTATTAGACACCCAACTCACCCCAACTATTATCCTGCTGGGCTATACGAAACGATTAATTGGAAGATTGGGGGTGCTTTAATGTTTGTTGCAATGACTATCCTCAGGATTTGTATTGCCTCACATTGGAAAGATCCAAATCCTCCCTCGTTTGCGCAATGGCAGGCCTGGTTGTTGGCTACATGTAAATTGGAGAGTGCTATCTATGCTAAAAAAGGCAGACTTGCGAAAAAAACATGACTAGAGATATCGGAAGCTTTAACCAGGTGGTTCGGCACAATGAATGCACAGGACATTTAGAAGGTTTTTAATGGTGCTTCTCCTTTCTTCCTACCGCTTTCTCTTCTCTTCTTCCCTCCTTTTTTTGTTTTATTTTTTTATTATTTTTTTTCTTCTCTGTTTTTCGTTTTTCAGTGTTTTCTCTTTTTCTCTTTCTTACTTTTTCATTTTTTTCTCCTTTTTCTTTTTCTTTTCTCTTTCTTGTTCTTGTACACTTGGATTTGCCATGTTAAGATTTGTTTAATTAGATATGTTTTTTCTTAATCCAGGAATTATTGCCTATGTATGGTTAAATTGTTTTTTTCTTCCTGTTTTACTCTAGAACCTTCACTGCTTCGAATATTCACCGGTTGCATCAAGGGGTTTGGGGAGGGGGTGGGGGGTCATCGTAATGAATTACTCTGATTTTGCATTCTAACGTACTGCATATATAAAATAAAAAAATAAAAAATCTGATTCACATTCAAGTTCACTCTTTTTTTGTCCTCATTTGCCTAGGATTCGCCTTCCATAACATACCTTTCCGATACCTTGCCCTTATACCGAGAGAAAGGTTTCAGGTTTCTGGTTCTGCCCTGCGATCAAGATTTTATTTGTGCACTTATATCATCCACCAAGCCAATTTTGCTTGGCTGAATAAATGCCAAAACCGAAGCTTCAAGGCGTAATCATCGGACATATCACCTGTCCCTTACCCTACTGTCTCTATCCAACTAGTCAGAGGTAGCCAAAAAGCATATCTTTGCTTCCCCAGGAATACTACATTTAACCTAATGATAATATTTGTGCACAATAACTAGTCCATATACATAGGAGGGTTTGCATTCACCCATTTCCTACAAGTCTCTCTTTGTGCCAACAATATTAAATAAAATAGTAATTTTGACTTTTCTCTATCAATTTTTTGTTGTTCAGCAAGTAATCCAAAAAATACAAAAGAGAGGCTTACCTCAATTTGAGACTTAAGAATATTAGATAAGGCCTAACTCACGTCTTCCCAACATGACTGAATTCCCAGACATTCCACAAACATGTGTGCAAAGTCTGCCTTACTTTGTCCACATTTGGGGCATGCTCCACCTTTCCTAATCTTAGCATCCTGTTTTAACAAAATAGCTATCCCCTTTGTAATTGGTATGTTTTGAGCACACCAATTGTTGCACCCACCTCCCCGATTTGAATACCTCCATACACTCTTTCTCTGTTAGGTGTGTCTCTTGTAATATTATCGGTACAAAAGGGGTTGGTGATGGACGGAGCATCTGAGCCAATCAAACACTCACACCTAGTCAAAAGATCTGGGTTTGATCCATCACCATTCTTTAGCCCACTCTGCCACCCCAGTTCAGATATGGCTAAATGCAAATCAGTCTGACCCTGTGCCTCATGGGAACAGTCCATCCCGAACTGCCAAGCCATGCCTTCCCTGGACCGGAAACAAGCTTCCAAGGACCGGTTTCTGGCATTCAAGCCGTCTTCAGCCCGGCTTGCTTGAATCCAGTGGCAAAGTGAGCAAGGGACTCACGTCTGAGCATACCCTGCCACACTTATGGCGGCCAAAAGCGGTACAAAAGGGGTGGTGATGGACGGAGCATCTGAGCCAATCAAACACTCACACCCAGTCAAAAGATCTGGGTTTGATCCATCACCATTCTTTAGCCCACTCTGCCACCGCAGATCAGACATGGCTATATGCAAATCAGTCTGACCCTGTGCCTCATGTGAACAGTCCAGCCCGAACTGCCAAGCCATGCCTTCCCTGGACCAGACAAAAGCTTCCAAGGACCGGTTTCTGGCATTCCAGCCGTCTTCAGCCCGGCTTGCTTGAATCCAGTGGCAAAGTGAGCAAGGGACTCACGTCTGAGCATACCCTGCCACACTTATGGCGGCCAAAAGCGGTACAAAAGGGGGTGGTGATGGACGGAGCATCTGAGCCAATCAAACACTCACACCCAGTCAAAAGATCTGGGTTTGATCCATCACCATTCTTTAGCCCACTCTGCCACCCCAGTTCAGACATGGCTATATGCAAATCGGTCCTCGGAAGCTTGTTTCCGGTCCAGGGAAGACATGGCTTGGCAGTTCGGGCTGGACTGTTCCCATGAGGCACAGGGTCAGACTGATTTGCATATAGCCATGTCTGAACTGTGGTGGCAGAGTGGGCTAAAGAACGGTGATGGATTAAACCCAGATCTTTTGGCTGGGTGTGAGTGTTTGATTGATTCAGATGCTCCGTCCATCACCACCCCCTTTTGTACCTCTTGTAATATTATGACCAGGACGGGGTCATCTTTGATGTAGTGCAATAGCCTTTCCCTCCTTCCCCTTCCCCTTTACATTCCAAGACAGGATCTTAAATCGTACCCCCTGATCCTCAGCCATTGCCTGTTATATTGAAATTAACATTCAGCAAATCAGAAGTGCCTGAGGTTACTTTTTTTACTTTTTTTCTCACATGCCCCCCCAGTACTCAACACCCCCGTGGAGAACCTACCCCCTCTCACCATGGCCTCAGCATTGTGGGTACCTTTATCAAATACATTATTTTGCTTGTAAGCTTGTTTTTTTCCATTAAGCCAACTCACACTACCTTCTCCAAATTTCCTATAAAATCGTCCACTTTACTTGCCAAATCAAATTGTGCATTTAGTTATTCACCATTACTTTCAGAACTGCAGGGAATTTTATTTGCACTGTTGCCCCCCAATTCCCATTGTCTATTTGACGTGATATGAGAGATATCAGACCTGATCTCACATGAGACCTCCATCTACCTTTGCTACTTTTAGCCTCAGAGCTCTTGATAATATTTTTTCTTTCAACGTGTAAGTAAGAACATTTATTAGGCTCTTCCTTGGGTTGCATCTGTTTAGATTTAGTGTAAAAGGGTCCCTATGAACTCTCTGTCTCGGTGCACAGACAAAATATCGACTCCAAAATATCGACTGGACAAAATATCGACTCCAAAATATAGACTGGACAAAATATCGACTGGACAGAATATCGACTACAAAAATATCGTTTTTAGGGTAAGTGAAGTAATATCGACTGTATAAAATATAGATAGCAAAAATATCGAATTTCTAATAATATATAAAATGTAATAGTGTATTTTTATGTAATAATATGTGTGAAAAGTGTGTATTAATGTTATAAATAATTTTATTAAATGATTTTTGTTTTCATAATAATTGCGTAATTTAATTCTGTAGCGGGTTGTGGGTTTATAGGGGAATAGGGTGGGAAGTAATTTAATTATAATTAATTAAATATGTAAATTAATTAATTGATATTATTTTAAAATTAATTGTAAATTAATTTATATGTGTTAATTAATTTAATAGTAATTGCAAATTAATTAATAATAATTGATTAATTGGTAAATATGTACATTTTACTAATTTAATGCAGTAGCGGGTTGTGGTATTATAGGGGAATAGGGTGGGAAGTAATTTATTTAATAATAATTAAATATGTTAATATATTTATTGATAGTAATTAGTAATTAATTGATAAATAATTTATATGTGTTAATTAATTAAATAGTAATTGTTAATAATTTTATATTAATTGATTAATATATTAATATGTTATTTTTATAAATTAAATTACTACAACTACGCTTTCCAACGCTTTCCCTACTGTTGCACCCACTGGAGTGGGAATAGTAATTTTAACCCCTACGCTATCCAACACTTTCCCTACTGTTGCACCCACTGGAGTGGGAATAGTAATTTTAACCCCTATGCTATCCAACGCTTTCCCTACTGTTGCACCCACTGGAGTTGGAATAGTAATTTTAACCCCTACGCCATCCAACGCTTTCCCTACTGTTGCACCCACTGGAGTGGGAATAGTAATTATAACCCCTACGCTATCCAACGCTTTCCCTACTGTTGCACCCACTGGAGTTGGAATAGTAATTTTAACCCCTACGCTATCCAACGCTTTCCCTACTGTTGCACCCACTGGAGTGGGAATAGTAATTTTAACACCTACGCTATCCAACACTTTCCCTACTGTTGCACCCACTGGAGTGGGAATAGTAATTTTAACCCCTACGCTATCCAACGCTTTCCCTACTGTTGCACCCACTGGAGTGGGAATAGTAATTTTAACCCCTACGCTATCCAACGCTTTCCCTACTGTTGCACCCACTGGAGTGGGAATAGTAATTTTAACCCCTACGCTATCCAATGCTTTCCCTACTGTTGCACCCACTGGAGTGGGAATAGTAATTTTAACCCCTACGCTATCCAACACTTTCCCTACTGTTGCACCCACTGGAGTGGGAATAATAATTTTAACCCCTACGCTATCCAACGCTTTCCCTACTGTTACACCCACTGGAGTGGGAGTAGTAATTTTAACCCCTACGCTATCCAACACTTTCCCTACTGTTGCACCCACTGGAGTGGGAATATTAATTTTAACCCCTACGCTATCCAACGCTTTCCCTACTGTTGCACCCACTGGAGTTGGAATAGTGATTTTAACCCCTACGCTATCCAATGCTTTCCCTACGTTTGCACTCTTTGGAGTGGGAATAGTATTTTTTACACTTCTGGTATTGTACGGTAATATAATAGTATCCTATTTAATTATACTATGTTACTATATATATATGTTTTAACAAATATGATTGTAAAAAATTATTTTTATTAATTTCATTTATTATTTAATTATTATAAGTTAATTTAAGTATTTGTAAGAATATTTTAGCAATTAAACTTTAATATTAATTTAATTTAACACTGTTTTTAATAAAGTCGATATTTCTTACTACTATATTATTGTAAACGATATTTTTTACTCGATATTTTTGTATTTACCTGTTTGTAGATGCAAACTCGATATTTTGACTGTCGATATTTTGTCCACGATATTTTTGCAAGTCGATATTTTGTCCCTCGACATTATTTCAGTGATCCCTCTGTCTCTAAGACTTTCATGGTCTGATTCTTCTATTTGTAACCCATTCTTAATCAGCCTTACTACAAAAGGTTTCAGATCTTCCCCTTCTGCTCCTTCCGGCACATTCAAGATCTATATGTTATTCCTTTTGTGATTGTTTCCCATTCTCTCCGCCTACTCCTGCTGTCCCTGTTCCCTCATTCGTAGGGCCTTGATGTCCTCTTTATTAATTTGCACCATATTCCTGAGCTCTTCTATCCTCTCCTCTAAAGTCGTGGCTCTAGTAGCGAAATAATCAATCTTTTTTTCTAGGTTCTCACAGGCTGTCCTGATCGCCCTCTGATTAACTTCTCAGGTCTTAAACCTGCTCTTAATCTCACAGGACAGAGCTGTAATCAGCTGCTTTACTGATGGACCCTCAATGTGCCTGATGTCATCCCCTTTTCCCAGCGCGTCTGTATCTCTTTTCTCTGCGAGCTGTCTCACCCTAGGCGCTAAATCCGGAGACTGTACAAATTACAATGAATCTGACTTGGAGCACCTCCCGGGTCCGCCGGACTCGCGTGCAGGTTTTGTTTATCTTAGATTCTCACTTTGTTGTGCCCAGCGACTGGTAGCAGCAAATCTTCTGCAAGGGCTACTGCTTTTTCGGTTTGGCTCTTTCACCTCTTGTGTTCCGGGAACTGGTTCCAGGGGATCAGCTTTCTGATCTTTGGAGTCACTGGTTTTGGTGTACCTGGGAAATCGACTTTTCCTGAGGTCGGGAGCCACTGCCTCAATCCCAATCTCACTAGCCTAAAAGTGCATCATGTGCAGTCCTCTCGATGATGCAGCCTCTCTTTGCTCAGCTCAGGGGCAGAAGGGCAAACCTTCTCCATTCCTCTCTTCTTCTCCGAAGTGAACTAGATGTAGGGTGTAAGAGGTGCCATATTGATCCCAGAATTGAGTATCTGAGGGGACCGTACAGTCACTAGCCATTGGGATCCTGGGACCCTCCTCTGCAGTGACAAAGTTCCTGTGATGTGTGGCACTTGGCTATCCCAGTGTATCCCAATGTTGCTCCTTTAAAGATAGCACCCCACTTCCTTGATTGTGAGGAACAGAGTAGCTCTGCTAGAGGTGTGACTACCAGTGGGCTACACGCCCCTGGGAAAGCAAGTTTGGGCACTGGTTTCCGTCTCTTGGCCCTCTCTCCTAATGTTCTGCAGGAACAAAAGGCATCCTGCTCAGGGATGTTAATACTAGCGGCCCTTCAAAAGCGTTTTTACCTTTGAAGCATGCCTTTTTGGATAACGCCCTGGTGTGTCCATCCTGCGAGAGGAGGTCACACCTAGCTCTGCGGCAACAGCTTTGTTCCCAGGCCTAGAAGTCATTCAGTTGCTTATCAGGCAGTCAAAAACCCATCTATGTGTCAGGGGCTTTGTGAGTTCATTCTGCTAGTTGGAGTGTAGGGTAGCAACTTTCTAAAAGTTGCTTAACTTTAATATTGACTTTAAATCTGACCTTGCCATATTCATTTGATACCTTACTTTTTAGTGGTAGGTGGTCCCCTTCAGGAGTTATAGGGGTTGGAAAGCCAGATATTTAACCCTGTATTAGCCAATTGAACTCCTACCCTTCCCCAGCAAAATGACAATTTGCAAGGGTTGCTGTTAAAACATATGTCTTACTTACAATATATAGCTCCGTACCTCGGGACTCTATAGGCCTTCTCTAGGGCAAAGTAGGGATGTTTTTCCTTTGTTATTAGGTTTAATGGCAAAGTGGAGTTAGCAGTGTGGTGCACTGCCCAGTGGCAGCGGGGTCCATTTTACTTCTGTCACATGCAGGATGTCACAAACATTGCTGCAGTCCTGTGAGCACACTCTGCCTTACATGCCCCAGGTACCATATACTAGGGACTTATAAGTGAGTCAGTACCTGCAAATTGACTGTATCCATTTAAACATATCTTTTCCATAGGGTTAAACACTGGCACTGAGGTCTCATTGGCAGGCCTCAGTGCACTCCCAGACTCAAAAAAGTATCAGTCCCAAAATGTGGGGGTGAACATGCAAAAAGATGAATTTCCTTACAAACACTTACACAATACCACCTACTACCAGATTACCAAAAATTACCCTTCAAACTGCATGATATATATTCTTGCCACATTACATCTACATCCGTTCACCTGATTTCATGCTACATCGATTTCAAGGACCACACTCCATTCTACACCACTCCACTATATGCCATCCATATAAACACAATTACACTATATCTCACTCCACTCTGTGTGACTCCACTCTATGCCACTCCACTCTACGTTAATTCCCTGTACAGCATTCCACTCTACCCCACTCCACTCTAAACCACTGGACTCTTCACCACTTTACTGTCAGCTATTACACTCTAAGCCATTTCATTCTATAACACTCTAGCCTATGCTACTCCACTACACACCCCTCCACTTTATGCCACTCCGCTCTACGCTAATCATTGCATTCAGCTCCACTGTACGACACTACATTTTATGCTATTCCACAGTATGTCACTACACTGTATGCCAGTCCAATGTATGGCACTTGACTATTAGTCACTCCACTGTACGGTATTACACTGTAGACTACTCCACTCTGTGCCACTCCACTCTATGCCACTCCAATGTACACCATAAAAACAATCAGGATCGACGAAGGACGGGTCCCAGGGGATAACCTTACCCGGGACCTAAACTTAAATGAGCCCCTTGTTACCCCAATAGCGCCCTTTGTCTCGCTTAATCCCGTTCAGTCTCTGGACCATGAGCTCGAAAATCCAAAAGTATTCCTATATCCAGACTATATCTCTCAAGGGAGCTGGGACATCCTCAATAGAGGGAACCTCCTGAAACTCTGCAAAAACATTCCTGGCCAGGAGAATATAAAAACAATCGATATAAAGGAGGTGGCTTTTCTTGCCCCAGGGCCCAGCGAACAAAACAAAACAACTGAGATAACCTTTGCAAATTCCAACATGGCAAAGGCTCTGAAGGGATATAAAATACAACTGGATAATTGGGGAATTAAAATTAAACCCCCACTAGCAATGAAATATCCGGAAATCTTGAAAGATATAAAAAGCAAACAGGGTAACGATGATCTAAGGGATAGGAAAAATATGTATTCCACTCATTCAATCCTCCCTGCCATTGGATCTATCCTACATGGATCATTAGGAGACAAACAGCCAATACAGCTGAGTACCAACTCAATTCAAATTTCTAAATACACTGAAGGAGGCAAACGATCCTGCTCAGTGACGGGTCAGGGTCACAAAGACTGGTCTTGGCTGGCCCAGGCCTTAAATCCCACTCCCTAATATCAATAGTGCCAACTCATTAACTAATATGCTGCTAACAATAAATAATACCTTGGGCAACATCAGGTGCAAAGAGCCTCTTTCATACATCATTAGCACCAACCAACAGTCTGGCAACCATTCACCTCAAGTAATTCCTAAAATTGGCTGCGCTCCCCACATTAATCCGACAAATACTCCAATTATCAACATACTGTCTTGGAATGTCACAGGAACACGCAACGCCTTGCAAAGTCCGAGCACAGTAGCACTTATGGTAGGAGCGGACATAATTTGTGTACAGGAAACATGGGCCACTTCCTCCACACCATTATGGAACTTTGCTGAATATTTTATACCTGCAAAAAAGGTTAACATCTTTGAGAGACCGTCGGGCGGCATCTCAACTTACATTAAGCACGCATTAAAAGTAAACTTCACAATATTAAGGAACACTTCAGGAATGCTATTAGCTGGAATTTTGAAAGGCCTTATAACGACTAAGGGCCTGACATCAATTCTCCTCATTAACATCTACTATAATCGTCATGGGCTAAACTCAAAAAACAAACTGATCAATCTATCAATTGAAGTCCTACTGCTACGACATGCAGGTATGGACTCAAATCATATTGGGCGATTTAAATCTGCACGATATAGGGAACTTAACCGATGAATGCCACCACAATTCGAGTACTAAAAGATTTAACGCCCTAATGCGAGCCTACAAATTGGCAACAACACAACAGATTACTATAAAAAACAAAGTAACAGCATCAATACCGCCTACCTTTAACAACCAGACAACAGTAGACTACATGATACTAAGTTAACGCCTACAAAGCCACATGTTAAGTTATACTGTTCAACCTAGGTCCGACAGCGACCATGCCGCCCTCATATTAGAACTTTCCTTGAGTGCGAAATCTAGACACACCCTCCACTATATTGGAGCTACAAATGGAGACGAACAACACAGACTCCTCAAAAGAATCAAATGGGGTCCGCTCCCGACCCACAAGTTTGCTGCAATGAAATCGTCTTGGGAAGGTTGGCAGGTCGGCCGTAATGACCATGGAAGAATTGGAAAATGGGGCGTTCTCGCATACGACTTAGCCTACCAACTTCGTGAGAATATCAATCAAAGAGTTTATGACCACTCCAAATACAAATTGGGATTCCCGCCAAAAATAAAAAAATCTTCAAAAATTCTTAATTCTAAACGCAGAGCCTATCGGGCAAGCAGATCGGTAACTGCAAAAAACGAGCTAAAAGAGATGACCAAGGCACACGCAAAAGTGGTTTGGCAGGTGAAACGTGAAGCAACCGGGCAAAAATGGCTGAAAATCTTTGAATTGCTTGCCCCTAGTAAGACTCAAGAATTTTGGAAACATATAAACAAGCTCATCAATGGGCAGTGTAATAGAGAAAATCCACTCGACGCAAACACTTGGGTAGCCCACGTAAAAACTCTCTATACTAATGACTTAGAGCAAAACCCAAACATAAGAACATCTCCCGATAAAAATCTAATTGTTAAACCAACTGAATCAACGGCCTGCCTTGTGAACATCACACCTGCTGAAAGAAAAACACTAAGAGCAATCCTGAAAAAAATACGCCCCAAAAGTCTATATCCCCAAGGATATAGACTTTTGGACCGAGAACCTGGGTCAGTTGTACGCAGAGTGCAGACTCATTATGGAATGTCCCAGACCCCTGGAGGGGATCCCTGTTACATCCTATCTACAAAAAAGGAGTAAGCACAGGTCCTAAGAACTATGGTATGATAGCCTTATTGGATGTGGAAGGCAAGGCATACGCGAGTTCTCTCCTTATGGAATTAGCACATTGGGTCACCAATGGGAATTTGCTCCCCTTTTACCAAACAGGGTTCCGTCCGGGAGGCTCAACCATAGACAACAGTATAGCCCTTTTGTATATTGTACAACAAACAATGATCCAAGGCACCCAGCCTCTTTTTGCCTGCTTTATAGATTATACAGCGGCATTTGATGGCATTGACCGGAACATCTTATGGAGTAAATTGGCGAGTTGGAACATCTGTCCGAAACTTCTACAAGCTGTCAGATCACTGTATACTCAGACATGGGTAAGAGTCAAACTCTCATGTGACTCAGCCGCAGAAAAAATCGGTACAGACCATGGCTTAAAGCAGGGCTGTGTCCTTGCCCCACTTCTTTTCAACTTATATACAGCTGATCTGGGCAAGGCACTGCAGGGAGCTAACCTGGTGACGCCTAGGATTGAGGGAACCAGACTTCAATTAATCCAGTATGCAGATGACCTAGTCCTTTTGGACCACACCAAAGTTGGTCTTCAGAAAGGTTTAACAGCACTAGCAGTTTACAATGCCAAAAACAAACTGGTCGCAAAACCAGCAAAATCTAAAATACTGATTTTTGGCCGCTACCCAAAAAAGAAGCTAATAAAATGGAGACTCGGACCACTTACGCTATCTAGCACACAAGCATACAACTATCTTGGAGTATGGCTCAGCGAAACTGGTCGGCCATAGGTCCATCGAACTAAGCTCCTGCAGAAAGCCAAAATGGTAACTTATGCCATCTGCAAACTTAATGCGACCTTGGAAAGCCCAACCGCCGTGACCATTCAATGGGTTCTGAAAGCAAAACTATTACCCTCCCTCAATTACTCTATACAGGCCTTCCCTGGCAAATTGGGTAAAGATCAATTGTGCAGCTTATAAAAAGCTATTTTGTCTTCCATCCTGCACCAGAAACACTTTAATTTGCTTAGAATTCAATCTCAGTCGGCAATCCTTGGAAGAACTGGCAAACTTGGCAAAATATTATTACTTAACAACCACAGCTCCGGAGAACTCGATGAAGCAAGTAATAAACCAAATATTTACAAAATCAGGTAACCCATGGTCAGCCAGCCTAACCCTGGCCAAAGAGCATCTGAGTTTAGCAATAGAAAATTGGGACCCTAACGTAATAAAATATACAGCCATCAAATCAATTATGAAAAAGCAAGTAAGAACCTGCTCAAGAAAACTGGACATTGAAGCATTGACAGTCAGAAGCTTCCATGAGTCTCAAAGCTCTCCCCATATTTTAAATGGCCACAAACCACATCTCGTACAGTCGTTGGGTAGGCAAGCCCTACAAAGGATCCTGGCTGCAAGACTGCACGTGCTCCCCTTACAACAACTGTATCCCGCTGTCAAAGTTGGCCCAGCTATCATGGAATGTTGCCTCTGTCATTATAAACGCGAAACTCTAGAGCACATTCTCTTATGCTGTCCTGCACTGCTATCAGCCCGTCAAATTCATCTGAAGCCCATTCTTCTTCAATTAGGTGTGCGGACGGCAAAAGAGGCAGTTTTTCAATTATACTTGTTGGACACGGTGAAGCACATGGCCAACATTGCTAAATTCATTTACTCTGCGCGAACAGCACTAATGGACAAGACAACCATGGCATAAAGTGACTTTTTACCTGGGGGAAGCTTTCATGTAGCATGTGCTTTCAAAATATACATTGTTTTACTAAATGTTAAAGACTTTTTATTCTTTATAATGATTGCTTTTATTTCTACTAATTGCTATTTTTTGTATTGATTTTTATTAATCATTCAAATAAACTATTGTCATTGTCATTGTCACTCCAATGTACGCAGCTCCACTCTACACTACAACACTCTACGCTATTTCACTATATGGCACTCCACTCTCCTTCACTGAACTGTATGCCACTACACTCAATGTTATTTTACTCTACATCACTCCACTGTATGCTACTCCACTGTATGGTACTCCCTTGTACGGTACTCCACTATACGTCACTACACTCTACACTAATTCACTCTATGTAGCTCCAGTGTGCACCACACTACTGTACACTATTACACTGTACGCCACTACAGTCTAATCCAATACACTCTGTCCCACTCCACTCTATGGTATTCCACTCTACACCACTCTACTCTTGCATCTCTTCTGTATGCTATTCCATTCCTCGCCATTCCACTGTACACCACTAAACTCTATGCCACTCCAGTGAATGCTATTCCTCTGTACACCACTACACTATACCTTACTCCACTCTATGCTATTCCACTCTACACCTCTCAACTCCATACCACTCAACTCCATGCCACTCCAGTGTATGCCACTCTACTCTATGCCACACCACTTTATGCTATTCCACTGTAAGGCACTACATTATACATCACTCAAATGTATTCACTTCACACTGTACTTCACTCTATGCCATTCTGCTCTACTCCGCAATACACGTTTCCTACACTCTATGACATGCCATACCACTCCACTGTATGATACACCACTGCACTCTAGGACACTTTACTCCCGTGTATGCTACACCACTCCACTCCACTCCATGGCACTGTACTATATGATACATCACCCCACTTTATGATACTTTACTTCACTCTACGCTATGTCACTCCTCTCGGCTCCACTGTATGATATTTTACCCCAATCTATGCCACTCTACAATACTCCACTCTACTCTATACAATTCTACAATACTCTAATACACTGTATGACACTAGACTCCACTCCATGCCTGTACCATCAACAGTACAACACTCCATTGGCTTTTCCAGCAGTCTATGATGCTGCACTCCACTCTACTGTACGAGATGACACTCCAGTTTATGACACTTTACTCAACTCTATGCTAGAACACTCCACTCTACTCCACTACAAGCCACTCTACTCTTTGAGACACAAATTCACTCTATTATACTTCACTCCACACTTCATCATGCTACTCCCCTCGACTCCACTCCAGCTTATTCCACAGCACAATACTTTATCTCACTCTGCATCTCAGTATAACAATCTACTCTATGCCGCTCCAATGCACAACACCACACCCGACTCTATGCAGCTCCACTATGTAAGACTCTACTACAATGTATGCCACTGTTTTCCACTCTACTCCTCTCTATAGTGATCTACTTAACACCACTATACTATACTGTACAACACTACAGGAAACACCACTCCACTACTCTCTACGACATTCCACTCCACTTATTAACACAGCACTCTACTGTACGAAACTCCCCTCTACTCCCTTCCAGTGTATGATACTGTACCACAGTCCACTGTGCAACACCCCACTCTATGACACTCCACTATATGACACAACGGTGTACATGAATCTCGGCCACTCTACTGTGCGACAGCGCATCCAACAAAACTGACCTATACAACACTGTACTGCGCTGAACACCACTCTATACAACTAGATTATATAACCCTTAATTACACTCTATGCCACTGTACAACACTCTACTCGACGACATGCCACTCCAAAATACTTGACTCCATGACACTCCAGCTGAAGCCACTCCACTGTGCGACACGCCTCTCCACTATATGACACACCACTCCACTCTTCAATACTCCACGCCAATATATGACACAACTAGATTCTCCACTGTATAACTCTTTACTCCACGATACACTTTGCCATTCTACTCTAATGCACTCGACTCTATTCCACCGTACAACACTACACTCTATGAAACTAAACTCTACGACACTATCCAAAGGTTAAAGTAACATTATAGTTAGGTAAAATGTTCAGTAATAACGTAACATTTTAAATTGAAAAAAACACACAAATTCACCAGTTAGCGTTATAGTTAACTCAAATAACTATAACTCATTCCATAAGGTAACTATAATACACATCCCCACCATGTACAGTTTTCTTATCAATAAATTCACTGCAAATGTTGCAATAGTATTATTAATGATGTCATATAAGATGCCATAAGTGATGTAATATGTGGAGTAATAAGCAGTGCATGGCAAGGGTGAGAGTTATAGTTACCTTAGGGCACGAGCTATAGTTACTTGATAAAAGTGTATCGGGAGTGGATGGATCTCATGATGGATGCTGTTTCCTTATTGATGAGCATGTTCCACAAGATGAGCTGGTGCGGGCAGGTATTGGGCGGTGTGATGACGTTGATGTCCTCCTCTGTGGAGGTTGGAGTGCGAAGTCTTGGTAGATGGTGTTGATTTTGTTGTGGAAGAAGTCCATGAGGGTGTTGCAGGTTGCTAGCGAGGGTGTGATTATGTTTTCCGTTGCCAAGGGGTTGGTGAACTCCTTGGCTATGTTGAACAATTCCTTGCGATTGTTAGAGCTGTCATTGATGCGGGTGGCGAGTGTGGTCTTCTCGGATGAGGGCATCTTTGAATCGTTTTCAGTCCTCAAGAGTCTTACTGACACACCATGTTCTTTCCTTCTGTCTACAGTTGCTTTGCTGGGGTTTTTAGTTCTGCTGTGATCTAGTTGGGGTGTTGTGTTCATTTCTTGGGGTTGGTGGATTTCCTTGGTGTGACTTCATCAGCACGTGGCGTGATACAGTTTGCGAAGATTTCCACCACCTGTTCTGTGTCTTCGATGGTGGTGGGTAGGCAGGAGTTGAGATCTTTTGTCCATCTTTGCTATAATACCTTTGACGAGCTGTGCTGTGTCTCACTGGCCATAGAGGTGGGGGTTTTGGGGAGTTCCGAGATGACGAAATGGAGGCAGTGGTGATCCGTCCAAGTGATGGTAGTTTTGCTGTATGTTAGGAGTGTGAAGTGTTCCACGAAGGGAGAGTAGTCATCTGTGATGACTGAGCATTTGTGGTTCTCTTTGTGAATGATGGCTATGCCGCCACCATTTCTGTTGGCTCAGTCCTGGTGCACAATCATGTATCCATCAGGAGTGGCTGTGGCAATGCCAAGAGTGGATGCGGGGTTCAGCAAGGTTTTTGTGATGAAGCGGCCTCCGGAGCGTGTGTCGTGATGGTGTTCCAGATTTCCATGGCATGTTTTCCTAGTGAGTGTGCATTGATCAGCAATCAGTTCATCTTTTCGTAGGTGTAAGCGTTGGGCTTGTTGCTGGGTAGGTGTGACATGGTGTGGCTGATTTGAGATGCATGGGTGGCATACTCTCTGGTGCAGGTGAAGCAGCAGTTCTGGCAGGAGAAAGGGCCTTTGGTGAACCTGAGGGAGGCATGGGCCCAGTTGTTATTGTCCTGGCATCCAGGGCTCAAAGTTCACCCAAGGTGAAGTGGTGGTGGTCTGTGGGGGTTGGGGTCCTGGTGCTGGGTGTAGTCCAGGCATGTGCAGCGTGCCCTCTGCGTGCATCTCCTACATGGTCATGCTGCGGTCCCCATTTCATAGGGATATGGGATGCTGAGGGCGGGTTGAGGGAGGAAGTGGTGCAGGCTTCCACAGGAGGAGTAATCAGACACAGTGGAGGGTGGAGTAGGAGGCAAATCTCAGGGACAGCTAACCCATAGGATAGCAATGAGGGGGCACCGGCGGTGGTGTGGGCAAGAGGCAGGACCGGGGGAAGAAGCCATCTGGGCCTGCCCAGGGGGTGGGCAGGCGGTAGACAGACACTGAAGGGCAAAGAAAGGGCTTGCATAGTGGAACAGGATTGCTAGGGGCTGGAGGAAGTGCTGCAGGGAGGCAAACTGTTAAGGAAAAACAGTTGCCGGAAAGGCAGAGGGGCAGACATTGAGCACAGGCGCACACATGGGGAGAACGTGGTGCTGATGCAGGTGGGGGGACTTACCCGAAAAACTGGTGAAAAAGGGGTGGCCCAGTCTGACGGGCGCAGACAGGCCCGCCCTCGGCCTGGGCTATATCCGGGAGCCATCTGCTCGCGCCCTGTAATGCTGGAGGAGACGGCCTATAAGAGGGGGTTGGAAAATGGCAATTGGTCTCCTCACAATAACAGAGGCTTCTGGGATTTGTAGTCTGCGGGGTGAGGTCCAGAGAAGTCCCAAAATAAAGGAGGAGACTCCCTGTAATGAGGGAGCTAGTGGAGGGAAAACAGCATCAGGTCTTCTCCCAGTAGCGAACACTGCTGGGAGTTGTGGTCTGTGGAGTGACGTCCGGAGAAGTCTTGTGATGTGGGAGGAGACAACCTGCAAGGAGGGAGCCGGCGGTGGAAAAATGGCAGCGGATCACCTCCCATTAGTGAGGCTGCTGGGAGTTGTTGTCTGTTGGGGAGGTCCGGAGAAGTCCCCACATCAGAGAAGTCCCAAGACTGACTTAAAAGCTGCGTGTAAGGCTCCCTAGAATGGAAAATTGTGACAGCATTTTAATACTAGATGGAGGGTCGACAAAGTGGTGCGTAATAGCCCCATACTCATCTGTTTGTACAATAGTGATACGTTTGATGAGATACAACAATATACCCAGCTCTTAAGAGGAATCAGTGTTTTCCACATCTCCCTGTTGTTATATGCAGATGATTCCATAGTTCTAGCCAGAAAAGAAATTGTGCTTCAACTGCAATTAAATGTGGTAAAATCCTTCAACAGGAATAACAACAATAAAGTCAGTGTAACTCATTCTAAGGTGATGGCCCTTCGTGAGCAACCACGAAAAGGGAGACTGAATACTTTCCGCCCAGGAGAAAAAAAAAATCTTGTGAGATGTAAATATATTTCCACATCTTGCTGTAAAGCATCAAACCATCTTTCATGGAAGCCTCACAATATTTGCATGGGAGGAAAGACAGCCCCCTGGTGAGATCAGTGCAGCAAATTGGCTATCACCTGACACAACAAACCGATACAGTGGCACAGATGACAATTGAAAGTGATATGTATTATTGGAGTGAAATCTGGGCTCTTATTAGTGGGAGGAGACATCTTGCTATTATTAAGAGGAAGTTTGGTAGTGTGTTCTTCTCCTAACTAAACTAATAGCTTCAATGTGGTCCCACAGGTGGATGTTCTGCAAAGAGAGTCTTACCGAGCTATTTTGTAGACAAGCTCTGGAAAGAGTCTAACGTGCTGAAAATGTCATTGTACCCAATAGGTCTTCCCCAAGAGCAACTCTGGAAATTGGCACTTCACATGTTATAATATAGACACCGCTTCTAACACCAGGGAAGAGGCGATTGTTTATGAGGACTGTCCAACATAAAAAATACAAGAAAACTGACGATGTGTAAAAATATAAAAACCTAATTCACTCTGATAGAGGGATTTTGAAGGATGCAATTGACGGCACATGGTGCAATTACCCAGTCCCCAATAATAACAACTTCCCCAACATTTCACCAAGAAAAAATTCAATGATGGCTAGTCGGGGCTGTAAGTGTGACCCTTGCTTGCTCGTGACGGAACCGTTCCGTCAGGAGCCTCGGGTGGGCTGTGCTGGTGAAGGAACGGTTCCGTCACGGCCCGCTCGCCGCGCCTGCGCGGCGCGAATTCCGCGCCTGCGCTGAGAGTTTTATTAGGCGGGCAGGGCCGTGACGGAACCGTTCCATCACAAGCACAGCCCACCCGAGGCTCGTGACGGAGCGGTTCCGTCACAAGCACAGGAGTGCCGCGCGGCCCCCTCTCCCCCTTAGCACTGCGGCGGAATAGTCGCCGCAGCTACTCCTGACCTTCTATATCTGAACTTCCGAAGCAGTAAACTGGAAACATTTATTAAACAATGCCCTGGTTTTCATTCTCAGCAATCTCCAAATAACAGAAGAACAGGATGCTACTTCCCTGAAGGTTGACAGATGTATCATGAAACTGTACAAACATAACTTCATTGCATACAATCTTTTGTCATTTACCTTAGAGTCAAGTTTAAATTGCCTCGAGAGACTTTATTTGAGCCAATATGGTTACTAGATGCATGGTATAAATGTTATTGTACTTAATGCATCATTTATTTTCTATGCCAACTTAGATCCCGAGATTTTTAACCTTTATTATTACGTTTAATCATGTGTGTACCTGGGAGAGGTCAATATTTATTCTGTCAGGTTCATTTTTGTGTTGTACCTTAATAATAATATATGATCACAAGGGAAGCCCAATTAAGCAGAAGAGGCTGTGTCGGATTTTATCATCACTGAATTCACTCAGGGAGTCTTATGTTAGATTCCAGGTCTACCATTTTAGAGAAGCGTACATTTGTATGAATAATTCTGCACCTAAAATCCATGTAACTTTAAGTTTGCTATTATTATTGCACATTAATTAAAACCATTGCAACAAAATGAAAAGTTTTTAAAAAGCATGAAGTGACAGTAATGCAATTAAAGCACTAAAATGCATGAATAGCGGTACAATGTCAAATACGCCATGGTCACAATTTACCATATGTGCCAATCCTACCAAGTCTTCGTACTTATACAGCATACCCTGCACAGATGAACTTTTGGCACCTTTGATGTTATGTCAGATTTTTCTAGATTGAATTCAGAGTGTCCATAATGGCGTTATGTTGGAACTCAACAATTTAAAGTAAATTTACAAAAAATGCAGTGATACTTAGGGGCACGGAGTGCCCAAACGGTTACCAAAGTCCAAATAAAGTGTATTCTAGTGCTAGTCCCTCTAGCATTACATACCCCTGCAGCAGTAAGTTCTTTTACCAAATGCCTAACTTCAAGGGGCTAAGTAGGGCTCAGGGCTGGTGTGTCCAGGTGTCAAGTTAATGGTTTTTACCAACAAGGTGTAGTCAGGCCATTTTATTCAGTGAATGCCAACCCCAAGGATTGACAGTTAGGTGAGCGGGATGTGCAATTGTTGCCTGTCGCTAAATTCAATGCTTATTAGCAGCAGTTTTTTCATTAAATGCCAGCCGCTTGTCTGTGTAAGCTTTGGCTATAGTTGTGCGAATTCACAAGGATTGGCAGGTAGGTGAGCAGGATGTGCAAGTGTTGCCTGTTGGACGAGAAGTGCAAGAGAAGCGAGAAATGAACAGAGCTCTTCCTGGCAGGTTCCTGCTAGTAGTGCAATCTTAGGTGCTAAATGGATTAAAGTGCTGGTCGTAAGCAATCGTTTATGGGGCAAAGGGGCCTAGACTGTCGGGACGCATAGTCCTGCCAATATAGTGTTGGTAATGCCGTCATTTTCCTTTCCACCCTTCTGAGGAACTTCACTAAGGTACAATACATTTGCAGATCCACTGGGGCGAAGCGTGGCCTGCCTTCGTGTGCAGATTCCTCTTTGAATAAAAAATCCTTTTAAGAGTAGTTGCCAGTCCCTTATCAGTTCTTTGCAGGTGCATATGCATATTAGATTAGGTAGGTCCCCTGCTCCTTCATTGGTTCATCCGCACCTGTCCGTCCTGACCGTCCTGACTCGTGCAGATCCGGTTGCTCCCCTCTGTCCTCCTGGGTATCATAGCGCTACTCCTACGCTGCTTGTGCTTTTACATTCTTCCAGCTGCATTTCCATTGCGCCGCATTATATTTTAAAAGTGCTCTGACCGTAGCGCTACTCCTACGCTGCTTGTGCTTTTACATTCTTCCAGCTGCATTTCCATTGCGCCGCATTGTATTTTAAAAGTGCTCTGACCTGCTTTGCTGCTTTATTCATTGCACTGTGCTCAATCTCATAGCGCCGCCTGATACTTTTAATGTGGTGTGCTCATAGCGCTACTTTGTCTCAGCCATTTCATTTGTAAAATAACTGTTTTTGTAATAAGCGCTCCACTGCTCGCCCCAACCTCTCCCTGCGTTAAGTTGTTGTTATTGTTGCAGCCATTTGCTTCTTGTGACGTCCAAGCCCGTCCCTCCAATCACGCTCCCGCCTCCCAGCTGAGCCTGCCTCGCCCCTCCCCTTCCACTATCCACTTATGACAGAAGCTTTTGCGCCGCAGCGTTTACGCGCAGCGATCGCGCCCTAGCTGCGCCGAAGGTGCGCCAAAGGTAAGCCCGTCTACACCCGTCCACACCTGGACCGCGCCCAGCGCCAGACCCTCTGGTTCCCGTAATGCCCAGCCCACTCGCATCACTTACGATGCCACCTCCCTACTAGCCCTTAACCCCGACCGTTCCCCCAACTGCGTCCAAGCCGCCCCTGGACACACCCATGGACCCTTCTCTTGCAACTCCTGCAAGTTCGACAGCACCAAAACCAACTCCTCATCCACCATCACCAATCAGAGACCTGACACCAACCACCTAAAATGCATCCTGCTCAACACCCGCTCGGTCCACAGACACGCCATCGACCTCTGGAATCTACTAGACACCATCTCACCGGACGTCGCCTTCCTAACAGAAACATGGATGAATGCCTCTTCAGCCCCAGACATCACCATTGCCATCCCGGAAGGATACAAGATCATCCGTAAAGACCGCATCAAGCAAACAGGAGGAGGCATCGCTATCGTCCATAAGAACTCAATCCGCATCTCAACCAGCTCAGACGTCAACCTCGCTAGCGCCGAACACCTTCACTTCCAGATCCACACCGACCCCTAGACCACACTCAGAGGCACCCTCCTCTACCGGCCTCCAGGACCCCGGGCACAATTCAGTGACGACATCACTGACTTTATCACCCCACACGCCCTCCCCTCCGAGGACTACATTCTATTGGGAGACCTCAATTTTCACCTGGAAAAAAGCAACAACAGCAGCGCCACTACCCTTCTGGACAATTTTACCAACCTCGGACTCAAACAAGTTGTCACTACCCCCACCCACATTGCAGGTCACACACTCGACCCCATCTTCACCTCCAGCAAACATGTCTCATTCAGTCACACCACAGCTCTTCATTGGATGGACCACAGCTACATTCACTTTACCTACAATAAGACCACAATCCACAACCATCCTCAACCCACCCTACGAAGAAACTGGAACAAAATCACCATCGACCAGATCTCCTCATCGCTTCTTCTAAACCCCCCCCCCACTCCTCAAACCCCGACCAAGCAGCCATTAACCTCACCCAATGGCTATCCAACAGCGCCGACATCCTAGCACCGTTGAAAAAACGTCAAAGCAAACTAGGCAGCAAAAACGCCTCCTGGTTCAACGATGATCTTAAGAAATCGAAGAAACTCTGTCGCTCCCTCGAGAAAGCCTGGAAAAAAGACCCAAACACCAGCACCAAGGACGCCTTCAAAAACGCCACCCGCATACACCACCAACTAATCCGATCTGCCAAGAAAGCCGCATTCAAGGACCGACTAGATAACAACGCCCACAACAGCAAGGAATTATTCAACATCATCAAAGAATTTACCAACCCATCAGCCAACTCCAACGACATCACCCCCTCCCAAGCCCTCTGCGACTCCCTAGCTTCCTTCTTCCACAACAAAATCGCAGACATCCACAACAGCTTCGACAACCGACCCGGAGACCAACCCACCCAACCTTCTGCAGGACCTCCACCGCCCTTGAACATCCTTAACGACTGGATCCCAATCTCCTCTGAGGACACCATCCGCCTGATGAACTCCATCCACTCAGGATCCCCAACTGACCCATGCCCTCATCACATCTTCAACAAAGCAGACTCCATCATAACACCACACCTCCGAGACGTCATCAACTGCTCCCTCAAATCCGGCACCTTCCCAGAAAGCTGGAAACACGCCGAACTCAGCGCCCTTCTGAAAAAACCCACAGCGGACCCCACCGAACTCAAAAACTACCGCCCCATCTCGCTTCTTCCATTCCCGGCCAAAGTCATAGAGAAAGCTGTCAACAACTAGCTCGCCACCTTCCTCGAAACCAACAAATCCCTCGACCCCTCACAGTCCGGCTTCCGAGCCAAACACAGCACTGAGACCGCACTTATCGCAGCAATAGACGACATTCGAACTCTACTGGACAATGGAGACACAGTCGCCCTCATCCTCCTCGACCTCTCCGCAGCCTTCAACACAGTCTGTCATAGCACCCTTCTACAGCGCCTCAAAAACGTCGGAATCCAAGGAAAAGCACTGGAATGGATCACCTCGTTCCTCACCGGAAGAACCCAGAGAGTCCGCCTCCCACCATTCAAGTCAGAGGCCTCAGAAGTCATCTGCGGCGTGCCACAAGGATCGTCACTCAGCCCCACCCTCTTCAATGTATACATGAGCCCCCTTGCGACCATCGCTCGCCAACACAATCTCAACATCATCTCCTATGCTGACGACACTCAACTGATCCTCTCACTCACCAAAGACCCTAACACCGCCAAAACCAACTTACACGAAGGAATGAAAGAAGTAGCCGAATGGATGAAGCACAGTCGTCTGAAACTGAACTCAGACAAAACAGAAGTCCTCATATTAGGCACCCCCCATCCGCCTGGGATGACTCTTGGTGGCCAGAGGCCCTTGGAAAAGCACCTATCCCGACGGACCACGCACGGAACCTGGGCGTCATCCTGGACTCCTCTCTCTCGATGACCAGACAAGTCAACGCCGTCTCTTCATCCTGCTTCAACATTCTTCGCATGCTCAAAAAAACATTTCGCTGGATCCCCACCGAAACTAGAAAAACGGTCACCCACGCACTGGTCACGAGCCGCCTGGACTACGGAAACACCTTATACGCCGGTACTACCGCAAAACTCCAGAAAAAACTCCAACGCATCCAGAACGCTTCAGCCAGGCTCATACTAGACATCCCGCGTAAAGAACACATCTCTGGTCACCTGAAAAACCTCCACTGGCTCCCCGTAAATAGGAGGATCACTTTCCGCCTCCTTACCCACGCACACAAAGCACTTTACGAACTTGGACCCGAATGCCTCAACACACGACTGTCCTTCTACACCCCCCCCGTCAGCTACGATCCTCCAACCAAGCCCTTGCCACTATACCCCGCATCAACAAAACCACCATGGGAGGTAGATCCTTCTCCTCCCTGGCAGCTAAAACCTGGAACTCACTTCCCACTCACCTTCGCCTTACTCAGAACCACCTAGCATTCAGAAAGCAACTTAAAACTTAGTTATTCGACAAGTAATTCCCCACCCTTCCTCAAGCGCCTTGAGACCCTATGGGTATGTAGCGCGCTATATAAATATCCTGACTTGACTTGACTTGACTTGACTTGTTTGGGCCAAAGTGTATCTGCCTCTAAGGTAAGTGTAGCTATGATGGGAACAAACCAAAGCGATATTTTAAGGAATTTCTATTTTTGCTGTTCCTGTACCCCATGTGAAGATATGCTTGCAGAGTAGGCAATTTGTATTTATTCAGGGCCAGCCATGAGTAGATTCTTCTGCATAAAGTGGCCTTGTTTTTGAGCATGGAGAGCGACTTGGAAGACATTCATCTACTCTGTAGCAAGCATTCACTAGGAAATGTAAATACAAATTTGGACACGTCACTATATGTATAAACATGCCCCTTGTTACAGTACATTAATGAATAGTTGCATACTGAAAGCACTCTTCCACAAAACATCAGCACACAGAGGAATGTTGCAAGTGAATGTACTGTACGAGCACCTGTAGGCAAACCAAATAATCTGAACAAAACATTGCTGCTGCACTTAACTGCATCACAAAAAAATCTTAATTACAATAGTCATGGAATGTTACTACAAATCCCTCAAACCTGTAGCTTATATGCAACACTGTTTTAAAATATGCTCTTAACAGAGCACACATACATGTCTATGTGGAACCCAACACGTGCCTCAGTCTGCACTTCCGAATATTACTGAACAGTGTTAGACACACAGTGAGGACAACAATTGTAGGTCCTACAGAGACAAATCAAATGTCCATAGTTGAAGCAAAAAAGCCCAGTTTCTTCATTGTGTAGATTGTAGAGCATAAACAATTAGGACTTACTGGGAATGTGAGTGCAAAATTGTTTATTACTTGATGCAGTCACAGCTCACCTAAGCATGTGTTGCTGCCTGCAAGTTGCATGGCTCAAGTCGGACCAGCAGTCCCTATGCATATAGCGTTGTGCATCCTGCCGCTTTGTGACCCATGGATATTCACTCTGTCAACTGCTACATCAGCAAAGGATGCACTGATGCACTCACTACAACTTATCATCACCACACATTGTTGCTAATCAATATCTCAGGGCAGGAGAGGGCTACTCCTGTCAGCTGTCCACACATTCCTAAAAAATCATCACTCCATGTTCTTAGTGTTCATTGGTTACAGAAGCATCTCCTGAAGTGTATCAAGGAATTGCAAGCTTTGCAGGTATGCGGGGACAGCAGCAAGGAAAGAAAACCACATGCTCCAGAACTATGACAATCCTGCCAAATCAGCTCCTTGTTCTAGTCCTTCAGTTACACAAAACTATCTATCTATCTATCTATCTATCTATCTATCTATCTATCTATCTATCTATCTATCTATCTATCTATCTATCTATCTATCTATCTATCTATCTATCTATCTATCTATCTATCTATCTATCTATCTATCTATCTATCTATCTATCTATCTATCTATCTATCTATCTATCTATCTATCTATCTATCAATCTATCTATCTATCTATCTCTCTATCTATCTCTCTATCTATCTATCTAAATATATATGTATATAGGTAGATATATATTACCTACTGGCAGTCGCTAGTACGTATTTATAGTTAGGACCTAGTTTCCATAGGACACTAATTTTTTCACTTGCTTATAACTTTGGCATAGTTTGACCAACCTTCATGAAATTTTCCAAAAAGTCAAAGTAGGTTCTGTGTGTCATAGAAAGTTTGGAGGTGATCCATGCAGTGGGGACCAAAAAATAGGGGCGCAAAATAAGAGTGCTTTTGTACTGTTAATTTAATAGGAACGTATTCTCAAACCTACAGTGCGAAGCGCAGGACGGAATTACACCAGATTTGGTGGAAAGGTAGATGTTGTTACGCAGATTGTGCTTCTTGTTATTTGGTGCACATCCATTCAGTAGTTTTTGAGAAATTAAAACAAACAATATAGTGATATCTCTGGCCGCGGATATTTCGCAGTGATTTTGTGGTGGTTGCTAAGATTTTGCAATGATTCCGCGGTAAATTGAGAATGCATTGATTGGCTGGACGCAACCTGAACAGAAAGTGCAGGTTGAGGTGTCATCAGTGATGTCACTGACCATGTCATGAGTTATGTAATGTGTGAGGTCATAAGCAGTGCAGTGCACTCTACTACTCACTCTCTACTGCTCTCTACTACTCACTCCCTACTACACACTCTCTACTACTTGCTCTCTACTACTCACTCTCTAAACACTCTACTACTCACTCTACTACTCACCCTCTACTACTCTCTTTTACTCACTCTACTACTCACTCTCTACTACTCTCTACTACTCACTCTCTACTACTGCACTACTCTCTACTACTCACTCTCTCCTACTCTACTGCTCTCTACTACTTACTCTCTACTACTCACTCTATACTATCTCTACTACTCACTCTCTACTACTCACTCTACTACTCTCTACTATTCTCTACCACTCACTCTCTACTACTCTCTCTCTACTACTCTCTACCACTCACTCTCTATCACTCACTCTCTACTACGCTCTACTACTCACTCTCTACTACTTACTCTCTACTACTCTCTACTACTCACTCTCTACTACTCACTCTCTACTACTCTCTACTACTATCTCTCTACTACTCACTCGCTACTACTCTCTACTACTCACTTCTACTACTCTCTACTATTACCCTCTACTACTCACTTTCTACTACACACTCTCTACTGCTCACTCTACTACTCTCTACCACTCGCTCTCTACTACTCTACTACTCACACTCCACTACTTTCTACTACTCTCTCTCTACTACTCCCTCTCTACTACTCACTCCACTACTCTCTACTACTCACTCTCTACTACGCTCTCTATACTACTCACTCTCTACTACTCTACTACTCACTCTCTATTACTCTCTACTACTCACTCGCTACTCATCTCTACTACTCACTCTCACACTACTCACTCTCTACTACTCTCTCTCTACACTACTCTCTACTACTCACTGTCTACTACTCACTCTCTACTACTCACTCTCCACTACTCCCTCTCTACTACTCACTCTCTACTACTCTCTACTACTCTACTTCTCTCTCTCTACTACTCACTCTCTACTACTCTTCAACTCTCTACTACTCTCTCTACTACTCATGCTCTACTACTTACTCTCCACTACTCTACTACTCTCTCTACTACTCACTCGCTATTACGCACTCTAGTACTCTCTACTACTCCCTACAACTCACTCTCTACTACTCTACTACTCTACTACTCATTCTCTACTACTCTCTCTACTACTCACTCTCTACTACTCACTCTCTACTACTCTCTCTACTACTCACTCTCTACTACTCACTCTACTACGCTCTATTACTCTCTACCACTCACTCTCTACTACTCTACCTTTCACTCTCTAATGGCCTCTACCACTCACTCTCTACTACTCTACTACTCACTCTCTACTACTCTCCATTACTCTCTCTCTACTACTCACTCTCTACTACTGGCTCTACTATAAACTCTCTACTACTCTCTCTCTACTTCTCACTCTACTACTCTCTACAACTCACTCTCTAGTACTCACTCTCTACTACTCGCTCTCTGCTACTCTCTACTACTCACTCTCCACTACTCACTCTCTACTACTGACTCTCTACTACTCTCTACTACTCACTCTACTACTCACTCTCTACTACTCTACTACTCTCTACTACTCTCTCTACTACTCACTCTCTACTACTCTCTACTACTAACTCCCTACTACACACTCTCTGCTATTTGGTCTCTACTACTCACTTTCTAAACTCTCTACTACTCACTCTACTACTCACACTCTACTACTCTCTTCTACTCACTCTACTACTCACTCTCTACTACTCTCTACTACTCACTCTCTAGTACTCACTCTCTACTACTCGCTCTCTACTACTCTCTACTACTCACTCTCCACTACTCACTCTCTACTACTCGCTCTCTACTACTCTCTACTACTCACTCTACTACTCACTCTACTACTCTCTACTACTCACTCTCTACTACTCACTCTACTACGCTCTATTACTCTCTACCACTCACTCTCTACTACTCTACCTTTCACTCTCTAATGGCCTCTACCACTCACTCTCTACTACTCTACTACTCACTCTCTACTACTCTCCATTACTCTCTCTCTACTACTCACTCTCTACTACTGGCTCTACTATAAACTCTCTACTACTCTCTCTCTACTTCTCACTCTACTACTCTCTACAACTCACTCTCTAGTACTCACTCTCTACTACTCGCTCTCTGCTACTCTCTACTACTCACTCTCCACTACTCACTCTCTACTACTGACTCTCTACTACTCTCTACTACTCACTCTACTACTCACTCTCTACTACTCTACTACTCTCTACTACTCTCTCTACTACTCACTCTCTACTACTCTCTACTACTAACTCCCTACTACACACTCTCTGCTATTTGGTCTCTACTACTCACTTTCTAAACTCTCTACTACTCACTCTACTACTCACACTCTACTACTCTCTTCTACTCACTCTACTACTCACTCTCTACTACTCTCTACTACTCACTCTCTAGTACTCACTCTCTACTACTCGCTCTCTACTACTCTCTACTACTCACTCTCCACTACTCACTCTCTACTACTCGCTCTCTACTACTCTCTACTACTCACTCTACTACTCACTCTACTACTCTCTACTACTCACTCTCTACTACTCACTCTACTACGCTCTATTACTCTCTACCACTCACTCTCTACTACTCTACCTTTCACTCTCTAATGGCCTCTACCACTCACTCTCTACTACTCTACTACTCACTCTCTACTACTCTCCATTACTCTCTCTCTACTACTCACTCTCTACTACTGGCTCTACTATAAACTCTCTACTACTCTCTCTCTACTTCTCACTCTACTACTCTCTACAACTCACTCTCTAGTACTCACTCTCTACTACTCGCTCTCTGCTACTCTCTACTACTCACTCTCCACTACTCACTCTCTACTACTGACTCTCTACTACTCTCTACTACTCACTCTACTACTCACTCTCTACTACTCTACTACTCTCTACTACTCTCTCTACTACTCACTCTCTACTACTCTCTACTACTAACTCCCTACTACACACTCTCTGCTATTTGGTCTCTACTACTCACTTTCTAAACTCTCTACTACTCACTCTACTACTCACACTCTACTACTCTCTTCTACTCACTCTACTACTCACTCTCTACTACTCTCTACTACTCACTCTCTAGTACTCACTCTCTACTACTCGCGCTCTACTACTCTCTACTACTCACTCTCCACTACTCACTCTCTACTACTCGCTCTCTACTACTCTCTACTACTCACTCTACTACTACTCTCTACTACTCACTCTACTACTCTCTACTACTCACTCCCTACTACACACTCTCTGCTACTTGCTCTCTACTACTCACTCTAAACTCTCTACTACTCACTCTACTACTCTCTTCTACTTACTCTACTACTCACTCTCTCCCACTCACTCTCTACTAATCTACTGCTCTCTACTACTCTCTCTCTCTCTACTCACTCTCTACTACTCACTCTCTACTACTATCTCTGCACTACTCACTTTCTACTACTCTCTACTACTCAATCTTTACTACTCTCTCTCTAATACTCTCTCCCTACTACTCTCTACTACTCTCTCTCTACTACTCACTCTACTACTCACTCTCTACTCATTCTACTACTCACTCTCTACTACTCACTTTCTACTACTCACTCTACTACTCACTCTCTACTACTCTACTACTCTCTACTACTCTCTATACTACTCACTCTCTACTACTAACTCCCTACTACACACTCTCTGCTATTTGGTCTCTACTACTTACTTTCTAAACTCTCTACTACTCACTCTACTACTCACACTCTACTACTCTCTTCTACTCACTCTACTACTCACTCTCTACTACTCTCTACTACTCACTCTCTAGTACTCACTCTCTACTACTCGCTCTCTACTACTCCCTACTACTCACTCTCCACTACTCACTCTCTACTACTCGCTCTCTACTACTCTCTACTACTCACTCTACTACTCTCTACTACTCACTCCCTACTACACACTCTCTGCTACTTGCTCTCTACTACTCACTCTAAACTCTCTTCTACTCACTCTCTACCACTCACTCTCTACTAATCTACTGCTCTCTACTACTCTCTCTCTCTCTACTCACTCTCTACTACTCACTCTCTACTACTATCTCTGTACTGCTCACTTTCTACTACTCTCTACTACTCAATCTTTACTACTCTCTCTCTAATACTCTCTCCCTACTACTCTCTACTACTCTCTCTCTATTACTCACTCTACTACTCACTCTCTACTCATTCTACTACTCACTCTCTACTACTCACTTTCTACTACTCACTCTACTACTCACTCTCGACTACTCTCTACTACTCACTCTCTACTACTCTCTCTACTACTCTATTCTCACTCTACTACTCACTCTCTACTAATCTCTGCTACTCACTCTCTATTACTCACTCTCTACTACTCTCTACTATTCACTCTCTACTACACACTCTCTAGTACTCACTCTCTACTACTCTTTACTACTCTCTCTACTCCTCATTCTACTACTCACTCTCTACTGCTCCACTCTACTAACTCTCTACTACTCTCTACTACTCACTCTCTACTACTCCCTACTACTCACTCTCTACTTCTCACTCTCTCCTACTCACTCTACTACTCTCTACTACTCACTCTCTGTGACTCTCTCTACTACTTGCTACTATTCACTCTCTACTCTCTACTCTCTATTACTCAATCCCTACTTTCTACCTCTCTACCTCTCTCTACCTCTCTACCTCTCTACATCTACCTCTCTTCCTCTACCTCTCTATCTCTACACCTCTACCTCTACACCTCTAGCCTCTGTACCTCTCTCTACACGCACACATATGCACATATATATGCATTTATATATATATGTATGTGTGTATATATATATATACATATATAAACATATATATAATCTGCATATCTATATAAATACAAATAAAAATGCTTGCATACATATACATATATGCATACATATGCATGTTATGTACATGAAAGTTTGAAAAACACTAATAAAAGCAAAGCTAAAAAGCCACCTAATTACAAACAAAATTGCTTTCTCTTAAACGAGGGAACATTTCAATTGAACACCATACTTAATATTGAACACTGACAACAAGCAAAAAGGAAAAAAGGTCAAAACTTTTTTTTTTGTATTTAACTTTTTCTGAGATTTGAGTTATGCATTGAATCAAATATGCTGTCCAGAATACACTAAACACATGGACTGTGAATACAAAAGAAGTCGTGACTGGTGACTGGGTGTTTACAAGTGATAGAACATATATACATAAAAGAAGAACTTTTTAAAAAAATTCCACTGCGAAGCACAATAGACTCTGGAGAATAGAATTATGTATTTTGTTCAATGGGACTTTGTGCAGAGGGATATGTATCATAGAACGTCAACGTGTTGACCCTGGGGGCGATGCGCTGATTTATGTGCATCAAAAGTGGGTCTTCATCAGGACTGGATAAAGGTTGGACTGCCTTGTTAGGTGTATGTTTCATCTGGTCATCTGTTTGGGACGTTGCTAGTCAGCCGACTAGCACATGTAGCTCTGTGTTGCTGTCTGGTTCTTTATTTCATGATGATTGCTGTGCACCAGCCGTTGGAGGATATTTCAGTCTGGGGTGCCCCGGTGATTTACTCGGGCGAGAAGGCAGCTTCCGTCTGTCTCCGTCGGATCCTGCTTCCCTAAGGATCCGAAGGAATCAACTGACAGTCTCTGCCCTTGTTGGATGTACATGTTTTACTGAGAATGTCAGACTTATTCTCATATGACTGAGAAAGATAAAATAGTGTGAATTTACAGAAAATGTGTCCTCAGTTTAGCTTATCGATCACCTTCCAAACCTCTGTGGGGAAAGCATGAGAAAATAGTTTTCTCTCAAACATGATTCATGATGTCCTAGCAGAAGGTTTTTTCACATGGTAAAATCAACTTAGAACACAGCACAATTACTAAAATGAGTATGTTACCATCAACAAATGATTTATAATATAACTAAAGTCTTAAAACCTTCTATTAACTGCAATGCTTTTTAATGAGGTGATATCATGTATATTGGTCCCAAGACGGCTGCCAACACTTCTTGGATGAAGTGCTGACAGCCAATCAGATCTCACGATAAGATGTGTTGTTAGGCTCCGCCCAGATATATATATTTTATCCTTTAATTTCTAAAAGTGTCTGAACCAAGGACTACCTCTTTGCCAAATTTGGTGCAATCCCGTTCAGCAGTTGGGTCTGTAGCTGGAAGTAAAGGTTCCTTTGAAAAACTTTCATGGGGAAAATACTTTTTGCGACCTCCCCTTTTTTCTCGGCCCCACTTGACGAATCATCCCGAAACTTTCAGGATAGGAGCAGACCGGAGCTGGCCAAAAGTTTTGAAAATTCCGCGAAGATTTTTTAACCGGCTCTAAAGTTAATGGGAATAGAATGTTGCGGATTTTCTATGGAAAATAGGTCCCAACTATAACTACCTACTGGCAACCGCTAAGCTGCGATCCTGACAAAGAATTAAAAGCTGAAATCTTTACCTTGCTCGTGGGCCCCTCTTTCTTCCAGGCAAACTTGTTTTCGGATATTTCAGCGGCATGCCTGAGCCGCAGAGGTCAGCCCTGGGGCTTTTTCAGCCCCCCACGGAGACGCTTACAACGCCACCAATGTGGGAGCAAGGAGCGTTTGTTGGGGATAATGGACAGCTGCGTAGTTGTGATGTGACTCTGCATACCCCACTGTGGTCTCACCTCTTCATCAACAGTGTGCTCCAAGGCAGACCACTCACTGAAGGAGGACAGGACATCACACTACAGGTACCTTGAAGCCCTGTGACCGGAAACGCCCACTAGGGCGGGTACTTGTGCCGTGGTTTTGCCTAAAGAATGCCTGCCTTGGAGCTCGAGTCAGTGCCTCTGAAGAAGTAGCAATACGAAACGCGTCAGGCTGACTTTTCATTGAATTTGCTGTATTTGCATCCATTTCGCAAGCTGCGATCCTGACAAAGAATTAAAAGCTGAAATCTTTACCTTGCTCAGGGGCCCCTCTTTCTTCCAGGCAAACTTGGTTTTGGATATATATATATATATATATATATATATATATATATATATATATATATATATATATATATATATATATATATATATATATATATATATATATATATATATATATATATATATGTGTATGTATATATATATATATATATATATACATATATATATATATATATATATATATATATTCACTGAAAAAACCATAGGTTATAGACCATATATAGTTAGGAATTCGCATTTACAAAACCTTATTTTACTCACACAAAACCATTGAAATTCCATATATAGTTAGTTGCACTAACTATATATCGCGCACCCGCAATCCACTGCTGATGATGTCACATATTACATCATTCATGACATGGTCAGTGACATCACTGATGACATCTCAAATGACATCACTGATGACATCTCAAATGACATCACTGATGACATTACTGATGACATCTCATTTGACATTACTGATCACATCACTGATGATATCATTCATGTGATAATACGATGAACCTCTTCAGACTCTAATATAACCTTAGATACAATCAGTGTAAACAGACACTCACAGACTGTCACTCATCCATGGAGTTACTCACACACCTAGTCAGTCATGCAAAGAATCAATCACACCTCCATTTCCTCAACTATACAGTTATACAAACTTTACTTATTCAAACATATACTAACACATATTTACTCTCTTATACAATCCCTGATACAAGTTCACAATGATCCATACAGCCACTCACACATTCACTGGCTCTTATGCACAGTTATTTATATATGTCAACTCTCACATGTACTGTGTTTTACATATGTACTTACTTTGACATGTAGCACTGAGATATCCATTCACTCACCAATACACTCATGCACACAGTCAACCGCCCATACAGCTGTTTCCACATGCACTTTTGAAACCATACATCTAGTGAATCAACTGCTCACACATCTATGCACAGAGTCATACACCTCCCAGCCACCCACACACACACTCAGTCTCCCATACAAATACTTGGGCAACCAATCAATAACCCATATAGTTACTCATATAGCTACTTATCAACACATGCAACAGTTTACAGAACAACAGACATAATGATGCACAAATTAAGACAGTTTAGTCACTAACCCATGCACTCAGTGAGACACATTTAATCACTCACTCATACAGTCAGTCATGCACCTACTAAATCCTTCATCCAGACACTTATACATCCACTCATTCTTCAATATGTAAGACATATTTTAACTTTACAGAAACATACAGTCACTGGATGTTGTCATCAGTGATGTCATCAGTGATGTCATTTGAGATGTCATCAGTGATGTCATCAGTGATGTCACTGACCATGTCATGAATGATGTAATATGTGACATCATCAGCAGTGGATTGCGGGTGCGCGATATATAGTTAGTGCAACTAACTATATATGGAATTTCAATGGTTTTGTGTGAGTAAAATAAGGTTTTGTAAATGCGAATTCCTAACTATATATGGTCTATAACCTATGGTTTTTTCAGTGAATTTTCAAGGTTTTGTAAATGCTAATTTCTAACTATATATGGTCTATAACCTATGGTTTTTTCAGTGAATTTTCAAGGTTTTGTAAATGCTAATTCCCAACTATATATGGTCTATAACCTATGGTTTTTTCAGTGAATATATATATATACATACATATATAACATATATCATCTGTATATCTATATAAATACAAACATAAATGCATGCATACATATACTTATATGCATACAGATGCATGTTATTTACATGAAAGTTGAAAAAACACTAATAAAAGCAAAGCTAAAAAGCCACCTCATTACAAACAGAATGGCTTTAACTTAAACGAGGGCGAGATCTATTGCATTTTCAATGCTTGTTTACTTTGGTTCCATCAAGAAGGCATTCAGATGTGTCACACATTTGCCATAAATTCTGAATGTTAGCACTCTAGTTGCACATTAGATCACTGTAGTAAAGCTACTGCTCACCAGGGACGTCTGCTGCTGGTATTCAAAGTGCATGTTTCAGTCTGCATGTCAGAATTTTTTTAATGAAATAGAAGAGGATTTGAGAAGTCACTCAAAATGATCCCTATTTTTTCTTTCTGAAGCACTAATCATACTTTCTATGGCAAAATTAACCCCCTCATGTTGTTCCTTTTTAAATTGAGTGTTTTCAGACTTACCACTTCATTCCAATCAAGATGGCTTCTGGTGTGCCATACTTTTGTCATAAGTAAGACTGTTAGCGCTCTTTAGAACACTCTGGGACATTCTGTCATTGGGCTATACTTGGGGTACATCTGGGTGATATTTGGGCTACATTTAGGCTCTTTTGTCTCTGGTGGCCATCTTGGGAGACTGTATGTCAGAATTTTTTAATGAAATTGAAGAGGGTTTGAGAAGTCACTCAAAATGTGCCCTAATTTTTCTTTCTGCAGCACTAATCATAATTCATATGGCAAAATATACCCCCTCATTTTGTTCCTTTTTAAATTAAATGTTTTAAGAGTTACCACTTTATTCCAATCAAGATGGCTTCAGGTGTGCCATACCTTTGTAATAAGTAGGACTGTTAGCGCTCTAGTTGTTCTTTAGAACACTCTGGGACATTCTGTCATTGGGCTATACTTGGGCTACATCTGGGTGATATTTGGGCTACATTTGGGCTCTTTTGTCTCTGGTGGCCCTTTTGGGAGACTGCATGTCAGAATTTTTTAATGAAATAGAAGAGGATTTGAAAAGTCACTCAAAATGTGCCCTAATTTTTCTTTCTGCAGCACTAATAATACCTTCTATTGCATAATATACCCCCTCATTTTGTTCCTTTTTAAATTAAATGTTTTAAGAGTTACCACTTTATTCCCATCACGATGGCTCCAGGTCTGCTATACCTTTGTAATAAGTAGGACTGTTAGCGCTCTAGTTGTTCTTTAGAACACTCTGGGACATTCTGTCATTGGGCTCTACTTGGGCTACATCTGGGTGATATTTGGGCTACATTTGGGCTCTTTTGTCTCTGGTGGCCATTTTGGGAGACTGCATGTCAGAATGTTTTAATGAAATAGAAAAGGATTTGAGAAGTCACTCAAAATGTGCCCTAATTTTTCATTCTGCAGCACTAATCATACTTTCTATGGCAAAATATACCCCCTCATGTTGTTTCTTTTTAAATTAAATGTTTTAAGAGTTACCACTTTATTCCAATCAAGATGGCTTCAGGTGTGCCATACCTTTGTAATAAGTAGGACTGTTAGCGCTCTAGTTGTTCTTTAGAACACTCTGGGACATTCTGTCATTGGGCTATATTTGGGCTACATCTGGGTGATATTTGGGCTACATTTGGGCTCTTTTGTCTCTGGTGGCCATTTTGGGAGACTGCATGTCAGAATGTTTTAATGAAATAGAAAAGGATTTGAGAAGTCACTCAAAATGTGCCCTAATTTTTCATTCTGCAGCACTAATCATACTTTCTATGGCAAAATATACCCCCTCATGTTGTTTCTTTTTAAATTAAATGTTTTAAGAGTTACCAGTTTATTCCAATCAAGATGGCTTCAGGTGTGCCATACCTTTGTAATAAGTAGGACTGTTAGCGCTCTAGTTGTTCTTTAGAACACTCTAGGAGGCTGCAGTAGAACACAAAGGAATCAACTGACAGTCTCTGTCCTTGTTGGATGTACATGTTTTACTGAGAATGTCAGACTTCATTTTCACATGACTGAGAAAGATAATGTGAATTTACAGAAAATATGCTTTCAGTTTAGCTTATAGATCCCCTTCCAAACCACTGTGGGAAAATCATGAGATATTAGTTTTCTTTCAAACAATATTCATGATATCACAGCAGAAGGTTTTTTCACATGGTAAAATCACCTTAGAACCCACCACAATTCCTAAAACGAGTATGGTACCATCAACAAATGATTTATAATGTAACTAAAGTCCTAAAACCCTCTATTAACTACAATGCTTTTTAATGAGGTGCTATCATGTATATTGGTCCCAAGATGGCTGCCAACACTTCTTGGATGAAGTGCTGACAGCCAATCAGATCAGATGTGTGGTTAGGCTCCGCCCAGATATATATCTTTTTTTGAACCTAAATTACTCAAAATCCACTGGAGCACATATATTGAGACCTAGCAAAGGCACATCGGGCTAACAGTCCCTACAATTTTGCCAAGTTTCGTGCAAATCCATTCAGCCGTTCGAGCTAAAAGTGAGGCCAACCGCCCTATGGAAATTAACATGGGAAAAACGCATTTTGGGACCCCCTTTTTTCTCGGCCCCCCCTTGATGAAACCCCCCCAAATTGTCAGGGGCTGCTCAGAAACAAAATGTTCCATTTTCCTGAAAACTTCAGCCAATTCCGTCCACAAACGCCAAAGTTATTAGACATAGAATTTTCAAAAATCCCATAGAGAAAAAATCCTAACTATATATACCTACTGGCGAACGCCAGTAGGTAATATATATAGATATATATATATATATGTATATATATATCCAAAGCTTTGGTGTCGCTCTGAAGCCCTGCCACTTTCAGCTGAGGGCCCTGACGGGATAGCGAGTCCCAAAATGTATCAAACTTCATCCAAGAATCGGTTTACAAAAAAGGAATGTCCGGGCCAACTTGTGCAGAATTACGAGCTCTTTATTTTGGCTTCACTCAACACGTTTCGAGGAGAATTCCTCTTGATCACAAGCGTGAGTGTTTGTGCAAGGGTGAGTTAAATATGGTCCCATGTTTATGAACATAATGGACAGACTCATAGGTCTGAAACTTATCGAGCTTCATTGCACGCTTTTCTTAATTAAATTCAAAGTTGCTTAACATAAACAATAAAGAATAAGAAACAATATCCACGTTTCAAGGAAACACTGATGCAATTATTGGTTTAGTCTGGCAAAGAAATGTAATGATTAAACGCATCTAGCGCAAAACAAATAAACAGTATGTGACGGTAGAACACTTAGATAATCAGTGTCACATCATAACATGTATCCCGCCCAGGTAGGCCTCCCCCTTCACCCTGAACCTGAAATAAGTGTCAATGCCGCATCGCGTACAATTCTCAAGTTCACCAAAGTTGTCAAAAGAGAATTCAATTTTGGTTAACATGCGGTGGATAACATTTTTAGAAAATGCTCGATGAAGCCCAAGTGGGCGAAATGGTTACCACAATCTACATCAAGTTCGTAAATGTTCACAGTGCCGCCCCAGTGGGCACAACCAAACGGCATGCTTAATCAGGCAACATAATCACAGCGGGGGGAAAAAACGCCAGTTCTCCAATTCATTCGTGCTCAACTGCCATATGTGAATTGAAGTCAGATGACCGTGCAGTGAATTCTCTTGTTCATCCTTTCAGAGATCTGATAAAAAATAAACCAGAACATTGTGACTTAATGTGCAAAAGTGAAAATGATACATTTACAATGTATTACAAAAACCACGAACATCTCACAGACCATTAAAATTTCCACGAGCTGGACTGGCATTATGAAATACCTGAAACTAATGGTAACCATCAAACCATGTGGGGCAGCTACCCTAGATGTACTACCAGTTCCTCATCATGATTGTGCCCTTCTGACTGCATAGTGTGGTACTTGATGATGATTTTTGATTCAAGTCTGCGTAATTCCTGTAGTCTGTCACCCCCTCTTTCTCTAAGGGGGACTGACGCCAGGACACAGAAAGACAGGAGACTAGCATTGCTCTTGTGATGGGACTCAAAGTGTCTAGCTATAGGATAACTCCTATCTCTTTTCGTGATGGCCCTCATGTGTTGCAATACTCTGTCTTTTGCTGGAAGTTTGGTGCTGCCGATGTAGTTTAATTTACATGGGCATGTGAGGGTGTAGACAGCATGGTCAGTATGACAAGATGTATGCGTCAGGATTTTGAAAGCGTCAGGTTCTTTTGAGAGTTTGAACGTCTTGGTGCTCCCACTGTGTCTGCAAGCCTTACACTTCCCGCATACAAAAAATCCCTTAACAGGATTCATTGTTGTTTTCCCGGGAATGAGTGTGGTGCAGACAATATCTTTAAGAGATTTGGCTCTCCTATAAGTAATCTGGGGATAGGGGCTGATTCCTGCAGCAAGGTCTTTGTCCAATTTGAGGACATTCCAGTATTTGTCAAAGGCTTTCCTAACCTCTCTCGCTTGACCATGGTAGTCAGTAATGAATCTGGTGGTGGTGGTTTCTTTCTCACCTATGTTTTTGTTCTTCTCTTTCAGGAGATTTCCCCTGTCTAGTGTATTGACTTTAGCAATGGCTGTTCTTATGCATTTATTGCTGTATCCCCTTTGTTTGAACCGTTCTGTCATGACCATGACCTCTTTGGTGTAATCTCCTTCGTTGGAGCAGTTGCGCTTTGCCTGAAGGAATTCACCGACTGGTATTGAATTGACAAGGTTTGTGGGATGACAGCTGCGAGCTAAACCGATTCTTGGAAGAAGTTTGATACATATATATATAACATCAACTTCTCCTTCCTTCAGGCTGAAGAAAGCAAAGGACACAACGGGTTTTCAGGGGTTTGCCTTTTATTGAATTCCAACGCATAACCAGGTTTCGGCTTGTGCCTTCATCAGATGCAAGAATTCAATTGCTTGCTCTCCGTTCGTATGTTCTTTCAAAGGCTCCTCCTCTCAGTGGTTCAGGAGCCTCACCTGCTTCGAATCACCTTTTGTTGCCAATTCTGAGGACTACCAGTCCCACAGTACAGCATTCAGGGAATTCAGCGCAGAACGGGGCCGCCACGCTGTTGCTGCAATTCTTCCTCCTGTCTCCTTTCTTTCTGCTACGCACTTCTCTGTACCATCATAGGAGACGCCAACTTATTTCTCGCGTCCCACCTAGCAGTCTTTGGTCCGCCGTACGACAGCGGCTTCCTGGTGTCAGATCGGTGAGTGGCGGGTCACGGCTGAAATCCGATGCCTCGGCTACCTTCACTTGTTTCCTATGTTTCCGTGACACGCTTTTGTCGAAAGGGTCCTTTGTCCGCCTCATAGGTTGGCGGTAAAATAACATCAACTTCTCCTTCCCTCAGGCTGAAGAAAGCAAAGGACACACCAGGTTTTCAGGGGTTTGCCTTTTATTGAATTCCACCGCATAACCAGGTTTCGGCTTGTGCCTTCATCAGATGCAAGAATTCAATTGCTTGCTCTCCGTTCGTATGTTGTTTTAAAGGCTCCTCCTCTCAGTGGTTCAGGAGCCTCACCTGCTTCGAATCACCTTTTGTTGCCAATTCGGAGGACTACCAGTCCCACAGTGCAGCATTCAGGGAATTCAGCGCAGAACGGGGCCGCCACGCTGTTGCTGCAATTCTTCCTCCTGTCCTCTTTCTTTCTGCCACGCACTTCTCTGTACCATCATAGGAGGCGCCAACTTATTTCTCGCGTCCCACCTAGCAGTCTTTGGTCCGCCGTACGACAGCGGCTTCCTAGTGTCAGATTGGTGAGTGGCGGGTCACGGCTGAAATCCGATGCCTCGGCTACCTTCACTTGTTTCCTATGTTTCCGTGACACGCTTTTGTCAAAAAGGTCCTTTGTCCGCCTCATAGATTGCCTGTAAAATAACATCAACTTCTCCTTCCCTCAGGCTGAAGAAAGCAAAGGACACAACGGGTTTTCAGGGGTTTGCCTTTTATTGAATTCCACCGCATAACCAGGTTTCGGCTTGTGCCTTCATCAGATGCAAGAATTCAATTGCTTGCTCTCCGTTTGTATGTTCTTTTAAAGGCTCATCCTCTCAGTGGTTCAGGAGCCTCACCTGCTTCGAATCACCTTTTGTTGCCAATTCGGAGGACTACCAGTCCCACAGTGCAGCATTCAGGGAATTAAACGCAGAACGGGGCCGCCACGCTGTTGCTGCAATTCTTCCTCCTGTCCCCTTTCTTTCTGCCACGCACTTCTCTGTACCATCATAGGAGGCGCCAACTTATTTCTCGCGTCCCACCTAGCAGTCTTTGGTCCGCCGCACGACAGCGGCTTCCTGGTGTCAGATCGGTGAGTGGCGGGGCACAGCTGAAATCCGATGCCTCGGCTACCTTCACTTGTTTCCTATGTTTCCGTGACACGCTTTTGTCGAAAGGGTCCTTTGTCCGCCTATATATATATATTACCTACTGGCGGTCGCCAGTAGGTAGTTATAGTTACACTTGATTCATGTCCCTGTGAAAATACCCATTATGAACTTTTTCTGTGAGTTTTCCTTATCTAGTTATCTTTTTTTCTCCCCCCCTCGTTTGCACTTGGTGAATGTATGTGCACATGAGACCCCCTTCTAAGATGGCCACCTTATCTACATTCATCCCCTTAGTTGCGCTCTGAGCCCTCCCTGAAGAGCCTCCATTTCCACCCACCGCAGCGTTTTCGTCCCCATCCTTAGGTAGTTTTCAACTTATATGAAGGATTCGTCTATTTTTGGCTCTAACACCTCCACGAGGATTACTGTCGCATATCCTAATGTGATTTTGTACCCCTTCTAAGATGGCCGCTTTTTAGTCATCGCTTCCCCCTCGGCTCCGTCGTCTCTTTCGTCCTTCATCTTTGATGGAAATAGACTTTGACGCCGCCCACCGCAGCTGTTTCCTATTCGCAAACAGACTTAAAAAGAAGAGCCCCTTCGAAATGATTTGTCCCTGTCCCCCGTCGCCGGTAAGTGAGGACGCCGACTCTGCGGTCTGTCACAGCTTTTCTTATCCAGGTAAGGACCCGATCCTGCCCTGCCAAACTGTGCCTCTGACCGCCATAATTTCTGGCGCTTACCTTTAAATATCTCTCCTCTTTTTTGTTAGACTACCATGTCCGGTCACCCGAGATCCCCAGGTGAAAATTAAAGGGCCTCGCTACCGAGCCCAGTCGCGGTGCGGGACGCCAACCCTTTCGGCTGCAGGGTAAGATCGTTTTTAACGTATATACTCTCATTCTAGTGCTCATGCCCCGGGAGTATGACACCGCCATTAACTGACAGTAATATTCTTTCCCGGCAGGGACTCGCTGTTTGCCCTACACCCTCCATCCGGCTCTTCCTAGACGGGGAACTATTCCTGACTGTCCAAGATTGTCCCAAAAGTAAAGACCTATTGATCGTCTCTGTAATCAGCGTATGTTTCTCCCTTCAGGTAACTTGCTCCTCCCCCAGACCTATATTTGTTCCATCAGAGCATAGATTTTAACTGGAACTGGACACTTCCCGTCCCCTTTTTGTCTGGCTAAACGCAAATTTATATCATCTCCTCTGCAGAGTTTCTCCCATTTGGATCCGCCGATTGTGAAGGAAATTAGAAAAAGATGTGTTCACTGTCCACCGCCAGTTAAGGTATATTCCCTCATCTATATACTTGATGATCAAATTTGGCCGCTTGTCCCATGAGATTTAGAAATTTACCAAAAAACCCCGTGTAATTGAAGCCCTTCTCGTAGACTAAATTTAGACCTAAAGAGCTTGGGCCCAACCCATGGTCAGTCCACCTCAACTCTTCCATGATCCCCTTATATAAAAAATACCTCTTTGTCACCCATAGGACCTGTTTATACCTGAAGCTACATCGGCTAATACTCATATAGACCCGTGAGGATCTCCTACCTGCAGGAACCCTACCTGATTAAATGAAGAATATATGATGACAAGGCTCCTCAGTGAGAAAAGTGGTAAGATTATCCTTTACCTGTTAATCCACTTTGACAGGCCGTTATGAGTTTTATCCCTCCCCTTGGGCATCTTGAGGCCCCCCTGTTGACATTAAGATCTAACCCCATGATGTCCAGCCAAATCTGTGAAACCCCTTGCCAAAGTTGTCCTTACCTTTTAATTGTAAATACTTTGATGCTCTAGTAATTGTATGTTCTGAATGCCTGCTTGGTTGGTCTCTGCTGGTTCTGGCCTTATCCGTAGTTGCTCTTAGTGTCCCTCCCATTGAGGAGGAATAGTAAGAATTCTTATGTCGTGAGTGACAACGCCTTCGGAGCCTTGATACACATTTCAAATGAGTCTATCATCTTAAATCGCTTTGCAATATATATATATATGCTTCATGAAATTATATAATTTTTGCTCATTGAAATATGTCTAAATCTATCTTTATTGCATGTATTAAATGAGTATTCAACTATGTGATTCGCACATAACAGACCTCTTTTTTATCCACAGTGTGCATGTCCCCCTCCCTGGTCTTCAATGCCCTGATGAAGATGCAGTCCAAACTGGCCTTGCATTGAAACGCGCGTTGGCGTGATCTACATGGATGGCCCTTAGTGTAGAGTGTTACAACTTACTGCACCTCATCTTTAACTGCCTCAATGTTGTTTTTCAAGTCCTAGCAACCATTGACTGTGGTGTTGCAGGCCCCTAGGTCTTTTTTCGCTTGTATGTGTATGACTGCATTATTTCTATAGTGAGAGAGATTGAGATGTGTTTGTATGTTTAGTGAATGACTGTGGGAGTGTGTGGGACGTTAATTAAGTGTGGGAACACTTTTCTCTGTATGAATTTTTAATGATGACACTTACTAAGCCCTAAGAGAAAAATATTTTTTCCTGTGTTTGTATGCATGCTTTAGAGTTCTCCTATGGACTCCACTCATGAATTGTTATTTAAAAAAATAAAAAACCTTTCTATTTTCTCAACAAATTGCTCTGAATTTGTATGATGTTTTGTTGGCTCTGAAGCGTTGATTTATGTCACCCCCTCCCTCACCCTTTGGATCTCGTTGATGGGACCACGTAATTATACCCTGGCAGGGTAGTTATTGCTTTCTATTACACGGTAGTTATAGTTAGGATTGTTTTCCATAGGGAATCCGCAACATTCTATTGGGAATAACTTTGGCGCCGTTTGAGGAATCTGCCTGAAAATTTCCTGAAATTTGCCTCGCCGCGCTCCGCTCCTTCCCTGAAAGTTTGATGGGGATTCGTCAAGCGGGGGCCGAGATAAAAGGGGGTCCCAAAACGTGTTTTCCCCATGGTAATTTCCATAGGGCGGTTGGACTCACTTTTAGCCCGAACGGCTGAATGAATTTCCACCAAACTTGGCAAAATTGTAGGGACTGGTAGCCCGATGTGCCTTTGCTATGTCTCAAGATATGTGCTCCAGTGGATTTTGAGTAATTTGGGTTGAAAAAAATATATATATCTATAAGCGCGCCCCGCTACGCGAGTTCGCGAGCGGAAAGCTGATTGGCTCTCAGGTGTCGGTAGGATCGAGACACAAGAGGTGGCAAAAATAAAGGGGGAAATGACCAAAAGGGGGCAGGGTAGACCCCCCCTGACCCCCTAGGTTTGATGTGGGGGCCATAAAAGGGCCCCGCGGGCCAAAACATTTTATATTTATTTTTAATTTTCGCGGGGGGAGCCCCTGGTACGCGCACCGGGGAGCGTAACGGGGGGCGTACCATGGGGAAAAAAGAATGACAGATTTTTTCAAAAAAGTAGCATTTTTTTATAAATTGGAGGTAGTTCTAAAAAGAACTGTTTTTTTTATTCTTTTTGTTGTTTTATATTTTTTTTATTGTTTTTTGGAACATTTTTTACTTTTTTGGGCTTTTATGAACAATTTTATTTGTTTTTGTTATTTTTATGGGGACAAACAACAAACAAAAAACAGGAATTGTAAACGGCTCAACTGGAGCAAAAAAAATCAGGAAAAAATTAAGGTTTTTTTGGGCACTTGTGGTTGTCACCAGCACGGTTGATGAGTTTAATGCTTTGCTCACCATAGCTAATTGTCCTTCCAGAAAATATGCAAACTATTTTGAATTGCCCAAACTGGGTTTGGATGTTTGGGACCATCTCCCTTGTCTCTGGACCCGATGGAGTAGGTTGCTTACTTTGGGAGGTGCTGGGCCTTCAATCAGGCGCTGTGACCCACCATCAGCCCCCGCCTTCCACCCTATACAGACTGTATATCAACCGCCCCCGCCCATGGACCCAAGATTGAGGTGGCCACCAGCGTGCCCATAACTCAGACGGGACCCGCTACCATCTGATTCACCCTCTGCAACCAGCCAGTAGCCTTATTCGTAGATCGCCATAAACACGCACTTCCTGATCCTGACAACCTCTGTCCTGAAGACGATCCCGACTCACGGGGATCAAAACGCTGTCGACATCGCAGCTCAACTTGTTGGCGCATTTGATATTTTTCGCTCTTTTAAAAAATGTTGTAATCATGACTAAAGTGACTAAAACCAAGTCTTGTTGAGCCATAACTGTATATTTTGTTGGTCACCTTGCGCCGTTCACGCTGTTCACGTTCAGCACTTGCACCATCACCTTTTCACTAATTGTACATATCACTATTCACCAAGTGCTCTCGGGTTGTCACATGATTTCCTCTGTACAGTGCTGCCTAAATGTATCTCCATGTGAAATGCCCCTTCTTTTGAATTGGTGAATTATATGCTCTTTACTTGTACGAGTCTCCTTGTTTCTTTCTTATGTAATGCTGTAGGCATACATCTATTGACCTGCCTTAAAATTGAAACCTGTTGGGAATTGTCTCTCAAGATGACCTCTCTGGCCTCCGGGTACCATAGTTTGTACCAAGCTTACCATGACTAACTCGAACCTTACAAATGGTACAAATGGCTATGTTTTCCCTTGTTGGGCTAACACTAAAGAAGTCCCAAACTGCGGACTTCAAATGTCTGTGGGGGGCGGAGGAGGCGATACTGGGAATGCTAATGCCAGATGAAGTGGAGGATGTGTGTTGCCGAAATTTACTACGTTGTGCACTTATAGCACCACTAATTGAGGAAATGGAGGTCAAGGTGGATGGAGGTCCCTTCTGGCGAGAAAATATGGAAGCTGTAGGTGGTGGTGTACTAGTTAACTGCATTGGTGGTGGTCCCATTGACATGTCACCAACATCACGCTCAGCAGCATTTCGGGATAGGGTAAAAATGTCTGTTTGCTGCATGCCCGCTGAGGCTGGAGTGACGTGTATGATGACTGCGTCGTCCTCGTGAGAGTCTTCATCAGCAGGAAAATAAGCCACTTCTTGTTCAGCGTCATCATCACACTCCATAACTATGAGACTTTCGGGGACCTTCCTTTTACGCTTAGCAACCTTTGTCAGATCATGGTGTGCCTCACTCTCAAACGGCAATGGTGGTTCCCAATTTTCATCCATATCATCAGAAGGAAGGGGACTTGAAGAAGATGTAGACACTATCCTTGATCTTTTCCTTGTTATGGATCTGGAAGGCAATGAATGATCAGGAGGAGTGGCTTCCTCAAATAATACCTCAGCTTGAATGACGATTTCCTGATGTGCCCCTACTTCGGGAGGAACAACTATTGTGGGCACTTGTGCCGCTCCATGCACCTCTGCATGCGCCTCTCCTTGCGCCGCCTCTCCTTCCACATGTACTTGGGCTTGTACTGGCACATGTGGTTGTTGTTGCTGCTGTGGTTGTTGAACACTCATCAGATGAGTTACAACAACCTGTGTTGATTGAGGGATGCTGCTACTTTCTTGCGATGAGCCAACATCACTGGTCGATGGTGATTGAACAACTATACTGGCTGCCTCTGCAGCACTCAAGGGCTTGGACCTAAGTTGGCGTGGTGGTGGTGGCACTGAGCCCAATGGAGCGGAGGTGCTGCTCCCATCTTGGTCCCTAGCAGACCCCGATGCTCCTGCAGGCGTACTTCTTTTCCCAAAAAATGCGGCGGTCGGCACACCAGTCTCCTTGGTAAGTGGCGCCACTTGCTTCTTCTGCTCCTTATTGGCAACTTTCTTGCTAGAGGAGCTACAGGCAACTTTTTTTGGGGCCATCTTCTTCAGATGTCAGAACAGCAGACTGCAGTTGCACAAGTTGCGGAGTTGTCTGTGGTCACACGTGATGTTGTGCTGCACACACCGCAGCAGGACTTGTTCCTGGCACTGATGAGGAAAGATGAGGCTGATGATTCGTCTTTCTGCACCTAAAAGCAAACGAAGCCGGAGGAATATCAGTTAAATAAATGTTGCATATGTAGCGCTTCAATTAATAGTTTGCAAGTAAGCATTTTTATTATACCCACCCCCCAAAATGGAAAGACCAATAAAATGCACCACTGACAGAGTACCCCTGGGCATAATGGATGAAAGCATGGCAGACTGGGTGCAGGCCTATAGCACATCAAAGCACACTGCCTGGCTTCAAAATGGTCCCTAGACCCCCACCCAAATGGCCAGGCCCTGTCTGGACCAGGCCTCAAAATGGCCCCCACCCACATGGCCATGCCCCATCAACACCCCAAAAAATTGAAAAACACACAAAAATCACCACAATCCAATGCCATCCATGCCCTCCATGATGTTTATATTAAAGAGACCCCACAGAAAGACTCAGTCCTGCACCACTGAGTACCCCTGGGCAAAAGGCCCCAACAACAGCCAAAAAATCTAAAAACACACAAAAATCACCGCAATCCAATGCCATCCATGCCCTCCATGATGTTTACATTAAAGAGACCCCACAGAAAGACTCAGTCCTGCACCACTGAGTACCCCTGGGCAAAAGGCCCCAACAACAGCCAAAAAATCTAAAAACACACAAAAATCACCACAATCCAATGACATCCATGCCCTCCATGATGTTTACATTAAAGAGACCCCACAGAAAGACTCAGTCCATGCACCACTGAGTACCCTTGGGCAAAACAACAGCCAAAAAATCGAAAAACACACAAAAATTACCACAATCCAATGCCATCAATGCCCTCAATCATGTTCAAATAGGCCGATGCACCACTGAGTAACCCTGGGCATAATGGATGAAAGCAAGGCAGATTGTATGCAGGCCTATGGCACAAAGCACACTGCCTGGCTTCAAAATGGCCCCTTGACCCCCACCACATGGCCAGGCCCTGCCTGTACCAGTCCTCAAAATGGCCCACATGGCCATGCCCCATCAACATCCCCAAAAATCGAAAAACACATACAAATCACCACAATCCAATGCCATCCATGCCCTCAATGATGTTTACATTCAAGACACCCCACAGAAAGACTAGGCCCATGCACCACTGAGTACCCCTGGGCATAATGGATGAAAGCATGGCAGACTGGGTGCAGGCCTATGGCACAAAGCACACTGCCTGGCTTCAAAATGGCCCGTAGACCCCCACCACATGGCCAGGCCCTGCCTGTACCAGTCCTCAAAATGGCCCCCACCTACATGGCCATGCCCCATCAACACCCCAAAATATCGAAAAACACACAAAAATCACCACAATCCAATGCCATCCATGATGTTTACATTAAAGAGACCCCACAGAAAGACTCAGTCCATGCACCACTGAGTAACCCTGGGCATAATGGATGAAAGCAAGGTGCATTGGATGCAGGCCTATGGCACAAAGCACACTGCCTGGCTTCAAAATGGCCCCTTGACCCCCACCACATGGCCAGGCCCTGCCTGTACCAATCCTCAAAATGGCCCCCACCCACATGGCCATGCCCCATCAACACCCCAAAAAATCGAAAAACACACAAAAATCACCACAATCCAATGCCATCCATGATGTTTACATTAAAGAGACCCCACAGAAAGACTCAGTCCATGTACCACTGAGTAACCCTGGGCATAATGGATGAAAGCAAGGCACATTGGATGCAGGCCTATGGCACAAAGCACACTGCCTGGCTTCAAAATGGCCCCTTGACCCCCACCTAGGCATGGGCGGAAAATCCGTTCCGCTCGCGGATTTTGCGGATTTTCGGGAAATCCGCAATCCGCGAGATTTGCGAATTTCCTGCAAAATCCGCAAATCCGCGAGCAGCGGATTTTGCTCGCACTGCTCGCACTGTTCGCGTGAGTTCGCGCCCCGCGAATAAGTGCGAAATTGCAGAAATACGTTCTAAGCAAAACTGAAAGTAACTACTTACCAGGTTCAAAAGTTCAGGCACATCATTAGTAGCCATTTCCTGTAGTGCTTCCTGAGGGGCCCCTCCAGAGTTCAGTTGCCAGTTGAAACTATTATGTGACCCTGCTCTGAACCTCAGAATAGTTACACATATGCCACAAAGGTCATGAATTACAGCTAAGGGAGACAAGCAGGAGCCAGGCTGGAAGTTAAAATCCATTAATCAGCCCCTAATTCATTATTGTCAGTTGGGGCAGGGCAGGTGTTGTAACTAATTTTGCAACAATGAAAGCACTTAGCAAGTGCAAAAGATCACTAATCAGGGCGCACTAAGGAAGCAGGTGCCAGCTAAAAAAATATTCTGTGACACATTAATCAGCCCCAAATTAATTCAGGTCACTTGAGGCAGGGAAGGTGTGCTTTGCTTTGCCGAAAATAATGTACACTGGACAACCAGAGGGTGTGGTGATGAAACAGAGGGTGGCATGGGTGGGCCAGAGGGTGGCATGAGTAGTCAGAGAGTGGCAGTGGTGACAGAGAGTGGCAGTGATGAAGAAGAGTGTCCAAACAGGTTGGACACGTAGAAACAACAAGTTCGCAAAACTTGCGACCCAACAGGTAAGTTCGCAAATTGCGAAATTGTAAAAACCCTCGCGAACTGGCAGAAACACGGGCGAACACAAAAAAAAAAAAAAATCCGCAAATTCGCGGGAATTCGCGGATTTTGCGGATTGCGAGTTCGCAAATCCGCAAATTCGCGGATTGCCAATCCGCAAAATCCGCTCATGCTTACCCCCACCACATGGCCAGGCCCTGCGTGTACCAGTCCCCAAAATGGCCCCCACCCACATGGCCATGCCCCATAAACACCCCCAAAAAATCGAAAAACACACAAAACTCACCACAATACAATGCCATCCATGCCCTCCATGATGTTTACATTAAAGAGACCCCACAGAAAGACTCAGTCCATGCACCACTGAGTACCCCTGGGCAAAAGGCCCCAACAACAGCCAAAAAATCGAAAAACACACAAAAATCACCACAATCCAATGCCATCCATGCCCTCCATGATGTTTACATCAAAGAGACCCCACAGAACGACTCAGTCCATGCACCACTGAGTACCCCTGGGCAAAAGGCCCCAACGTCAGCGAAAAAATCAAAAATCACACAAAAATCCCAACAATCCAATGCCATCCATGCCCTCCATGATGTTTACATTAAAGAGACCCCACAGAAAGACTCAGTCCATGCATCACTGAGTACCCCTGGGCAAAAGGCCCCAACAACAGCCAAAAAATCGAAAAACACACAAAATCACCACAATCCAATGCCATCCATGCCCTCAATCATGTTCAAATTCAAGACACCCCACAGAAAGACACGGTCAATGCACCACTAAGTACCCCTGGGCATAATGGATGAAAGCATGGCAGACTGGGTGCAGGCCTATGGCACAACAAAGCACACTGCCTGGCTTCAAAATGGCCCCTAGACCCCCACCACATGGCGATGCACCGCGAGAGTTCGCAATTGCGAACATGTAGGTGCGGCGGGCAGCAACAATCTTGCACTCGCGAAATTACAAAATTTGCAATTCTGCACAATAAATCCACTAGCAAGCAGCATAGACCTTCTGAAAATGATGATTTTTATCAGAATAACTCCTCAGGTTCACATTTGCCTGCACTTTTTTGGATTTGAGGCCTTTTGACTTTCTTTGGATCACTTTTGGATTAGAAATCAACTTTCACAAGTAAGTTTGTTTGGGGCATTACAGTTGCTGTTCTGCAGAAAAACGAGTTTTGCAAAACTGAAAGCACTCAGCAGGTGCAAAAGTTCACTCATCATTAATAACCATTCCCTGTAGTACTTCCTGAGGGGCCCCTCCAGAGTTCAGTTGCCTATGTTTGTTTGGGGCATTACAGTTGCTGTTCTGCAGAAAAACGAGTTTTGCAAAACTGAAAGCACTCAGCTGGTGCAAAAGTTCAAACTCATCATTAGTAACCATTCCCTGTAGTGCTTCCTGATTGGGGCCCCTCCAGAGTTCAGCTGCTAGTTGCAACAATTCTATGACCCTGCTCTGACCCTCACAGCAGGCTCATAGAATAGCTACAAGTAGGCCACAAAGGTCCTGGAAAAAAAAATTGCACTGCAACAAAAAGCAAATTACAGATAAGGAAGCAGGTGCCAGACTGGAATTTTATAACAGTGACACATTAATAAATCAACCCCAAATTAATTCATGTCAGTTGAAGCAGGGCAGGTGTGCTTGCTTTTCCCCCCCATAATCTACAGTGATTAACCAGAGGGTGGCATTGATGTACCAGAGGGTGACATGGGTGAAACAGGGTGGCAGTGGTGAAACAGAGGGTGCTGTGAACCTGTGATGATGAACCAGACGTAGAAACAACATAGTCGCGACCGTTGCGAGCCGACAAGTAAGTTCGCAATTGCGAACTGGTACCAAACCCTTGCGAACTGGCAGAAACCCTTGCGAACACAAAAAAAAATCCGCAAATTCGCGAGAATTTGCGGATTTTGCGGATTGCGAGTTCGCAAATACGCAAATTCGCGAACGCCAGATTCGCAAAATTCGCCCATGCTTACATGGTAATTACCCCATCAACACCCTAAAAAATCAAAAAACACACAAAAATCACCACAATCCAATGCCATCCATGCCCCCCATGATGTTTACATTAAAGAGACCCCACAGAAAGACTCAGTCCATGCACCACTGAGTACCCCTGGGCAAAAGGCCCCAACAACAGCAAAAAAATCGAAAAACACACAAAAATCACCACAATCCAATGCCATCGAATTCCATGCCCTCCATGATGTTTACATTAAAGAGACCCCACGGAAAGACTCAGTCCATGCACCACTGAGTACCCCTGGGCAAAAGGCCCCAACAACAGCCAAAAAATCGAAAAACACACAAAAATCACCACAATCCAATGCCATCCATGCCCTAAATCATGTTGAAATTAAACATAACAGTTGTATCATTCCCCCATAACTAACCCTGGTCCTACTGGATACTGTGGCTACCCACAATATATTTTATTTAATGTTCTGAAAAGGTTCTAAAATTGTAGTTGCAGCAACTGTAATGCCCCAAACAAACTTACTTGTGACATTTCTAATCCAAAAGTGATCCAAAGAAATTCAAAAAGGTCTCAAATCCAAATATCCAGCAGCATCCACAAAAATTAATCCTTCCAGGTCAAGATCCAAATCAAAGTGACCAGGACATGAACAAAGCACTGGGAGGAGCCTGCTGGACAGGAAGAGGAAGTTGGAGACTGTGGGGCACTTCCTTCCTCCCACCCCCCCCCCCCCAAAATGGACTCCTTGCAAAAAAAGTGCAGGCAAATGTCAACCTGAGGAGTTATTCTGATAAAAATCATGATTTTCAGAAGGTTTATGCTGCCTGCGGGTGGATTTCTTGTGCAGAATTGCAAATTTTGCAATTTCGCAAACACGAGATTGTTGCTCTCCGCCGCATCTACGTGTTCGCAATTGTTTACTCCCACGATGCGTGATCACGGGCCTTTATGACGTACTCGCGTTGACAAACTCTCACTGTGCATGGTGGCAAGCCGCGATGACGTAATCGCGGTCCACAAACTCCCGCGGGATCCCGCAGCAGGATTCAAAATGGCGCAGCACACGCAAACATGGAGAAAAACAACTGTTCAAACGCTGAATGACGGTAAGTGAGCGCCGCGCGCCGCAATATTGTATCACCTAGCAAAAAAATCCGCTGCGTGCGAATTTGCGAATTTTCGGGAAATTCGTGAGAATTCGCGGATCGCAAATTTGCCGAAAATCCGCAAATTCCACGAGCGGAACGGATTTTACGCCCATACTTAGTACTTATCTTCCTGGAACGCCGGTTCCGTTTGGGGTGCATGCAACCAGTAATCATTTATTTTCAATTGGGCTGCCCAGTAATATAACTGAATATCTGGGAGGGCTATACTGCCATCATACCAGCTTCAAATCAGTTTATCCTTAGAAACACTCGCAGATTTATTGCCCTATAGGAGGCCCGAGACCATTGCAGCCAGATTTTTAAAATATTTTAATGGGACCTGGAACAGGGTATTTTCTATCACATTAAGGAATCGGGGAAGCGTCATCATTTTAAAAAGGGCTGCCTTGCCCAGGAGGGTCAGAGGCAGGTTACACCAGTGAATCACATCATGCCTAAATCTTTCGAATAGGTGCTCTAAGTTTTTAGAGAAGAAGGCATCCGATCCAGGTGTCACCCAGATACCTAAATATTTGAAAGAGTCTTCCCTAACCGCAAGTGGACATTCCGCCGGGAGCAATGGGGCCGGACCCTTAAGGATGAACAATTCTGACTTAGACCATTTGATAGTATAATCCGATGCCCAGCCAAAGATTTCACAGATATTTAAGAGTGCCATTATGGAGCGTCTTGGGGAAGTCAGGTACAACAGCACGTCATCCGCATAAAGGGAGATGCTGTCTTCCCAGGTTGCTGTCCAGTGAAGGCCCCGGATCATAGGGTCCCATCGGATCCAGGCTGCCAATGGCTCCAGGGTCAACGCAAACAGCAACGGAGACAAGGGGCAGCCCTGGTGCGTGCCCCGTCCCAGTGGAAAGTCTCTAGAGATGTGAACATTTGCCACTACATGTGCAAGTACAACAGTTTCACCCATGCTCTGAACTTGGGGCCAAAGCCCAGGTGCCTGAGAACCACGAATAGGTAGGGCCACTCCACCATATCAAAGGCCATGCGGGCGTCAAGTGAGAGGATAACTGCAGGTTCTTGGAGACATGGCATACGTGCCATTACCGCCTGTACCCGTCTGAGATTGAGCGCAGTATTTCTATTAGGCATAAACCCGGACTGATCCGGATGAATCAAGTTCTCGAGGTGCGGGGTTAGGCGGGTTGCAAGTAATTTTGCTAGGATCTTGGCTTCGGCGTTTATCAGGGAAATTGGGCGGTAAGAGGCGCACTCATCTGAGGGCTTACCAGGTTTTGGTACCGCAATAATGATGGCCAATCGCTGATCCCAGGGCAGTTCCCTCTCCACCAGACTGGTCATATACATTTGCAAGAGATGTGGGGCAGTCAAGTCAGATGTGTGTTTATAGAGCTCTATTGGGAGTCCGTTAGGTCCCCCCGCTTTTCCCGGCTGTAGGGCACGGATAGCTGTCCGCAATTCGTCAAGTGTAATATCAGCCTC